>NC_052477.1:8310645-8338457 GCF_009730915.1 Dioscorea cayenensis subsp. rotundata
ACTTGAAACAATAGTCCTAGGGTGAGCAATGTCCAGGTGCCCCATTTTCTATCGATTGCCTCTCATGCTATTCTATTGTATCTCTTTCTTCTTTAATTTATTTCTATTTATATTGATATTGTTCACACCACTCTTAAATTATCTTCATTATAGCTAAATAGCACTATTTGTGTTTATGAGCACTATTTCCTGTGAATATGACTACCCACTCACCAGGGTACTTTATTACTTCAACAACCCGTGCAATTGCTGTACGCACTCGCAAAGTGTGTGTCAAAGTTTTTTGCGCTTTTGCAAGGGAATATGCATTTTGGAAGCATATTGCACTTTGCTATTTTAGGTATTCTTCAGTTGCTCTATTTCACACTTTCTTATTCTTCCATTGTTCTGATTTGTTTTTTTTCTTTGGTTGCAGCTCCAGGTTATGACTCGAGGAAACCCTTCGACATTAATTGAAGGTGATCTAGGCATTGGAAGGAGAATTCATAGAAGGGGAGAAGAACCTGTGCAAGTACAGTCTAATCAAGCTAAGATAAAAGGTGAATGGTCTGATAATATGGTAGAACATAATGAACAGCAGAGGACACTCTCAGTTTATGCCAGACTTGCAATTCTTGGCACGCAATCCAGTATTATGCGGCCACCGAGTACAGCTTAGAGTTTTAAGCTTAAGCAAGGCTTCATCTAGATGTTACAGCAGTCAGCACAGTTTAATGGTTTGGCCGATGAGGATCCAAACAATCATATTGAGAACTTGTTGGAAGTATGCGACATGCTTAAGATTAATGGTGTTACAGATGATGCTATCAAGCTGAGGACCTTCCCATTTTCCTTCAAAGGGAGAGCAAAGCAATGGCTACATTCATTACCTAAAGAATCGATCACTACATGGGAGGAGATGGTAGAAGCTTTTCTTGCCCGATATTTCCCTCCCAAAAAATCTGTGAAGCTTAGGAATGAGAAATCTTCTTTTGTGCAAAAGCAATTAGAGACTCTTTTTGAGAAATGGGGACGAGTTCAAGGAGCTCCTGCGGAAATGTCCTCAATATGGGTTCCCCGAGTGGATGATTATTCAAACTTTCTATAGTGGTTTGAACCCGAGCACAAAGCAGTTACTTGATGCTGCAGTAGGAGGTACCTTAGGAAGCAAAACCCCCGATGAAGCCCGACATCTCATTGAAGAAATGGCTATGAACAGTTATCAGTGGAACATACGGGACATAAATAAGATAGCCGGACTTCATGAGATTGATGTAGTCACATCATTGGGGGCCCAGGTTGAGTCATTGAGCAAGAAGTTAGATGCTCTAACTTCTCCTAGAGTGGCGGCTGTGACGAGTTGCACTGGGCGTGAGGGAGGACATACTCCATCTGATTACCCAATTTCTATTGGTGGTATATCCTCAGTGGAACAGGTTGACTTTGTAGGTAATGCAATGAGAGGTCAAGGAAATCCATATAGTAATGGCTACAATCTGGGGTGGATGAGCCACCCAAACATTTCTTGGAGTAATCAAGGGCAACAGAAGACTATAGCACCATCGGGTTTCCAACCACAACAACAAGCCCCAAATATAGAGAATCGAGTTTCAGGGTTGGAAAACCGGATGACTGACTTAGAGAAGGCTTTGACCAAGTTCATTTCATCATCGGATACAAAATTTCAAGCTGTTGAAGCCGCACTTTGTAATTACACTACATCATTGCACAACTTGGAGAATCAAGTGGGCTAAATTGCGAAGTCACTTTTGGAAAGACCTCAAGGGAGTTTTCCTAGCAACACGTAGACCAATCCAAGGGAACATGTGAACGTGATCACTTTGAGAAGTGGTCGTGAAGTTGAGGGTAGGCTCCCTAGTGAGAAGATCAATATTGAGTCACCTGTGGTTGTGAAGGTTGAGAAGAGAACCAAAGAGAAGGAGTTGGCACCCCCACCTTACAAGCCAAAAATCCCTTACCATCAAGATTGAAGAACGACCAAAGTGATGAGCAATATAAGAAATTTTTGGGTCTATTCAAGCAGTTGTACATCAACTCCCATTTGTGGAGACTTTGTCTCAAATGCCTCGCTATGAAAAGTTTCTCAAGGACCTCTTAACCAACAAGAGGAAGTTGGAGGAGAGTGCATCTTTGATCTTAGATGCTTCATGTTTGGCGGTGTTACTAAAGAATATGCCAAACAAGAAGAAAGATCTCGAAAGCTTCATCATTCCATACAACATTGGTAATTTGGGGGAAGAAAAGGCATTGGCGAATTCAAGGGCTAGCATCAACGTCATGCCTTACATATTCTTCCAAAAGCTAGGCTTGGGAGAGCCTAGACCCACTCGGATGACACTTTAATTAGCCGAACGAACAGTTAGACATCCAATGGGCATTATTCCCTATAGACTTTATAGTGTTGGATGTTGATGAGGATGCTGAGGTTCTATTGATACTTGGGAGGCCGTTCTTGTGCACTTCCAATGCTCTGATTGACATGGACGGTGGGGAGTTGACATTACGAGTTGGTGATGACAAGTTGACATACCACCTCGCCAAAGCCATGCGATATTCTCTTGATTTTGATGATGCATTGTATTTTCTCGACACTACTGATGAACTAATTGATGAATACATGCAAGAAATGATGTGTTCGGACCCGTTTAAGGGCTTGCTAGGTCAAGAAGTGGAGAATGAAGAAGTCTTATCACTTGGTATAGAGGACAAGGTACAACCTACCCCGGGGATCATGAAGAGGATGGTTCAAAAGATGAAGCGAGCAAGGAGACGTCACAAGAAGCGCCCCAATGCTAATGTTGATGTGTAAGCACCGAGTAAGTGTGACAGACCCTTGTGTGGTAACAAGCTCTATAACTCTCCCTCTACCTTGAATCAATTATGTGCATCGTGCTTTCTAGTTGTAGGTAAGAGGGCAACTTTCATTTATGAGGCACCATGAACTAAGGTCAGGTACGTCAAGCTTAGTGATGTTAAACAAGCGCTTCTTGGGAGGTAACCCAAGTTTTTACTGTTTTTCTAGTTTTAGTTTAGTACTTGCATGAATAAGAAATTTAGTGTTGGTGTCTTGAATCTTTTACATGCTATGGCTGTATTTTTCTTGTGGATTATTGGTGTTTAAGTATGTCTAACTGTGATTGGCGAGGTTTCTTTGTTGTTTGACCATGTTTTCCATGATTCTCTGGTCTATTTTTCATAGTGTATGTAGGCTCTGTGTGTGTATAAGTGTGCAGAAATCTTTTGTAGAGTTTATAATTTTTTCTAAGTCATCTAGAGAAGACTCACAGCCGTGTGGAATTTCCACACGAGCGTGTGTTTTTGTTCAGAGCTCATCCTGAGAGGACACATAGGCGTGTGAATGCCCCTGTGAATGGCCTTTTACGGTCACACGCCCGTGGGTTATTTCCACACTGGCGTGTGGATTTCTGTAGAGTTCTCAGACTCCATCCCGAGAAGATATAGGAGCGTATGAATGCCCCTATGGATGACCCTATGAAATACACACGGGTGTGGGTAATTTTCACACGCTCGTGTGAAACTCTGCAGAGAGTCCTCCTCTATCCTGAGAACACACATGGGCGTGTGAGTGCCCCTGTAAGTACCACTGTGAGCATCCACACGCCCGTGTGGAATTTCTACAGGGGCATGTGGAATATTTAGCCATTTTCTCAGGAGGGCAGAGAGACCTGATAAGTGCTTGTGCGATATGAATGCGAAGCGTTCATTCCTTATGTTGAGCATTACTTTTCTCAGGTTTTTAAACTAATATGTGTGTTTTTATGTTACTTTTGTGCAGGAAGGGTTGTGAGGCCAAGTATGAAGGAAAGAAGCCAATGTGGATTACAATGCACCGATTTTGGAGGAAATCTTGCTAAGGTTCAAACGCGAAGACATAGGCCAATGTGAGATGCTAGAGTGTGTCCCAACCTCCTCGTATTCGAGTTGGCACATCCATTTGGAGGGGCACAAAGGCAGTCAGACTCGAGCATTCCGACCTATGCACATAGAACAAGAGCTTCACCAACGTGCCTATCATTGAAGAAGCAAGTGATCCACGACGTGAACGTGTGCCCGTTTGCATTACTCCGATGAAAGTATAGATTCGGGAAGCTATTCAGGCCGGATACTGTAGCAGAGAAATGTAGCAAAACTGCAGAAAGTACTGTAGCAGCACTGTTCACAGCCGGCCGAGAAAACAAGAGTTCAGAGGATCCATACGGGCGTGTGGAAATTATCCACGCCCGTGTGGAAATTCCCCACGGGCGCGTGAAGCATCCACTCCCGTGTAGTCGCCCGATTCCAGCCCTATTTAAAGCCGCTGGGGATGAACTTCCGCTGAGGCTTAGTTGCGCGTGCAACGGAGTGAAGCGTCGAGGTGATCTTAGTATCTAGGGCTCAATTGTGGTTAGGGACCTTCCACCTGGACCAAAGGGTTAGGTCTATAATTAGGAAGAGATTTATCACTTGGAATCCCTAGAGCTCATTGCAACTCTATACTGAAAAGTGCGAGGTGTTGAGATTGTTCGATTTCTCCTCCGGGACATGTATAGAGTTAGGCATAGTTGACCTTAGATTTGGGATTATGTAATTAAGGATTTCCATGACTCACCATTGCATTGATTAGGAAGCATAATAGAGGGTTCTTGCACTTGAAACAATTATCCTAGGTGGAGCATTATCCGGGTACCCCATCTTTATCGATTGCCTTATCCCCTTCTTTACTTTTACTATCTTATTTGTTGCTTTTATTGTGGAGAATTGAATCATTATCACACTCATCATTATTGATCTTTCACATAGCTAAGAATCGAATTAAGTATTTTTATTCCCTACTCCCTGTGGATTCGATACCCGCTCACCCGGGATTATTACTTTGACAAACCCGTGCACTTGCGGGATATACGCAAGGGGACCTTGTCAAGGCCACAGGGGCGTGGGTGCCCCTTTGTGTCAGGCACATGGGCGTGGGGAATTTTCACATGCCCGTGTGGATGCGTTTAGAGATAACTTGAGCTATCCCGAGAGCACATAGGGGCGTGTGTCTACCCTTGTGATGCCTCCCTGTAGAGACACACGAGCGTAGGTAATTTCCACACGCCCGTGGATGTACAGAACTTAAAAGGCAGCGATTTTTCTTTATAAACCTCTTGTGTCTTTTCATCTTTTCACTCCCAAACACTCAGAAAATGTATCTATTGACTCTCCCAACCTCCCACCGTTGATCTAGAGAGATTGTATTTGAGTTTTCCGGCCGTTTTCAAGTTTTTCTAGTTCCATACCGTCAGTAAGCCCGCTTTCCCTTTTTCTTCGTCAATCTTGATTTATTTTGCTTAAACTGATGCTTGTTGCTTTGATTTCATGTTTAGGTGGTTGATGCGAGCTTTTAGAAAGAATTTTTAGAGAATTTTTTATATATTCCCAGGATTTTTTGTATAGTGGCCATGCGGTTTTCACACCATGTGGATCCACAAGGCCGTGTGGAATTTCCACACAAAAGTGTGAATTTATGTAGTATTGATTTCTTGAATTAATTTGATCAATTTCTCTTTAATTCTTGCAGATATGGCACCCAGGAGCAAGAAAGTGGCCGGCAAGCATCCACGTAAGCCCTCGCTTGAGCCTGAACTTGTGGAGTTTGCGATTCCTGAGCATCAGGCTCGGTTTGAGAGACTGTCGAAGCTCAAGTTCGGCTAATCTCGGTTCCCAGATGTGAGTGCACTTAGAGAGATTTTGTTGGCGGACAAGATGGCCGAAGAGGTTGAGGAGTTGTTGTCCTTGGGTAGCTGGAGGCATTTATTGTCGATTCAAAAGCCTGTTATTCGCATGTTGACTTTGGAGGTATTGTTGTCGTTCGAGTTTGATCACTCCTATTCCAGCTTTGACAGTATACGCCATTCAGTTTAGAACATTCAGACAGTTTCATAGCATGAGTGTCACATAGTTTTCTGTCCGACTGCGACTTTACGATAAGGCGTTTACCGATACTGAGGATTATGATCGATTACCTACTGATTATCCTGGTAGTTTGACTCTGCAGAGAGTGTACATGACATTATATGGCTAGGGTTAGTATGAGCCAGGAGTGTCGAAGGCTACATGCCTCTCCTAATCGAGTTACAGATACATTCACGCCATCCTGAGTAAATCAGTGAATGGCCACGGTGACAGCACTGGAGTTTTGAGCAGACAGGAGTTGTTATATTTATACTCCATGGTGGAGAGCGAGCCAATTCACTTGGGACATATCTTGGCAGAGTATTTGAGGTATCAGGGGCAGTATGCGAGAGTGGGGATGATCTTCTCAGACCCATACATCAACAGACTTATCATAGGGATGGGTCTTCTGGACGCCACTCGAGGGGCCGAGAAGATTATAGTACCCTCTCCCCTCGGTCTCGAGACGATGCGACTGATGGGTATGATCAATAGGTATAGAGAGGGGGTTTATGTGATGAGCATACCCCCACCAGAGGCAGTCGAGGCCGAGAAAGATGCAGCAGAGGGGTCCCAGCCACAGGAGAAGCCTATGGAGACAGAGGCACCTTCCACAGCACATGAGCCATCTCCGGTGCATGTTCTATCTCCATCTCGAGGCCATGATCGCTTTGAGAGGCTCGAGAGTGTTGTGGGAGTGCTCCAGACTGACTTGGCTGAGGTTCGCGCTATCCAGGCGGTGAACCACACAGAGGTTATAATACGTCTTGACATTTTACAGCAGTTACTCGAGCGAGACGTGACCTTGCCCTTTGTCATGAGACCCCGAGCTCCTCTGACTCCTCCAGCATCACAGATAACATCACCAGCTCCACCATCACCACTACTAGCATCAGTTGATCCTGCAGCAGCAGTAGAGCTGATCGAGCACAACACCGCTGCTTGAGGCATCTTTATCTTTCTTTGTTCTTACTTTTCGTATTTTATTTCTGCATTATTTTGTACTTGTACTACTCAGAAAGGATTCTCCTTCTGAGTTTATCTTTTATTTTCAGTTTTTCAAGTTGTGTTTTATTTTCATATCTTTATATACTCGAGTTTATTTTGTTTTTGTTGAGCTTTACTGAATCCCCTTGTGTATACGTGCAGATGGTCTTGTGAGTCTGGAATTTGAAGAATAGTTATGGACACGGTCAATGTGACATTCACATAGCTGTGTGAGTTCCACAACCTAACTCTCAATGAAATTAGCTCCATCAAACGTACCATTAGGAGTTCAGGGGAATATTGTTTCAATTGCCCATTCCACACATGTTTTTAATTGTTATATGATGAGTGATCCGCAAGTGCACGGAGTCATCAAGTAATACCCCTCGTGCGAGCAAGAGAGGGTCGTATTCTCTTGGCCCAAGAATCTACTCTTACTTCCTCTTTGCATATTGTCTAGCCGAATGATTCGAAGGGTTTCTCTAATCTATTACTTGAAATAAAAGAACTACAAATGGAGTCTATGATAAGGTAGGGGTATAAAATCAGGGGAAAGAAATGGTCACGGATGCGGATTCCCTAGAGGCTACTAAAGTGCAAAAGATGCTAAGAATGGCATGCAATTGAAGGTTTGGACCTAGAGATTTCCTAAATTAGATCAACCCGATGGTCACGGCAATTAACCCCTAATCCGGTATAAGTATTGACACGAATTTCTTCTGATCAAATCCTCATACGATTGCATTAACAAGTGGGGAAATCCCTAATTAGAGCCGGAACACAACTTGGTCTAGCCCTAATGGTGGAGGGGCATGCAATTCCCGATGGTCACGGCAGATTCGTACATGAATCCCTTCCAAACTTGGTGTGTCTAGTACAAGGGTGATGGTCACGCTACCAAGTACAACCTAGCAGCTTGGTTTACTGGAGTTCTCATGTAAGCAACACATCAAATGCACCAAGAATGAATCACAAATACACAACAATTGCAATAGACAAAAATTAAATCATCCAAATACACAAGTTCACCCCTAAGGTTCACCGCATCCAGGTGACCTTGGGGTCTACTCAGTCCATGCAAACAAATACAAGCAACAAGTCCATGAAAACAACTACAAATGGCATAAGAAAAACTCCCTCAAACAATAGAAGTAGGAAGACAAGCCAAGCTAGGTGGAAATGCTTCCACCCGGACGCAGCGATGGGAGGCGGCTTCCTCGTCAGTCTACAAACTCACAAAGAAGAGATCGATGAAGATCTAGCCAAAACCGAGCTTCTCCCTTTGATTTCCCTTCTTCAAAACGTGTGATCTTGCCTCCTACAGACTGGTGAAAATCGGCTCCAAGAACTCTCCCAAAAACTCGTCCCCTTGCCCTAGCAGAAAACATGCCGGTGCTACAGTACTCGACTATTGCTACAGTATTTCCGCTACAGTGCTGAGTATTGAGAATTTCCAGCGAACCTCACGGGCCCCCATGCAGGTGCATGGAGCCCGTGAAACTCACAGCCAAATGCCCACATCAAGAACAATGACTTGCTACAATACCGCTACAGTGCTGGGACCCTAAAAATGCCGTTTTTGGTGTCGAATTCATCCGATTTACATTTTTGAGCATCGTTCGACTCATTTAAGACCTGCAACACCGAAATAACCAATTTAGACATAAAACGGGCATCAATTTGTTAACATATTCACAAATGATACAAGATTAATACATATAAAATACATACATTTAGGCGTTTATCAAACATCCCCACACCTAAGCGTTTGCTTGTCCCTAAGCAAACACACATGAAAGAATAAGGGCGGAATGATAAATGACTAAACGTACGACCTCAAGCTCAAATAGTGAAGAACCCCATAGGCACAGATGAAATGAATTCAAGGAAATGAGTTGTACAATAACTAACTCAGTAGAGATAGTCATGATTCCTCTAGAGTGCTTTCCTCGTGAGTGTGTGTATGCTTCATCCCTCGCTCTCCCTATTCACACCACATTCAATGACTACTGGTGTTAAAAATGTTAAACACACCCTCAATAGTAGGTCAAGAGTCCTTCGGTCCACATTCAACACTTTAGTAACTAAGTGAATGCATGATTGAGTCCGGGAGAACAAATACTTCTTTCTTTTTTTATTTATTTATTTATTTTTTTTCCCGAGTCCACCTAACGTAGAATGCACAAAATATCTTATAATCTTTCAGAAGGATGCACATGCTAATTAGACACAAGAGCCACCCAACTTACTTGATTACAATCTACATAGACGCATTCATGCTAAATTAGCAGAGGAATACTGACATAGACTTCTTTTTTTTTTTAGATAACAAATATATACATGTCTCCTGAGCACTTTCATGCAAAACTTCACTTAGGGATAAAACAAAATGAACAAAAGAACCAAAAGCTCTTAAAAGACCATTGAGGGATGAATTTACCACTCTAACACTTTAAATCAAAGTAGTGGGTTAGCTGGGGCAAACAAGGTAGAAGTACTGTGTCAAAGCTGTGAAGAAAACACTAGAAAGAAAACATGACTTCCTTATAGCACAAATAACACTACAACTCATTACTATCATTCATTCAAGCAGGGAGGTTCTTAACAATAAATCATAGCTATCACCGGTGAAGTAAGCATGCAAATAGCCCATCCCATCCCCACACCTAGAATTGTACATTGCCCTCAATGTACACTAATTAGCAGAACATGGTGTAGAATTCATAATAATTAAATAAAGCATGAAAGGGAAGGGAAAAGAGACTGCCCAATTTGGTTGATGAAGAGTGTTCAGTGAAAGCACAGTCATTGGGCAACAACGCTAGCAAAGGGGAAAGGAGGAGAGGCAACAATCCGTGAGAAGTCCCTGATGGACAAACAACTCAGCAAAGAGGTGACCAAGGTGGATCGGGTAGTGCTCAATGATGCTATATAGCATGAGTAAGTCAGAGCGAGTGATTACCCCAGTGCTGCCACCCCGGCCACTAATACCTCAACTCAACAGTGCATGAACATAACGATGTGCAGGATTGTGAAGACGGGATGCTTTCCTTGACTCATTTGTGCGCCGACCAGAGATAATGTTCCAGAACTGTGTGTGTGTCATGGTGGCCAAAAAGTCAATCGGAAGACGTTGACATGCTGGTGTGTTCACGAATCCCTCATCATACAAGCCCAAGAAACAACCCAATTGTTCGTTAGTAATGGCGTGCATTATTCCAAAGGCTTGGAAGGTTATCCTGGATGGTCTCGCTAATTCAATCGTGCTGAGGACCTCCAAGGTGAGCTCACAGTAGGCCGGATCACTAATTGAGAAAATTCTGTCCCAACCATCATGATTGATTAACTCCGCCACGATCTCGGCCAAACCTAGAACTTCGAGGTCATTGTGGTCAATTGTACGGATGATACCAAAGGGCTTGGACTGTAAGAGATTATAGCGTGCCCTATGTTGTGGTAAGGCAAAGGATGGCACTCCACTTGATGCCGCATCGTGCCTTGGCTGCTTTGTTAGAACTCGCTTGATCGGCATACCTATACCACAAAAACAAGTGATCAAACCAATATTTTTATGAATACATTCATAGGAGATAACTATATCATCATGGAATTAATGAAAAATTGAAAGCACAACAATTTCTATGTGAAGAATGAAAATTTCAGCCATTGCTACAGATATCCACTGAAATTTTTTTGCAAGAGTTTCTCCTAGACATCTAGCTTCCCAAAAATTTACAAAATGAAGGAAAAAAACTCAAAGAAACAAGCATACACCACATCACAACAACCAAATATGTCATTCAAGCTTCAAAGATAAAGTGAGAACACAATAAAAACCAAGTTTGTAGCAAAAACCTAGAATTAGGGCTTGGAGGTTTGGGGTGATGAGATCCGCGAAAGCAGTTGATAAAACTCCGATTAAAAACCCAAGAGTGAGTTTGCAAGATGGAGGAGAGGTGATTAGAGAAGAAAAAAACTAAAAAAAATATGGTGAAGAAATGAGGTAGAGTGAGGGAGAGATGAGAGGAAAACAAGAGGAGAAGAAGGAGGAGAGAGTGGAGAGAGAAAGGGGGACAAAGCCCCTTTAATGGGCAGCCCAGCCCATGCGGGTCCCATGCGGCCGCATGGTGCCCGTATGGGCTGGAAAGAACCAGCCTGAAAGGCTCACGGGCGCCCATGCCGGCGCATGGCGCCTGTGAGCCTCCGCCCATCGCTGACCCGGTGAGGGCCGAGAGCCTCACGGGCACCCATGCGGGCGCATGGCGCCCGTGAGGCCCACAGCCCGCACGCACAAGGTCCCCGCGAGAGGTCCCTTGCGGCCACAAGGATGGCCACAAGGCCCCGGATCATGCCACAAGTGTCCATACGGGCTGTATACGGCCTGTATGGACCTAGAAAATTGAAAATTTGGCATGGTTCCTCTCGCAAACTCAATAAAATACGAATTACAACCTCATGGACGCCAAAATAACAATGAAACACAACTAAACAATAGTAATTCAAGTCCAAAGCTACACAAGCAAGCCTAAGAATGAGTTGAGCATAACAACAAAAATATGAGAACCTCACGAGCATATGCATTCAACCACAACAAAGAGACTAAGCAACTAAAAGAAATACGAAAATTTAAGGACGACGAATTTAAAAAAAAAAACTTGGGTTGCCTCCCAAGAAGCGCTTGTTTAACGTCATTAGCTCGACGTACCTTTTTCTTACCTCAAGGTGGATCAAATGGTAGGGACTTACCTCCAAGCCCAAGAGAAGTGCTCCAAGATAGGTATGGCTTCAATTGGTGACCGTTAACCTTAAATGTACCTTTCTCCGGATGAGTTATCTCGATGGCGCCATGGCGAAAGACTTGTGAAACTGTGAAGGGTCCGTACCATCTCGATTTTAACTTCCCCGGGAAGAGTCGTAACCTCGAATTGAAGAGAAGAACCTGGTCTCCTTCCTTGAAGTGTTTCACATGTTTAATGTGTCGGTCATGATACTCCTTGATCCTTTTCTTGTAAAGCAAGGAATTTTCATATGCCATAGTCCGCCATTCATCCAACTCGCTTAGTTGGAACTTCCGCTTCTGACCGATTAGCTGAGGATCAAAATTCAGTTGCTTAATAGCCCAGTATGCTTTATGTTCCAATTCGATAGGTAAATGGCAAGCTTTCCCGTAGACTGGCCTATAAGGGGTCGCTCCAAGAGGTGTCTTATACGCTGTCCGATATGCCAAATGGGCATCATCCAGATGATCTGCCCAATCCTTCCGGTGCTGACTTACGGACTTCTCCAAAATCCGTTTCAATTCGCGGTTAGAGACTTCAACTTGCCCACTAGTTTGAGGATGGTACGGAGTTCCAACCCTGTGGAATACTCCATATCGCTTCAGGGTGTTTGCAAACTGAGAATTACAAAAGTGGGTACCTCTATCGCTGATGATCGTTCTCGGTGTACCAAATCTGGAGAATAGTTTTTTTAAAAATTTTACTACCACTCGTGCATTACTTGTGGGGGATGCCTGTGCTTCAACCCATTTAGAAACATAATCTAAAGCTACTAGAATAAACTTATTACCACGGGAACTAGGGAAGGGTCCCATGAAATCAATCCCCCACACATCGAACACCTCACAAACCTAGGTCCAGGTTTGTGGCATCTCATCTCTCCTTGAAATGTTTCCAGTCCGCTGACACCTATCGCAATATTGAACAAACTTTTGTGCGTCCTGAAAGATGGACGGCCAATAGAAACCTGCATCTAGAATTTTCCTGGTCGTTCGGTTGGCACGTAATGCCCCCAGCGAGACCCGGCATGGCAATGCTCCAAGATAGAATACCCTTCCGAATGAGATACACATCTCCTTACCACCTGGTCGGAGCAAGTTCTAAACAAATAAGGATCTTCCCAGAAGTAATATTTTATATCAGAGTAGAACTTCTTCCGTTGTTGATAAGTCAGCCGATCAGGACGTGTCCCTGCAGCAAGATAGTTTGCAAAATCAGCGAACCATGGAATTTCTTCTTCTCTCATTATTTGAATGCTAAACAACTGCTCATCAGGAAAACCATCATTTATCTCCTTTCTATCCATGGTGCTCTCCAATGGGATCACAAGGCGCGATAGGTGGTCGGCGGCCAAATTTTCAGCCCCCCGCTTATCCTTAATCTCCAAGTCAAACTCCTGAAGCAAGAGTACCCACTGGATCAAATGAGGTTTTGCATCCTGTTTGCTCAAAAGATATTTTAGAGCAGAATGGTCTGTGAACACGATCACCTTTGATAACACTAAATATGAACAGAACTTGTCAAATGCAAAAACCACAGCAAGTATTTCTTTCTCGGTGGTCGTATAATTCTCCTGAGCATCATTCAATGTCTTGCTTGCATAGTAAATAGGGTGGAAATGACCCTCCCGATGTTGCCCAAGAACTGCCCCCACTGCAAAGTCGCTAGCATCACACATGAGTTCAAAAGGTAAATTCCAATTGGGGGACACAATAATCGAGGCTTCAACAAGATTTTTCTTAAGGGTAAGAAAAGCAGTCATGCACTCATCACCAAACTCGAATGCCGTGTCCTTCTCAAGAAGTTTTGTAAGTGGTCGTGCAATCAATGAAAAATCCTTGACGAATCTTCTGTAAAAACCTGCATGTCCCAAAAAGCTCCTAATGGCTTTCACCGACGTTGGGGGAGGTAGCTGCTCGATGGTGGAAACCTTGGCCTTATCCATTGCAATTCCTTGTTGTGATATCCTATGACCAAGCACAATACCTTCCTTGACCATAAAATGACACTTTTCCCGTGAGAACCAAGTTGGTTTCCTCACATCCGCTAAAACCCGCTCTAGATTTTTTTGAGGCGAGGCAGAAAGAATCACCAAAAATCGAGAAATCATCCATGAAAACCTCCATAATATCTTCCACAAGATCATCAAATATGGCTATCATGCATCGTTGGAAGGTAGTCAGCGTTACATAGGCCCGAAAGGCATACTGACGGTAAGCAAAAAGTACCATAGGGGCATGTGAAAGTTGTCTTCTCCCCGGTCTTCGGGGCAATTGGGATTTGAAAGTATCCAGAGAGACCATCCAAGAAATAGTAATATGAGTGCCCTGCTAGTCGTTCAAGCATTTGGTCAATGAAAGGTAGAGGGAAATGATCTTTTCTAGTAGCATCATTGAGTTTTCTGTAGTCTATGCACACCCTCCAACCTGTGACCGTTCTAGTGGGGACTAATTCATTTTTTTCATTATTGACCACCGTCATCCCCCCTTTTTTCGACACCACCTGCACCGGCTCACCCACTCACTGTCAGAGATAGGGTAAATGATGCCAGCATCAAGAAGTTTGATCACCTCGCTGCGTACTACTTCTTAGGGTTGAGTCGCCTCTGGGGTATAGCTGTCGGCCTATGATTATCTTCCATGAGAATTTTGTGTGTACAAAAGGAAGGACTAATCCCCTTAATATCTGAAATCTTCCACGCAGCTTGCTTTTTTTGTGCTTTTTAACACACTCGGAAGGTCGATTTTTTTGCTTAGGGGTCAAGTCCGAGGCAATGATGATTGGAAGTTTTGATCCCTCTCGCCGAAATGCGTACTCGTGTGCTCGGGTAGCGGCTTCAGTTCTAGATCCGGGGGTTCCTCAATTGATGATTTTAATCCCCCAAACTTCTCGAAATCAAAATCCTCGAATCCTCTATACTCCTCATCCGTGGAGCTACCACTATCGAAGCACTCTTCTATAGCGTGAATCACACACCCTGATGACCCTGAGTCACTTCCCCCCATGAGATCTATTTCCTCTTCATCTCGCTGAACTAGTACACCAGAGTTATCAGACCTGTTCCTTTCCTCCTCAGTGATGGGGATGGAGGGGAAGACAAGTGGAGTAAGCTCAACTATTGGCAACACATTATTGGTCTTCAGATAATGCGCGAATAGGTCCTGCACATCAAGTTCTTCCAAGGGTACAATTCTAGCCACACTGTAATGCTCAGACCATCTACAACTATCAAGAATGTGCGTTCTAATCATCCCTTCTGGTTCAAGTGCCACTAGAGAATCAAGTAGGGTATTCGAGTATGGAGTATGCAGACAGGAAGCATCACCCCAACTGCTAGCTGAAAACATGATTGTAGTGGATAATGAATAACTAAAAAATGTTAAACAAAAAGAACTATTTAAAAGCAGAAAATAATTTCGAATAAAATAAAAAGGAACAAAAGTGCAAAATAAAAGAAACAAATGTACAGAATTAAAGAAATAATGGCTAAATCAATAAACTCTAAGTTTTCCGAGTATTCCTTGTGGGTCCCCGGCAACGGCGCCAAAAACTTGATGAGCGATCCCCAAGTGTACGGAGTCATCAAGTAATACCCCTCGTGCGAGCACGAGAGGGTCGTATTTCCTGGGCCCAAGAATCTACTCTTACTTCCTTTTTGCGTATTGTCTAGCCGAATGATTCGAAGGGTTTCTCTAATCTATTACTTGAAATAAAAGAACTACAAATGGAGTCTATGACAAGGTAGGGGTATAAAATCAGGGGAAAGAAATGGTCACGGATGCGGATTCCCTAGGGGCTACTAAAGTGCAAAGGATGCTAAGAATGTCATGCAATTGAAGGTTTGGACCTAGAGATTTCCTAAATGAGATCAACCTGATGGTCACGGCAATTAACCCCTAATCCGGTATAAGTATTGACACAGAATTTCTTCTGATCAAATCCTCATACGATTGCATTAACAAGTGGGGAAATCCCTAATTAGGGCCGGAACACAACTTGGTCTAGCCCAAATGGTGGAGGGGTACTGAATACCCGATGGTCACGGTGTATTCGTACATGAATCCCTTCCAAACTTGGTGTATCTAGTACAAGGGCGATGGTCACGCTACCAAGTACAACCCTAGCGGTTGGTTTTACTGAGTTCTCATGTAAGCAACACATCAAATGCACCAAGAATGAATCACAAATACACAACAATTGCAATAGACAAAATTAAATCATCCAAATACACAAGTTCACCCCAAGGTTCACGGCGATCCGGTGACCTTGGGGTCTACTACATCCATGCAAACAAATACAAGCAACAAGTCCATGAAAACAACTACAAATGGCATAAGAAAACTCCATCAAACAATAGAAGTAGGAAGACAAGCCAAGCTAGGTGGAAATGCTTCCACGGATGCCGCGATGGGGGCGGCTTCCCTCGTCGTCTACAAACTCCCAAAGAAGAGATCGATGAAGATCTAGCCAAAACCGAGCTTCTCCCTTTGATTTCCCTTCTCCAAAAGCGTGTGATCTTGCCTCCTAAAGACTCGGTGAAAATCGGCTCCAAGAACTCTCCCAAAAACTCCTCCCTTGCCCTAGAAAAAAATCGGTTTCATTTATATCCCGTCAGTCCATGCGGGCATCCATGCAGGGCGCATGGAGCCCGTGAAAGCTCAGCCAAATGCCCGGAAAAACATGCCGGTGCTACGATTTGCCGACTACGATCGAGTATTGAGAATTTCCGACAAAACCTCATGGGCACCCATGCGGGCGCATGAAGCCCGTGAAACTCACAGCCAAATGCCCGCAGCAAGAACAATGACCTGCTACGATACCGCTACAGTGCTGGGACGCCAAAAATGCCGTTTTTGGTGTCGAATTCATCCGATTTACATTTTTGAACATCGTTCGACTCATTTAAGACCTGCAACACTGAAATAACCAATTTAGACATAAAACGGGCATCAATTCGTTAACATATTCATAAATGATACAAGATTAATACATATAAAATACATACATTTAGGCATTTATCATTATACATTTTATTGTGCTTGCATGCATACATTAAGGGCAATGTACATCTTAAGTGTAGGGGGAGTTCACATTACACATGTTCCATACTTATGCTTCATTGTTCATGCTCATGTAGCCAATGGCGGTTCACCTTAGTTGCAATGTTTGTATTCTTGAATTTAGGAGAATTTTTAACATTGAATTTTCTCATACTCTAGTTTTACTTGAATTCTTAGGAGTTTTTGCCCGATTGACACTTGTTGCACTACTTACTCATTAAACCTTGTTTTATTGAGCAAGCCATAATTCAGAGTGCCTTTCACATACATGAGTATTCTCTTCAAAGCTCCATAGTGATGAGAAGAAGGAGAGCTCATGAATCGTGACATAGTGGACACAGCAAACATGAGGTCTGGTCTAGTGTGAGTGAGATAGAGCAATCCACCCACAATTCTTCTGTATTTTGTGGAACAGACATTCTCTGAATCATCATGTAATTGAAGATGCTCATTTGTATTCATTGGAGTTGTAGCTGAATTGCAATTTTCCATTCCAAACTTGTTTAATAGATTAACTGTATATTTGTGCTGAGACACAAATAGACCATCATTCAACCTTTTTACTTCTAATCCGAGAATGTACTTCAACTCCCCAAGATCAGACATTTCAAACATCTTCATCATCTCCTTCTTGAATTCTTTCAACATTGCTTCAGAAGAACTCATATAGACGATGTCATCAACATACAAACACAACAGCAATATTTCACTGTCTCCTTGCTGCTTTTTATAGACTGTGGGGCCATTTTCACTTCTCTTAAAACCCAAATGAATGAAATGTGCATCAATACGACTGTACCAAGCTATGGGGGCTTGGCGAAGTCCGTAAAGAGCTTTTCTCAGCATGAGCACCTGATTCTCTTTTCCTCCAATGATAAAACCTTCAGGTTGTTCAACAAAGACCTCTTCTTTTAGTTCACCATTCAAAAAGGCGGTCTTGACATCCAGTTGATAAAGCTTCCATCTTCGCTGAGCTCCAATGGCAAGGAAGAGACGCACAGTCTCCATTCGAGCAACGGGAGAGAAGATCTCGTCAAAGTCTTTTGCAACAATACGAGCTTTTCTCCTCAACAAAGACCCGTCTGGATTGAACTTCGATTTGAATACCCACTTTAGATCGATTGCCTTTTTGTCTTCAGGTAGAGTCATCAACTCCCATGTTTTATTCTTATAAATGGCAATCATCTCTTCGTTCAGGGCTTCAATCCACTCAGGATTTGAAATTGCTTCGTCGTATGTTACAGGATCTGCAGTGATTAGTGCAAACAAGCACGAAGAGTAAATATCAAAAAGATTTGTATACCTCACCGGAGCTCCGTCGTTACTGGCTGTTTCCGATGAGAGAGTTTGAGAATCAGCGTTGAGAGGGTGATAAGTCATGAGCTGTTGATCTGATGATTCCAACGGTTGAGATACATTCACATTATCCTCTTCCAAGTCAGCAAAGGGCACATAAACTGAGGTTGCTGAGTTGGAGAGCTTGGACCAATCCCAGGGTTTGTTCTCGAAAAAGTGCAGATTCCTGCTGACGTGTATGCGGTTCGTATCAGGATCCAGCACCCGATAGGCTCTCGAATTCTCGCAGTAGCCAATGAAGATGCAAGGTGCTGACTTGGCTTCAAGCTTGCTCCGTTGACTAGAGTCAATATACCTGTGCACGAGACATCCGAATACTTTAAAGTATTTAACCGCTGGTTTTGACCCAGTCAAAGCTTCAAATGGAGTCTGACCCTCCACTGCTCGAGTCAACGAACGATTGAGTAAGAAGACCGTTGTTGCAACTGCTTCTCCCTATAGCTCCGGCGGCATTCCGGCGTCTAGTAGCATTGTACGTGCCATCTCTACAACTGTGCGATTCTTCCTCTCTGCGACGCCATTCTACTGCGGCGTTATCGGAACGGTGAGCTGGTGGAAAATCCAATTGAGATTGCAGAAATCCTTGAATTCTTTGGACATGAATTCTCCTCCTCTATCTGTTCAGAGGGCTTTTACTTGTAGAGAGAATTGTTTCTCTACTAAGGATTTGAATATCTTGAAGTGTTGTAATGCCTCTGACTTCCTTTGCAGAAAATAAGGCCAGCTATACCTTGAATGGTCATCGGTTAACAACATGAAATAAAGATTACCTCCAATGGTTGGCCTTTTCATTGGTCCGACAAGATCACCATGGATTAACTCAAGCGGAACACTTGCACGAGTGGCCACACCTCTAAGAAACTCTTTTCTAGTTTGTTTTCCAAAAGAACAAGCTTCACATGGATCAATATCAACAATTGGTGACAATCCTAGCACCAGCTTCTCATCATGAAGTCGCTTCAGAGTCTTTAAATTAACATGACCATACCTCTTGTGCCAGAGATGTGATGCATCATCTTGTGCTGTGAGAGCATAGCTTACGTTCTCAGCAGCTAGTGGAAAAAGTCTTTGCTTTGTCATATGTACCTGTTCTACAATTCCCTTTGAATTTGTCTCGTGAATAGTGCAAATTCCTTTGGAGAAGTTCACATCATGACCAGTATCCATTAGTTGTCCCACACTTAACAGATTATGTGTTAAGTTGGGCACTAATTGGACCTTTGTGAGAGTAATCTGCCTGCCCGAGCTTGTACCCAGAGGGATAGACCCAACACCTTCAACTTGAAGAGGTTTCCCATCTCCAAGCCTGATAATCTTGTTTGTTGAAGAATCAAAAAACTGAAACAAAGCTTTCTCTCCTGTCATATGATTTGAACAACCATTGTTAATGAGCCATGTTCCTCCATCTTCATTCACAGCATCATCACCAATGGTCATGAATACAACTCCTTCTCCATCTTTGTCTTTGCTTTCTTCTGCAACATTAGATTCCTTGTTTCTATACCAACATTGAGCCTTTACATGCCCAAATTTCTTGCAAATGAAACATTGAACTCCTTTGTACTGTCTTGCATTGCTGTTTGAACTTTGAACTCCCAACATCTGTGATTGAACGTCCACCAGTTGTGTTTCTTCCTCGTCCTCTTACTCTTCCTCTGAAGAAGCCTCGGCCTCTACCTCTCCCTCTGTTACTCTGATCTCCAAATTGAGAGCTTTTAACATGGAGGGCTTTCTCTTCTTCTGGTTCACTTAAGATATCAAGAATAGACTCATGATTTCTCAATGAACCACTGAGTTCATCAATGCTAAGAGTACTGAGATTCTTGGCTTCAATGATAGAATGTACTACTTGTGAGAACCTAGGGGTGAGGCTTCTCACTATCTTGCTTACAACAGCTTTTTGTTGGAGTGTCTCTCCCATCACTCGAATTTTATATACTACATCTAGCACTCTACTGATGTAGTCTTGAATCTTCTCTCCATTCTTCATCTTTAGAGCATCAAATTCTCTTTGAAGTGAGTGTAGTTGAACTGTGAGATTCTCTGTGCTTCCTTGAAACTCTTTCTTAATGGTCTCCCAAGCATCCTTTGCAGTCTTGGCTTCAGTGATCCTGATGAGGATCCTCTTGTCAAGAGCTTGTTGGATGAGAAAAAGAGCCTTTGCATCTTTCTTCATGCTCTCATTAATTCTATTCCCATCTCCTTCTTCACTGAAACCTTTCTCAACAAGATTCCATATATCTTTAGAGCGAAACATGGTCTTCATCATCAAGCTCCACAGGTTATAATTTTCACCATCAAAGAGAGGGACATTAGGATCTCTAGAAGAAGAACTTGCCATCTCTGATACCACTGATAGGATCTCTAGAAAGGAAATCAAGCTTAATAACTAGTTCTTCAATCTGAGATAAAACAAGGATGCACACTCAACTTATGAAATGAAGAGAAAGCTATATTACAGCATAAGCAAGTTCGCACACTTAATACATTCAAAGTAACTGAATATAAATATACATAATGTGAATGCCCGTCAAGCATCTCACAAGATACATGATAATACAACAAACATTAAACAGTAATGATTCAAAGTGAACCATTCCAAATAGCATACAAACAGTACACACATATAATAGATCAAAGTTGCCTCTACTGTTCTTCAGACTTCTCAACAGAGACCAGCACTTAATTCCCGCCAATTCTCTGATCAAACACCAACATTTATGTCATTATCTCACTCTTATGGAGACATGCTGCTAATACATCTTCTGGGTTTTATTAAGTTGAGAGAAATAATGTGCTTTAGTGCATGATACTAAGTTGTCTGTCATGACTCATGATAGGATCAGCAGGTTGTTGCGATGTATCATTCTCCATGTAACAAATGGTATGCAACTGGTATACTATCAACCAATGGCGAAGCTAGAAAACATAGACAATGGGGCAAATGAAACTTAATAAATAAAAGTTCAACTATAATCGAAATTAATAATCATTTTTTTAAATAAATCTTTTACATAAACAAGTACTGCAAATCATCAACAAAGCAAATTTCCAATTGTCCCTACTAGTTTTAATATTTTGAAAATAATGAATGATTGTTTCATTATATATCAATAAAATCAAAGATATTTTTCTTGATATATGTCACCAAATAGCAATTGATCACCAATTCTATTACGTAGTTGAGTTTTCATAATCTTCATTGCAAAGAAAACCCTCTCCACAAATGCAGTTAAAATTGGTAAAATTAGAGCTAAATTTAAGACATTAAATAAATACATAAATAAATAAATATTAAATAAATTTAATTTCTAATCAAACAGAAGCCACAGCTTCATCATTGAATAAGATGAGACTAGTTGCCTTTTATTTTTGTTAATAAAAAGCTAAGGGGTCAATTGTAAAATAGATTTAAATAATTAGGACAACAATTAATTAAGTTAATATTAAATTTACTTATTCTCAAATTATAAGGGGGCAATTGCCCCCCTTCTCCACCACATGGCTCCGCCCACTGCTATCAACCATGTTGGATGGAGAAAATCTAAGGTGGATGCCAACTTTCCATTTCAAATATTTGTCACATTTTCTTTAGCTTTACCTCCATTTCATCGTTAACTGGTCATGGACCCAACGACAGAACCAGGGGGGCTAGCAGGGGCTTCAACCCCCCCTTGGCACCAACGTTCTTCCTTGTTTGGCCGGAAGACACAGAACCAGTCCCCCTCTCGGCCAGGCCAACTCGCCCAGCAGCCCCTCCTCGGGTCATACTAGCGCCGCTTGCGATGGTCGAAGTCATTGAAGGAAATGAGGATGGCGGTGCGCTCGCCATTAGAGGTGAAGATCTTGGCGACGAAGTCATCAATGTAGTGGACGACACCGCATCAGTCGCACACCTATGTGAAGATGCCTAGATCGACGATGATGCCGCCCTCGCGGCAGCTTAAGCACACCACCATCATTGAAGAGGCTCATGAAAAAGACAAGGATTTGAATTTTATAGGCTTTATATGGGCTCGATTACGACGCCCAAGAATAGATCTTGGGATTGCGGTTTTGAACCTTATTAGAATTGTGATTATTTTTTTAATTTTTTTATAATAATATATATTTAATACTCGTTATATAATCTTGAGGATTTAAAAAATAAATATTAGTTTTAATATAAATCACATTGTTTAAAAATTTATTAATTTATTTTTTAACATGTGTCAGAGACTCAGAATTAGAAAAATAATTCCATTAGTGAACTTTGGTATTTGAAATCTATTTTAGCAACATTGTATAGAGAACAATTAATATAATTTATTTTTATATTATATTAATTTCATGGCAAGAAGCTTAGTTGGTAAAATCTACAATTTAATATTATTTATTTTTATATAAAAAAAATTAGCTTATTTTCAAACACATCATTCTCAGTTGAATTATACCAAATTTTTTTGATTGGATGAATTAAAAATCACATCATTAACCATAAAAAAAAGGATTTAATAAAAAGATCAAACAAGAGGAATGCTAAAACTCTTAATAATTTGAGATTCATTTCATTGAAGATCAAGAATTACTAGAAAATAGTTAAAAAGAAAGGAAAAAAAAAATCCATTGCCCATAGCGGAGGCCAAGAAAGCCAACAAAGATCTACTATTCAATCAAAACTAATCCTAAAACCACACATCGAGATAAGATAAATGATTGTTTTAATTAAATGTCACAATATCGCACTATTTTTGTATTGAACTTTTTATGTTTTTAAGTGCCAAAATGTATTATTAATTGGCAAAAAGACATTGTCAAGCATATCTGCTTTTTGTGAAATCTATCGCTACAATATTTTTAAATTTGATTTGGTAACGGAATCAATTAATTTGATGTGAACAAAGTAATGCCCTACGGTTTGCCATGCCATTTGAATGATCTGTTTTGCTAGTTGTGCTTGTATGACAATGTTAAGGTCATTCTTGAACATAGAAGTTTTTGATAGATTTCCTAGATTATTCTTGTATGTTGTATGTGCCCCTTTATTTCTTAATGGTTAATTTCTTCTTTTTTGGTTTTAGTCGGGAAATAAACCAACTTCGAGTATCTCTGTTCCTCATAAGAAATAGGAAAAGGTTGCCATGGAGGTTGACATCCGGCTTTCTCTCAATCCTGAATCTCAATTTAAATAACCTGATTGCACTTGAACTCTTATTTTATGAAGCATTTCATAACTTCCTTTCATAGTTTTGTGGAAGCACACCCAAGGTTTATGACCCACCCACTTCTAAAACTACCAAATGTATAATGTCATTTATTTCAGGTTTTTTTTACATTTCTTACTTGCAAACTGGTCAGAAATTTCTTGCCTCCCTCTAATTTTGAGAAATTATCAAGATTTGATCATCATCAAGTCATTACTTTTGTTCTATATATATTTTCACATGTACTATGCTGATAGATGAAATATAGTTACCATTTCATATAATATGGATTGCTGCAAAAATTTTATTAACGTTTATATTCTTTTCCAAAGTCTCTGCTCATTAATTGAATATAACTTAATTTACAGGACATTATTTTGTTTGAATTGACTGCATGCGAATGTTTCTAATTTATCATATATATATATATATATATTGTTATTAATTAATCTCCTCAATCTTTTGAGTTTTTTTCCTTCATTTTTTGCTAAATTATGATTCCAATGGTTAACAAACTAATCTCTCTCTACATGTATCCTGCTACCTGGTTTGATGTTCCAGTGCCTTGATGCGTGAATTGGTAGAGATATGTGAGAATAAAAGGTTAAAGTTGAGATTGAATTAGTAGAGATCTGTGAGAATAAAAGGTCAAAGTTGCCATTGATTGGTTTGCATTTAGATTTACTTTGATTTTGTTTCCTAAGAAAAAACATACAGCTTGCTTTTATGTTGTTTGTCAGTGATATGGACATTCTATCGTTCTGCTTTTTCCTCTATGGGTTTATCCGAAAGATTGTCTGTTGTGGCGTTGAAATGTGATTGATGTAAGCTGTAAAGTACACTATTTACTTTTCTGACCTTGTTTGTTTACAACTTGAAATTTTGGCAACTACATCAAGAAAGTGGGCAAACATCAAGTTTTTCTACTCGGTATAAATAACCATATATGGTCATGTTCTACAAGGTCTTATAAAAATGGCATTTCGAGGGTTCAACATGCACATTTTCTCGAGGCTATATTAGCGGCATTGTGGTTTTTGCATAGGACTTTTTCACATCCCCACACTTGATAGATGTCGAGAAAGATTTCATATTAATGGGTTAGTATATGTGAATGATAACGACATGAATCTTCATGTGAATGCTTTCTCGATTTGTAATAAACTAGTTGTCAAATCACCACCAACAATTCTATTTATCATTTTGTCATGTGCACGAGATGTTTTATGCCTCTTTAGGACAAATTGTTTCTTTCATGTTTTAAATTGTACTGTAAATGATATCAGAGTTAAAATATTATGTAGTTTCCTTATCTTGCCAAAATATCTATGATTTTTTCTGTAATATTACATTGGAATGCTTATGATTTGTCTCTATGCTAGTTCAACATTTTTCTTCTCTTACGCGCACTATCACATTCAAGGTAGTTGCTAGTATAACCATTACATTGATTTTAAAATTATTTGTAAGCCCTTCTTCTTAGGAGTGTCTAATTTTTGTTGCGGAGAGTCGGGTTACACGGGATCCATCAAGGAAAGCGAGGAATAGAGATGTGGAGGAGGCGCTTAAAACTTAAGGCAAAACCCGCTCTCCAAATTTAAAAGATTACATATTATAGTGAAATATAGTATAATATTGGTTGTTTGAGGCTGCTTATGAATGTAATTAGGAGAATATGGATGTAATTAGGAGAAGAGTATTCGAGAAGGTTGTGATTACGTTGTTAGCTGTCACAGCTGTGAGATGTTTGTTGAAATGCCAGTGGCAAAGTTTCTTAGCATTTGTATTGATTCCATATAAAGCAGAGGCAATGATGAATGGAGAAGGACATCTTTGGCTTAAAATTCTCTCTTCTCTTCTTCTATCTCTCATCTTCTTCGTATCTCGACCTCCCACTTCTTCTTCCTTCTCACCACCTTCTACGAAAGTTCTTCAAAATTTCCACTTGATTGCTACAAATTTACTAAAAATATTAAATTCAAGCCAATTAACTTTTTAGATGTATCAGGCTGGCGTCTTTCATGACTTCACACATCATATACCATATCAAATTAAAAAGTGTCATATATGTGAATCCAATCAATACTTCCTTCTTAAATGATCCTTGGTACAATTAAATACCTATTGCTTTCAATCCCTATTAATATGTCCCTTGGATCTTGATAACATCGAGGATTTTAGATCTTCATATTAAAGATCATTGGGATATGGATAAGCTTCACATTATCTCACGGAGATCAACTAAATACTTATTTTTCTTAATGATAGCTCTGTCAATGTTAAGGATCATAATGTGTGGGTGTGGCTCACGATTCTAAAAATATAAAGAATCTCTTAGAGTGTATTCCTATTTGAACTATAATACTAATCTTGAGCACGCTTTTAGAGAGGCGGAATCATTTACGAGGTGTCACGACTCGCGGTTAAACATGATACTTGGCTCATGCTCAGGGCAAAATCAAGACTATTGAATAGTTATATTATTTAAATTTGGGTCCTCAAGCTTTATGTCCTATGTGTAATGCTTGGCAGGAAACCATTGAGCATCTTTCCAACCTTTGTCCCTAAGGCTCGAGATCATCTGGTCCAACATTAGCACTATCATGAGGAAAAACATTTCTTTCCCTTTGGGCATTTCATCTAGATTATGGTTGACAGATTGCCATGCGAACACCCACTAGTGTTTATGAAGTCGATGATTCAAGCGGTGTCTAGCTTATTTTAGAAAACTTCGATGTAATTTGATCTTCCAAAATGAAGTGCCAAATTTTCCACTGATTTCCAGCAATGTTTTAGCTCATGTTAAAGAGTATTCTATAGCTCATCTTCCCCAACGAGATAAGTGTTTGATCCTTAACAATTTCTCCTCTCATCGATGGCCCATTCTTATTTTCTTGCAAGATTTAGAAGAGAAAATTCTCTTTGATTGAGCTTCTAGTTTCATAATCTCAAATTATAATTTTTCCTATCTTGATGTTGGGGGTGTTGTCCAATTGCTAATGCATCAAGAGCTAACATTGATGCTAAGGCTTTTGCTTTTTAGCTTTGCAAATTAAAGCTCAACAATCGTTTCAAATCTTCGAACATCTTCATTACAAGTCGGGAGCTCAATGATGTTCTTATTTGTGGTGATTCAAGTCCTTTTTGGCGGTTGGATCCATGGTTTATGCATATCAATGATACTCTCCACCTTCTTCACAATCCACGAGATCCATGTTATCACCCATGATTGGAATGCAGTCCTGCTCATAAAAGAGGCTCTGACGTGGTGGCTTTCTCCTTGTAATGTCTTCTTTTTCCTTTTTTTCTTTTTGCAAAATAAACATGTTGTAATTGCCATTTATTGCTCTTGTTTGTTTTAATATCTCTTCATAATGGAGGACCATAGAGTAAAGATCCAGGATAATGATAGAGTTTAGAGTAGGGGTTGAGCAGAATTTCAAGATTGCATCATTCAACTCTTAGATGTATGTATGTGCTCGCGATTATACACATGTTAGATGTATGTATGTCAGGCGATTGGGTGTATTTTGTATCATTGGCTTCTATATGTGAATTTGAAGGTCATACATGATTGTTAAGCTATGAATGAGAATTTATTCATTCATATTCTCTCTTCTATCATGGTTCTCTCTTCTATCATGGTATCGGACTAGGTTTACCTTCTCCGGACACCTTCTACTTTCATCTCTTGCTCCGGTCTCTAGCCTGCAGTAAACATCTTCACTTCGGTGTCTACTACTCCTGCTGCAGCCCATTTTCTTGGGTCAATGCTGCCCTCACGAGGCCGCGATCCTCTTCTAACACTCTCTCTTTCAACACCCACATCTAAATCACCCCTCTCCTTTTGTTTACCACCGTTCCATCCTCTTCTCACATCACCCTCTATTTCAATATACCAATCATTGCCTCTACCATCTTTTCTTCATTCCTTCATTCATTCTTATTCGGATACTGGATCTCCCTTAACACCACACCTCATCACTCGGCGCCACACCCTCATCACACTTCCCACCATCTCTGCCCCCACCATTACAACTTGCTCGTTCACTTCACCACCACCACTTCTCGCCTCATCATCACACACCACTATGGCATGTGCTGACCACACTTGCTGCGCGGCGCACTGAGCACCCGCCCCACAGGCCCACATCACCACCACCGGCAGGTCGCTCAGGAGGCCCTTTAGATTACCAGCGGGATTTTGGTGTCTGCCGATCAATTCTCCTATTCCTATTCCTTTGGATGATGGTACTGGAGAGCCCACTTTTTGATGTGGAAATACGCAGCAGCAAAGGGTTGAGATCCACGCCGAGGCTGAAAGTCCCACGGTCGGATCTGAGGGACCTAGCCACTCCACCACTCTCTAGATCAGCCCAAAAGAGTATCTGAGAGTTGGAGAGATTTCTTCTCGATAGCATCGCTACGAAAGCTCAAAGGGAAAGAACCCGGAAAATGAGGCACGACCTCACTCTCCGGCCACATTGGTATCTTTTTCTTAGCAATACATGTGC
>NC_052477.1:8339457-8495999 GCF_009730915.1 Dioscorea cayenensis subsp. rotundata
TTTAACTTGACAATAACTCGTTCTTCATTATTCATATCCCAAATGTCAGCCATACGTGTAGGACCTCCAACTTTTTTTGGCTTAGCATTACCTGCATAAAAGAATAACACAAAAAATTAAGTCATAGTTAAATCTAAGTAAATGAAAATACATTAACTAATGTGTTAGAATTTATACAGTTGATGGTTGTTCGGATTGTGTGTTGAGGTTCATTTGGTAAAAGCTCGCTCCTAAAAACACGTATTGTTGTTCGGATAATAGAGCTTGATTTGATTGTTGTTGACAAGTTGTAATGTTTTCCTTAGTGATTCTAACTTCTTTCGCTTTCTCATTTATTTGAAATAAAAAAAATTCACATGATAATTCATTTCCTCATAAATGCCCAAAAATCTTAGTTAAAGGAAATAATTACTTTATATGCTCTAAAGTATTATTACCAATATAATGAAAATATAATAAAATTCAAACACACAAATTAAATTTCATACCCACATAGTCACATCAACAAAATAAAATGAACAAACTTGGTTCTACAATCAACATCTATAACACGTAGATTAAATCATAAAATAGATTCTAAAAGGTCCTCATTATGTCTAAAAGAGCTTGTTCTTCTTCATGTCCGTTTCCATCTCTTGTGTGACCAACACCATCAACTTCATTTCAACCCATTTTGTGTGTCAGCGAGTCATCAACTTGTACCGTGACCTCTTTTCTATCAAAGGATGATCCACCACCATATCATATATGTCCCTGTTTTTGCATGCTTGACAATAAGGCAATCTTTATTCTTTTCATCTTGAAACATAAAAGACCTTCTAGCTTGTGATGTGCAAAAAAAAAGGATCACCAACAGAGTTAGTTCCACTATGAGCAAGATGTGAAAATTCACAAATAAAGACCAAATTTATCTTTCTTTCAAACTCTATTTGGATGGATCCAATCACATTTAATAAAACAACCTTGAATCTACCACTGAGTTTAGTTGAATCGGCGGTTAAAGCCCCATAATAGTTAATTTCTCCTTCAATAGGTCGCATCCCTGAACTTGTATAACTCATCATCTTAGTTGAATAACCCCCACTATTTTGAGTTCTCAAAATCTTCACGAGCTTTTGTGTGAAATCTAAAACCATTAACAATGTGTCGAGTGTATCTCCTGCTAGCATCCATTGGACCACTGAGCAAGTAGTCTAAAGTTCATCGGTGATATTTGCATTTCCTCGGTGCTCCAATTGTGTAACCTATGTAATATCATACATAATTAATTAAAGCTGTACGCTATAACTTAAAAATATTATAAGTAATCCAAACATGAAGTTATAATTACATGATCATGAAACCAATCATGAAAATGCTCTCACCTTGGTAACCTTTTGTATCTCTCCTATAAGGCGAAAGGCGTGGGAGAAGCGATTAGCGCTCTTAATAAACGCTCATGCTTCCTAAATACAAAATTAAAAACATACTAAATAAATGAATTTCAACTAATATAATTTAGCATGACTAAAAATTTATATAATGAATTAATCACCGTAAAAATAATGAGCAACTACATCGAATTGAACAACACATAACGATGCTTGCACCAAAGTTTGGTTGTCAAGCGTAATACGCGAGAACCTCTTACGCTTGTTAGCCCACTAAAGCCTCCTTCCCGCAAGCGGTCTTCCAACATTTGCAAAATGATACTCTTCATCAATAGCAACATTTCGATCTTCTTCATTTCTAATTGATTGATTGAAGCTAGTTTCGATCCCCTACTAGATATCGTGAAGCAAAATGTTAAACATTCATTAGCTAAATAGCCTTCTCGCACTGACCCCTGCTAGCGACTAGCTCTATTACGCACATATGTCTTAAGCGTAAGAAGAAACCCATCAAATATAAATTCAAATATAAATATATGTACTAAATATAAAATTGAAAGTTAGCTATTTAAAATAAATATTTAGAATGCAACATATACCTCCTGACGTGATACATCCAAATCGATATATGATTGGACCAGAGCAGTCTTGCTTCATTTGTGGGTAAATGAATAACAAATGTACCATTATGGTAAAAGACGTAGGATTTTCTCCATTTCACATAGTTGAAAGTAGCTTGATACTCAAGCAACTCAAAAGTCACTCTTTGAAGAACCTTAGAGCAAAGGTCTTTAAAAATTGGACAAGTCAATTAGGATTGAGCTACTACTTTTCTAAGTAAAGAACATCAGATTGCTATGGGAAGAAATTCTTGCATTAATAAATGGCAATCATAACTTTTCGGGGCCCCTATGAGCTTCCCGTTGTTTGCTGTGCACTAGCAACGTGAGATATTAGAAGAATATCATCTGAGTTTCCTCATTTCCTTGAGAATCTTGATATTTTTTCTTCCAAACTCATCCGATAGGAAGCTTGTGGTAAATATTGAATGATTGAAATGTCAGTGACGTTTTGGGATGAAGAACACTCGATACCCATTTCAACAGATCAAGTCCGGACTTATAAGTGTCCTTCGATTTCCATCTGTACCAATCAATGTGCCAAAGATGTTATCACATACATCTATGTGCATGACATCAAGATTATGATGTAATAGAAGATGTTTCCATTAAGGCAGTATGAAAAGATGTCTTCTTTTTCCAAGTCCATCTTTGCTACCATTCATATCTTCCACTTGTCTCAACACTTCAATGCCGGATGATGGTGATGGAGCATTTCTAAATTCTGTGTCCCATCAAAAGAAAAGTTTTATCATTACGAAACCCATGGTTTGGTTTCAACCATCTACGATGGCCCATGTAACAATGCTTTCATATGTTTTAACCACTTAGAATTGGTATCATATCCACAAGAGGGACATGCGTGCTCTACCTTTAGTACTCCATCCGGACAAATTAGCATATGCGGTGGAAAGTCTGATACTGTCCAAATCAGCCGCACGTGGCGAAAAGCTCGATTTGTGGGTCGCATCAAAAGTCTCGCCTGCCAACTTTCCCAAAGCACTCTGAACTCTTCAATGGCAGTCTATGAAGTATACTCTATTGTTCTACTACATTAATATAAACTTAAATAGTAAACAAAGTATATATAAAAAAAAATAAAACAAATACAACAGCAGGTATTTTTGTTATGTAGTTTGCATGCAAGCGAGGAACAATTTCGTGGTATGATGTAATCATTCAAAATGATAGCCCCAAACATGAAATATTAATATGTATATATATATATATACACACACTCGAGCACATCAATCAGTACCAACCACCCCAAATACAAAGAAGCACACATTAATATCTTGGAAATAGATGAGTGGTAAATTAATTACCATGTTGTAGAGAAACTCTCTCTTGAGTTGTCATACATATACATGATATATATATATATATATATATATATCATGTATATATCTATAAAACAAATAATAAAATAATAATGTGACAAGAAATCAAAGAAATGTACTATGTTATAAAATTAAATAATAAAATATTTATTATTACATGTGTCTATTTATTTATTTATTTATTTTCTATATGTATATAATGTACAATGAAAACCAACATTTACTTTAATAAATCTTAATGCGAAAGGCATCAATATTTCTGAGACATGAGACTTATTAAATCGGGTGATGGCGTAGCGAGAGAGCACTACTCATGGACAAGGTTTTAGGTGAAGTAGAAGATGGGAGCGATAGAGTTCACTTGCAAATTGTGTTACATGCATCTTATACAAAAAGTTTGGATGTCCCATATAATGTCTTTGCTATATCTACATGCGTGGGAAGTGAAAAAGAGTAGAGTTTTACAAAGGTCACATAGGAAGGTTGAGGCGATTGAAAATTCAAAGGCGATCTTGGTGTCGATAAAGTTTGACAAATTTTCAATCAAACCACGAAACTCTCACAATACAACAATTTAAAGCACTGATTGCCATCAACTAGAGCACAAAGAAAATGACATCTGTGAGATCACAGGGTGCTATATATTTCCTTGTCATAGTATCATCATATATTCCCTTGTCATTAAGTAGGCAGCTACGCACGCATAACACCAAAGATTGGAGGTGTTTTTAAAAACATGACATGATCGAGCAAGCAGCTAAAGAGACATACAATAAAATTATGGTTCATTGTGACTATGAGAGCTATGTTTGAAGTAGCTGAAATTATAGCTTTAGAAAAACAATGCACTAACAAAAAGAAATGCAAGAGAAATGCATCAAACTTGATCAAATTTAATGCCGACATCATTAGTGGTCATTGGGTCTCCCTAGCGACATCACCAACATAAAAGGATACATAGAATCTGAAAGTCCTTTAGAAAAGATGTCGACAACAAATTGTCAATTCAACTAAAAAAATATCAAATAAGTGGCGGGTCAAAGGCCTAAAAACATTTCAGCATGAACTTCATTACTATAAATTGTATTGTTGTTCCTTTTTCCAATCACCAGGATGAGACCAAATAAATATATAACTATAGAGTATTAATTTATTAGAGCCATGAGACTGAAGAGTTTCTTCCTTAGCTTCTTTCGTTCGAGTAAAAGCAACCATGAAAAACGCGGATGTACATGAGTTTGGGGAACCAAATCAAGAAGGAAACAAGAAGAACCCACTATAACTTCTTTGGGGAGCTGAACACACTAGATTGTCTACGAGATGGCTTTAATTAGTATATTCAATGCCTTTTTAAACTCCATACTTGTAGAGGCCACATGACAAATGTAAGAAAAAAATCTTGGCATTACGATATCTTAGCATGATATCATGTATAATATTTTTCGAGTCCAACTCTCTTTGTACTAAATCTATTTGACTCAATGACATTCACTACGCGATGGAGAGCAGTGGATCTTCACGAGATAGTTTTAGTTAGAACTTTGGGTACTCTTTATGACAAATGTAGTAATATTGTTTTTCTTTCGGGATAACAATTATTATTATTATTATTATTATCATTATTATTATTATTATTATTATTATTATTATTATTATTTTAAAACCAATTCGGATGGCTTTCATTAAATTTTTGGATACTTTAAAGCTTGAAATCATCTTGTAGATACCCTTCAGACAAATAAAAACAAATCTATGCATATACACTATTAATCTCTTGTAAGTTGATAATTTTTTTTTTAGTCCAACTCTTCTTTTAGTTCTTACTTGTTACCATATGTAAATCTTAAATGTAGTAATGTTGTTCAGGAACAATGGTGAACCAAGGATATCATTAATGAGGGCTCTAATTATAAAAATATTCATGGAAACAATAGGTTGAAATGAAAAGCGGCACAAACAACGAACCCTATATTTGACAGAAGAAATCCATTATGTAATAGCGCATAGTAAGCATCAAGCTAATAATGATGATGATAAGCTGATAAAGGAGAATAGTTTGCTCGCGAACATGATTGTTCTAATAGAATCATTAGAGGTGCGGACATGATTCACACATTTAATTAAACTTCTTCACATTTTTGGCCATTTTAATATTGCTTGCGAGAATCTCTCACTTGATGTTATAATTAAGTGTAGTAGCTAGCATGCTGACAATGAATTCTATTCAATATATAATAGTTCATGGCCCCTCTTACTCTTAGCCATGAATTCTTCTAGTGCTCAAGAGATGTACGCAAATTAAGGCATATCTATCAACTCTCGATCATGGTCATGTATGCTAAAAAGTTTTGGTTCTCTAGCTTTCTGCGGTGTGTCTCACGGTCAAGTGGGGTGCATGGATCCCATGGAATCCTTCTCTCACGGGCTCAATAAGACATCTTCGTTTGGCTTATTTTTGGGAGTGGGCAGTTGAATCCCGCATGCTTGTCCCTCGGCTCTGATCCACGACTTGTCATGGACATACAAAGTTTTCAATTTTGTTGTGCATAATCTAAAGATCGGTGTTACGGAGAATCTACGAATTGATTATCCACGTGAAAGAATATAAAGAGCAATGGGTGAGATGTTGCTTCTCTCATTTGTTTTTAAATAATATAAAATCATGTATGCTATCTTTGAAATATTGGAATTAATAGTATGTTAGCGTATTATTTTTCATTGAATGTCCCCGGTTTCATTAACTTTCCTTACCATCTATACGTACTACGTTCAATTGTCACATCAAGGTTATTTGGTTTCATACCAACAACCTTGAAGGAAGTTCATGCTTTCTGGTGAGTGTGGCATTACCTCACTTTATTCATGGCACCAAACCCATCTTTGATATGTATAAATATTTTTGCTTCATTCGGTATAAATTAATTAATATATAAAAGCGATTGAAAGTTCATTTAGATTGAGAATATATAGGGGAAAAGAGTATCGGGTTGGTTGGCACCACGACCACAGGGGACATTTATCTATATATATATATATAAACTAAGTGCGGGAGGTCATGAGAAAGGCTAATGCGCATCTCGAGAAAAGAATTAATTAGAAAATGCAGTGCAGATAAATCGATGCTTGTTCAAGGTTTTTCAATAATCATATGGAGTTCGAGACTATAAGCGAGATACTTTGGGATCATTCCAAAGCAGTTGAACTATTGATGCATTCGTTTGATTTTTCTCTTCAATATAAACTTGTTGACCAAGTGGAATTAAATTTGATTTTTTATAAATATCCGGGAAAGTTGCATGATTTTATTGATTCCACATGATGTGATCTTTTTGAATGTGCGTTGTTTAAAGACCTAATCAAAGTTTAATAAATTGTCGGGAGAAAGTGTGTTTCACTCACTAACTAGCAATCCTTCTTTGTACACATGCATACATACACACATATGAACCAATATAAATGTCGCCTTAACCAAAATATCTAAGCTTTGATACTCTAAAATAACTGAATAATTATGCAGAAAAAATTGGTTTCAATCCCTCAACTTGCAATCCTTCATCTGCAGCAATGAGCGAGAAACACAAATTTTTTGTCCGACCACAAACATATATAACGTGCATATGAGTATCTAAAAAGGCGATAATGGATACAAGAATTTTTAGGACATTGATCCGATGAGAGCGAAGAAGCTTATGATCGTCAAGTTATTAGTTTGACATTTAAGTATAATCCTATTACATTCATATATATATATATATATATATATATATATATATATTGTAACAAATTTAATGCAAACCTAAAATTGAATCACAGATTTAACAACTCTTTACCAAATAAAGATTGAGCATTCAATTTCAAACACTTCAGATCTGTGTTATGCATTATACAACAAAAAGGCTGCAATATTTTTGCAGACCCTAAGGTATAGAATCTAGTCTTGAGAAGAAATACCAATCGAGCAATCCATCATCTTGAATTCAAATCGATAAATAGTCACATAAAAAACAATGAGAAAAGGTGTTATCAATATTTTCTTAATTCAATACTTAACTTAATTGCCATGGCCAGTACCAAATCTGGATGAATAAAAAGAAAGGTCTTCATATTTAAACAATTGATAACCAACGGTTGAATTTTTGTCAGTACTAAATGAATACGAGCGAACCACAAATAGTTAGGACTATCAGTTTCTTGTTGTCAAGCAAGAAGTTTTATTTCCCACAGTCAAGACACACTGAAGATACTTTTATTTCTAGCTAAGGTTTAAAATAAAATATCACAACAAGAACATTAAACAGTCCACAGATACAACCAACTTACCAAAAAACAAAACCTAAAAATACAACATAAGTCTCAAGAAGATCAACAACCATTGGCAATCTGTCACAAAGAATTCAAATCCACAAACTTTTGCCACATCTAATCCAATAACCCGCATAGTTAAAACATAATTTCAATCAAATGCTTGTTCAAGTTTAATTCCACTTTGGAATCAATAAAATCATGCAACTTTCCCGGGATGGTCTTGAGGGAGAGTTTATATACCTAAACTAACTAAATTGGTCACAACTAAGCAAGATACCAACCATATGAACTAGATTCAACAGCCAAGACAATCAAATTTGAGGAAAAGAAGAGAACAAGCATACCTCCGAGTAGGAATCAAGGATTAATTGACAGGTTTCATGGAGATCCTGCCATCTAATTCGAGTGTGCTTCTCCCCCACCAAGGTCTAGGGCACAACCGAAAGACAATTAAAACCAATTCTTCAAATTAAAATAAGGAAAAAGAAGTGGATGAGTACACACTTGACCCGGAAGGTTTAAGCGTTTCTAGGGTTCTTGCAAGGATCGGTGAAGCAAAAGCTGCTGTTTTTCTCAGAGAGAAAAAGAGAGAAAAGAGAAAGAGGAAAGCGATGGGCGCGGATCCGATGCAGTAATAATCCTTCTTTTTTTCCTTTTTTGGTTTGGAACATAAAAAAAGGAAAATGGTGATCTATAGATCACAGCCATCAACAGAAGAATCAAATGGTTGTGATTCAAACTAGAATTTTATTTATGTTTTAATATTACTCTAAATGAATTCATCGCTGAGGAGATCTTCGTGCTTGTGGCGGGGATTTGGGATTTGATTCCGTTGCGGTGGTGCGGTGGGTGCGTTATCACCTTTACTTTATTTCATTCTTTTTTTTAATTTCCCCATTTATTTATTCAGTTATTCCTAAATTAATGAAATAAAATTTTAAAAAACCAGCAATTTCTTCATTGATTTTCATATTTTAAAAATAAATAAATAAATCGGTGAAGTATTACTACTCTAAAAGGAGCGAGATGATGTGGCGAGCCGACAAGCCTTTGGGGAATTCCATTTCAGCCATGCACTTGCATGCAAAAGTACAAATTCTTTTTTTGTTTGTTTGTTTTTTTTTAAAAATATTTATATATTCCTACAATGCCCTTGAATGGCAATAAAAAGCGAGTGAAGGGGTATTATGGGAAGGAAGTGGTGAAATTAATTTCGGTATGTTCGAGGTTGAAGGTTTCTATGAGATTGAGCATCTTTGGGCTTCCACCAAAGTCTCTCCCATTCTTCTCAATGAGAAAGGATGAAGATGGGTTTGTTGATGTTTTAATAACTTTTGTTTTTGTTATATAATAAAATTTATAAAAAATATTTATTATTTATATTTTATAAAGTTTTAAGTTTTTATAAAGCTCTCTTATTCATTGAGTATTAATTATTTAAATTTAAATATTATAAAATTAACAATACACCAATTCAATTTAACATGAAGATTATTTTTTTTATTTTTGTATGAAATACTTACAATTTCATTAATTTATATAATGAACATTATTTGTTATTATACAAGAGCAAGTAAAACAATTATTCATTAAATATTTATTATTTAAGTTTAAATATTAAACAACTATCAATAAACCAATTTAATTTAGAATAAAAATTAATTTTATATTTTAACATTATCTTTTAATAACATGCGTTTTTCTATATATATATATATGTATATATAATATCATAATCCAATGTTAAAAGTAATTTTAAAAATAAATAAAATCAAATATTTATTTACCAAAAAATAAAATATTTTTTTAGTAGTTGCAGTAATGAATGCTAATATTTTAAATATTTATTTCAATAATTATTTATATTAGTCAAATAAAAAATATATAACAAATTAATTTATATAAAATAATAAGATAATTAATTTTCATAAATTTGTAAATTAATTAATTAATTTATATATCCAATCGATATTCATTAGATTGTTATTTTTACGAATGTGCTTATAATTTATAGAGTAAATTATCATGACATTATTTTTTATATTTGTTTTATAATGATTAATTTTTTTTAATTTAATTATTATTCTCAATATAAATCTCAAATTTAATTCTGATAATATTATTATTATTAAGCCATGCTCTACTAAACATAAATATAAAAATTAAATAAAATTCAAAACATATAGTTCTACCAACAGAATGATTTCCGCCACTAAATGTCTGATCTATTCTAACACTTTTAAAGATTCATTGGTATAAATAATATATAGCTACTACATTTAACTATTGCTATAGATAAGTATAAGTATAGAGTAGTAGTTATACCAATGGAACAATATCTGTAAGTAAATGTCATATTTATTCTGACAAATTGAATGTTCCGTTGGTATAGATAATCTATAGCTACAAATTTGACTGTTACTATAGATAAAAGTCTACCTATACCAACAGATTGAAATCCGTCAGTAAATATCTTATATATAGTGACAGTTTTAAATTATCGTCAGTAAAAACCAGTCTATAGCTACGGAATTTAATTGTTACTATTGAAAAGCGTCAGTATATGGCAATTTTTTGTAGTGTTAGATGCTTGGTGTAAACAACAATAAATGATTTTATAGATTTTTTTTGGAAGATTTGAAATAAGCTATGTTGTAATTAATGGAAGGTATTACATTTTGAATTAAAGTGTACTAGAAACATATGCACATGTAGAATTCTTTAATGGATCATTGATGAATTGCATATAATTATTAGTATGCACATCATCATCATCATCATCATCATAGAATTTAAGCAAAATTCTTCACAGTAAACGATAACTGAGAAACCTTTACCGGTAATCTATCTCTTTGATAACAATTTCACTTTGGCCTTGTGAATCATGAGAACTTTCTTTACAATCTTTTGCTCTTCGACCAGAAAGACTTGACTAATCCTGTGAAAACAAGACCGAGCATGAATAAAAATACAGCAAAGTAACTAACAGGACAGTTAACATACTAGAATAGAGAGATTAATAACCTTTCCCTCACTACACTTCCAGACAACACCCTACCGTACGCATGATTCACAGTTCTATGGTTCTTGGAAAATGGAAACATAATAGATACACAGATGCAAGCAAACATAACACTTTCCAAGAACAACAGAAAAAAAACCTCATATATATATATATACACACACACATACATACATTCTATATTACATGTAAAACACTACTTAATTCCTTACAAGAAAAGGAAAAAGAAGAATGGTGAAAAAAAAGTCTAGTTTTGGTGCCAATTAATCCAGCAGCAGGGAACCTAAAAGCAATGGTAGAGATGGTAATTAATGGAGCTTCTCAAACACCACAACAATGGCTTCTCTGTCACCATCTTACTTATGAAACCAATCCCCAGACTTTCCCAAGGTCCAAACTACAACAACTACATCCATTAATTCCATTAAGAAAAAGACAGTGATCCAACAAAGGCTTAAATAAGAAACAGAATGGAAACTAATCAAAGGTGTGATTTTTTCAATTGTCCTTCAGATTTAATCAACCAGAAAACAAAATGCAACAATGCTTGACAACTCAAAAGAAAACAGAATCTCAACTTCATTGAACACACAAGTCGCTTGGGTTGGAAAAATGTAAGTTCCAAAACCAGTTAATTGAAGATATTTCATGCATTTTCATTGAGAACAGACATTTCATTTTCAATGTGGTGTTGTTAATTTAGAAACAAGGGAGCAAAGCCAGTTGTTATAGATTCGGGGCTTTATAGTCTGAACAAATCAAAAGCTTTTATGGGTCTCCAAACAAAGGAGCCTGCCATTGCTTTCAAACTCTATACAGGTACATATTCCATAAAATGATTAGATTAGATTTAAATAATCTTTTAATTGTATTAGATTAGATTTGATTAGATTAGATTATATATGATGTAAACATATAAACTGATGAGGAAGATATATACATGCTGGTGAGGAAGATAACAAATCAAACCAAATGACCCAAAGTTAACATCAAATTCATCAAAAAGTTAACATGATTAACTGATGAGGAAGATATATACCTACTGGTGAAGAGGCTTATTTTTTCTTTGCAAAATCTTTTCTCACATGAAATTGATCATGAAGAAAGTATTTCCCTATCCTGAAATTTATATGAAAGGAACACATTAAATTTACATCCATTTAGTAATGAGTGTATGCTTAGAAAAGGGCCCAATTCCAAGCAAGAACCGTCCAAAATCCAGATTTCACCCAAAAAATAGAGGAAAAAAACATAGTAAAATTGAATGGAATTGATGTGCAACATGTTCCAATTTGTCGGAAAGACTTGATCCAAAATATCAAACACATATAACAAATTAATCCTATGAATGACATTTTGGAGTCTGTTTATTATATGATGCAATTTAAATCATTTGAAATTCAAATTCCAATAATCCCTAAACAATGGAATCAATTTCCAAGTTGTTATACCTATTCATATTCTACAGGACAATAATCAATTTGATACAAAAAAGAAAGATCATTCTCATAATCTCCTAAGTCCTTTCGTTCACTAAACATATTCTATAGGCCAATAATCAATTTGATATAAGATTGCCTCAAAGTAGAACATTTAAATCTCCTTTCTCTTTAAGTCTTCCACCAAAACTTTCAATCTAAACAATACAACCCAAAAAAACTCAATTTGCTAGATCGCTTGAATTCTAAACTTCCTAAAAACATCAAACTTCAATAAAAAAAAAAAAGAAAGATAAGAATCAATATAACAAGCACAAATGAAGAGAAGAACTCAGTTAAATTATAAAGATGAGATGGATTGGCAAGTATGAAGTAATTTACTGATCATTAAGTTGCATATACATCTTATTGACATCTTCATGAACCCATTGCTCATCATCATTAGAAGATAAATTCCTTTCACTACTAGCAGGAAAACAATCAGTTCAAGGACCACTTTATGTTGATTCATCACCCATGTCATACACTTCCCTAGCTTGATTGTGTATCACAACATACCATCCAGGTTCGCTGAGATCTTTACTATAGAATACTTGCTTCATTTGTGATGAAAATACATAAGGCTCATCAATGACATGAGCACCCTTGTGGATTAATCTAGAAAAATTCACCATGGTAAATCCGTATTTATCTTTCTTGATTCCATGACTATTAGCAGCATCAGCCCAATCACATCGAAACAACACAACTTTGAATTTTTGAAAGTAATCTAGCTCAAAAATGTCATTCAAAATCCCGTAATAGTCAACATTTCCTTGGACCGGGTTAGCATCACTTGCACTAGCATAACTCATTATTGAAGAATAAACAAGGCATCCAGAATTTTGACTTCTCCTTAATCTTTCACGGGATTTGGTATGGAAGCAAAATCCGTTGATGATGTATCATTTGTATCGCTTAATAATTTAGTTTGGTCCTTGTGCAAGAAACCTAACTTCTTCGGTCATATCTCTTCCACGAGAGGCCTACAAAATTGCATCAATATATGTATGGAATTAAAATTTGATGAATTTATAGAGAATTATGCTTCTAATTTTCAGCACTTATAATTTCCTCCAACCATCCATGAAAGGTCTAAGTGAATTGCAAGTCTACATCATGAGGTTTTGAACGACAACCACGCATTTGCTGTCTCAGGATATTCTTATACGCACTATAATTAATTGCAATACAAATTTTTAACTTATGCCATACAAAGTAAAAGACATGATAATGCTTCACTTACTATTGCAGTGTAACGGTAACGTCATGGTGTAATAAGACATATCGATATGCTTATGCCAATGATTTAGAATCTAATTCTGCAATTTCAAATTTGCCTATTGATTGTCCATGACTATGAAATAAATAAGCTCCCCTGAGTATCTCATCATGAACTTCTCCCAAATTCCTTGATGGTTTGTCTAATCTAAAACATGTATGTCATTTCAACTAAAAATAAATTCAATTCATACTAATTATAACTTAGTCTATAGTAGAAAATGTTACCGTTCAATTGGATACATCCATCAGTAATGGACAGGTCCACCAAGTTTGGCTTGCAATGGAAGATGAATAAGCAAATGGACCAATATAGTCAAGAAAGATGGTGGAAAAATATTCTCTAATTGATATAAAACCATCGCTGCTCATTATTGAAGTTTGTCAAGCTCTTCAACCTTGAGAACCTTACCATAAAGAATTTTGAATATATTGCAAAGCTCGGAAATGCAACGCACCACTTGTTTTGATGATGATAAGCATAACGAAATTGGAAGCAAATCATGGAGCAATATATGATGATCATGTGATTTTAGAGAATCTAGCTTCTGTTCTTTTTGGTTCACGCATCTTGATATATTTGAAGAATAACCATCCAGAACTTTAAGGTCCTTCATGACTTGGCAAAACACATCATTCTCCCCTTTTGTCATTGAATAAACAGCAGGAGGAAACCTTGTTCTTCCATTAGGAAGATATTCAGGATGATGAACATGACAAATTCCCATATCTACCAAATCAAGTTTGGCTTTCAAATTATCCTTCGATTTGCCATCAATATTAAGCATGGTTCCAATAATATTTTCGTAAACATTCTTCTCGATGTGCATCACATCTAGATTATGCCGCAGAAGGAGATGCTCCCAATATGGTAAATCAAAAAATATACTTCTCTTTTTCAACAAATCTGCTTCTTGTGATTCGTCTTCTTCCTTGTCCATGACATTATCTTCTTGAAAATTGGATTCTTGCCTCTGTCTTTTCTTTGAGCTGCTAGAAGTCTTTGATTTTCTTAGCCTTTGTGTCATTCGTTTCCTATAGCTATATTGCATATCATTTAACATCAATAAGATGTCTGACCCACTTGTAGATAGAGGAGCCTCACGAAGCTCTAAGGTACCATCAAATAGATGTTTTTGGAGCCTATATGGATGATCTTTTGCTAACCACTGCCTATGTCCCATATAACAAAACTTTTGCCCATTGGATAACCATCTTGACGATGTTTTTGTAACCAAATAAAATTGCATAAGCAAAGAAATCATTTATTGTCCACATTAGAGCAGCTCGCAAATTGAAATTCTATTTCCTTAATGCATCATATGTCTGAACACCAACCCATAGTTTCTTCAGCTCCTTGATTAGAGGTTGCAGGTAGATGTCAATGTCATTTCCTGGACCATTAACTCCAGGGATAATCATGGATAAGTGGAAAGAAGATTGCTTCATCCCTTTCCACGGTGGCAAATTATAAGGGATCAACACCACCGACCATGTACTATAAGAAGTACTAGTAACTTGAATAGGTTAAAACTATCAGAGGAAAGTCCGAACCTAATATTTTTAGGATCAGAAGCAAATTCTGGATATCTCGTGTCAAACGTTTTCCATGCTTCAGCGTCAGTAGGATGCCTTAAACACCCATCTTCTATACGACCATCAAGATGCCAAGTCATATCTCCAAAAGTCCTTGACGACAAGAATATTCTCTGTAATTTTGGCATGATGGGAAAATAACCCAAAACCTTCGCTAGTCTTTTGTGGACCATTTCATCATCATCATTGGAAGAGTGGTTAGATTCAGTGGACAACCAACGAGAAGTGCCGCAAACATGACAAGCTTGCTTATTTTCTTTATCACTCCAATAGAGCATACAATCATTAGGGCAAGCATAAATTTTTTCATAACCAAGTCCTAAGTCTTTGATGACCTTCTTAGATTCATGACTATTTATAGGAATGGTAGTGGCTAGGAAAAATTCTTTCAAAAAACTCAATTAGGCAATCGAGCTCTTTTCCAGTCATCCCACACATGCATTTTAGGTGGAAGAGTCAAATGTAAAAATTCAGCCTGGAATGCTTCGATCCATCATAAAGTTTCTCATTCATATCTTCAAGTAACTTGTAGAACTTTGCCGCTTCCGTAGGAGGTTCTTCCTCTCCTGCCCCATCCTGGCATTCGGCTTCATCATTGACAACATCTCCAATATTGGGTTCAATGCCCCCATAAACATCATGACGGATGTTAAAAGTATCACGCAACAATTCTCCCATGGGACCATGGCTACTATAAAAGGTTGAAGTTGGATGAGTGGAGTTCGGACACATTGTAATTATGACATCCAAATTAGATGTTGAAGAAGAAGCACGCTCCCATGGAAGAACCAATAAGTGTAACCCTGTAGAATTCCATCACACATTAAATGTTCTTCCACTACTTCTCGAGTGTGCAAATGAACATTCGCACACTTTACACAAGGACAAACAATCATGTTGTCTTCACTTAACTCATCAAACACAAAATCAAGAAATGACTTCACTCCTTCTGCATACTCGTTAGATAATCTTGACTTATGCATCCAACTCTTACCATCACTGTTTAACATCAATGAAGTTAATACAATGCTTACAATTGTGATGTGCAAACCATTTCAATTGGTTTCAAGTACATTACAAAATTAAAGTTAGACTTAATAAATCAAATATTTTTGTACCTATATATGTACATCAGTTCGAAACCAGTACAATGTTTTCAATAGTGGAAAGGAAACAACAAAAATGATAGAACATCGCATATAAATTTGTTGAAACAATCAAGAGATTACTTAAATCCACTCACTTAAATAAATATACATATTCTAAACTATATAATCATATAGTTTGATGAAAGTCTATTTGCACATCTATAAATAAGAGGACACAGAAAATGAAAAAAGATAAATATGAGAGAGGATGATGGATCATCAAGAACAAGACAAAGGGGACATGAGATTTTGAAGTTATTGAGGTTGCAAAATTAATGTTGGTGACTAGAGTAAATACATGATACATGATATCTAGTGTCTAGTTGAGAGGATGAATGGTGGTGACCATACGGTGCACCTAACGTTCCCTTTCTTTTCTTTGCCCAATTAAGCCAATAGCATCAAACATGGACATTTACTTGTCTCTTTCTTTTGTCTTCCTTTGATGCTCCTTGTCAATGATCAAATCAATTTTTTTAAATCATTAAAGACACCATTATTAATTTATGGCTTCTATATATCTCCTCAAACTCACCACTCTTTATGCCTTTTTACAAATTGACTTGGAGAGCTAATTCAAGCCCACTTTTCCTTTTCCATTTGAACACCCCGAACAAACCATCCAAAATCATGTAAAAAAAGAAGCGAAGAAGAACAACAAAGCATCTTTCAACAACCAAAAAAATAAAACAAAATTAAAAAAAAAATATAACTCTGTAAGGCTGATCATCTTGCATAATAAAATCCTAATCCATGGAGATAAGGGAAAAAAACAAACATGTAGAAGTTAACTATGAAACAAATAATAGAACGAGCTTCATTCAAGTTATAATAATCATACAAAAACTTAATCAACAAAAAATCAATCAATTATCATTGATTCCCATTGTTCAAATCCAATCAAACAAACACATACAGAAAATCAAATAAACCAAACAATAGATCAATCAATATGATTAAGAAACAACAACAAATAGTACAATTCAAAATAACATTGAATTGAATGATAAGAGACATCCATCAAAAAACAACCAAACAATAGAATGACTATGAATACTTCACCAATCTTCAAGAACCTCATCGACATCCATGATTCAAAAGAAACCATAAAATTCATAATCAATCAAAAAAGCATCTATCTTTTCCCATAACATGCATCTAATCACAAAGAAAACTCAATTAAGAGCTTGAAAGATTATAGCAATCAAACATATAGAAACCATTCAAAATCACAACCTTAAAAAAACAGATTACTAGAAAAACTAAGAGTACTTCCTCAATCAACAAGAAACCAAACCAGATCCTTGTTCACACACTTCTCAAACCAAAGAACCAGAAAGCAAAGAACCAAAATTATAGACAAAACTCAACAGCAAAGACCAAACACCACAAGAAAGAAAGGATTATGCACAAAATTAAGAAGAGCACAAGCTAAAACCTTTTCTAGTCCTGGTGATCTCGTAAATGTAGCAGGCCTCTAAGAAGGAATCAAGCACAAGACTCCCAAGCGGTCCAATCACAAAGCCAATAAACTTTGTTCTTAGAATACATATAACAACAAAAAGAGGATCACAAAATCACACATTCAATAAGGAAAATATTTAATAAATACTATCAGGCTTTATAAAGATCAAAAGACAAAGAATAGAAGAGTGATACCTTTGGACTGTGGAGATAAGACGGGATTGAGCAGTATGCACCGGCGAACTAAGAAGAGGATGCGCGGCAATGGGGATTTGGATGGGACGGCTAACAGGAGAAGATGCACAATGGAGAAGATGACCTAGACTAGGCAATGGAGACTGGTGGAAATGGACGATGCACGATTGGATGCGGCTGCAATGGAGACTTGGAAGCGGCGATGCAGGAGCTGGAATTTGGAATCTGGGGTCAGGCAGCAATACGATGAAGAAGATGACCTAGATTAGAGCAAAATAAGACAAATTGCAGGTGTTTTCTACACAAATGCCACCGAATCAAGTGTAACTTCCCGGCGTTTTATACAAAAATGGCACCAAATCATGCATAAACTCCCGGCATTTTATAACATAATCGCCGCCAAAACAACACATTTCTCAGCATATATCCTGGCATTTTAGATAAAACCCCGTTGATGTTCTCAAATTCTTGGTGCCATTCATTTTTAAGCATTCGCGCGCATGCACATTGCCGGCGTTTAAATCATAAACGCCGCTAATGGAAAACCAACACTGGTGTTTTAACTTAAAATGCTGTAAATGTCTAATTCTTCAATACTAGCAAGAGCTTTTGTGGCATTTTATGATGAAAACGCCATAGATATGCTGGCATTTATGAAAAACTCCGCTAATAAAATGCTGCTGAAACACAATAATGCTGTAATGACTACAAGGGGGTTTTATCTATGGATTGCTTGCATTTACTTTCAATTTAATTGTTGATTTTGTATAGCTCCATAGAGAGCTAAACTCCTTGTGGGTGCTTGGACTTAAAACCCTAGGTTGATTTTGTTTCATTGACTTTTATTATACTTCTTTACTTGATGTTTTAATTGAGTTTCAACCTTGAATGCTTATTGTATTGATTTACCCTTAGAGTGACACTAGGATTGAGAATCCCTTTTAGTAATCCTTGTGGATGAGTGACACTCCATTAAGATGAGACAAAGGAAGGTTGAAGAGGGTCGAGAGGGTAACTCGAGAGGTAGCGGAATGTCCACTTTTCCTTCGACGTGATTTATGCCACCTCCATGTTCCAAGAATTCTTTGCGGTCATGATAGAGTGAAGTGCTAAGAGACAAACTCCACTAGGGCTTACTTGCACAAGTAACAGAGTGAAGTGTTGAAGTAATCCTTAGTGCTGTGGCTTAATTGTGACTAGGGGTCTTTCACCTGGACCAAAGGGTTTTAGATCTATATTAGGGAATAAGGTTTATCACTTGGGGTCCCTAGAGCTTTAAGCAACTTTACACTGTGAGGCGTCGAGAGCATCCTTTTTTGATGAGGCATAGTGTAGGGTTAGTCATGGTTGATCTTAGGTTTGGAACAGTGTGTCATTTGATGTCCATGACTCAGTAAACTTCAGTTAGGAGGCATAATATTTATTCTTGCACTTGAAACAATAGTCCTAGGGTGAGCAATGTCCTGGTGCCCCATCTTTCTATTGATTAACTCTCCTTACTCCTATTGTGTTTCCTTTCTCTTTTCTTTATTTCATTTGTATTGATATTGTTCACTCAAATCATGAATTGGTTCACTCGATAGCTAAATAGCATCACTACTTGCTTCCTTACAACTATTCCCTATGGATACGACTACCCACTCACCGGGGTACTTTATTACTTCGACAGCCCGTGCACTTGTGGTACACACACGCAAGGGGTGTGTCATAACGTTTCTGATTAATATTTGTTTTTGATATTTAATATCTTAGTTTGTTGTCTAGTATTTTGTGCTTTCATTTAAAATCACTGAAAGCATTTTTGATAAAAGTATTGAAAAGTAAGTTGTCAGAGGGTGTCAGAAAAAGGAAGGGCATTTTTGAGGATAAAAAATAGTCCAAGGATTTTTTTGATCAAGTGATAAAATTAGAGGGATGATATAAACAATTTTCTCTAAAAAAATTAAATAAAAGAACAATAGTGAAACCATAATTTTGTACCCCAAATACTAAAAATAGGTAACAAAAAAAAAGAAAAAGGAAAAACAAGAGAAAATACCATATGAAATTCGATGCTTGAATATCACAAGCCAAATCTAGGAGTTCGCCAAGAAATTAGCCTAGACCTAGCTATGGTCGCAGCTATGTTTGGGCCCATCAAGGCTAGATACTATAAAATGCAAAATTTACCCATTTTAGAGTTGGCCATTGAGGCCACACATGTGAATCATTGTGCATCATTTTTACTACCGATGCCTCTCCAATTTTTAAATAAAAAAAAATAAACATGTAATTATAGATAAAATGTCTAAAAACACAATCTTAAAAAACAAAATCCTAAACTCTACTTTAAACACAAATTATATAACTATCAATTAGAATAGACCGGAAACATTGTAAGCCAAGCTGAAGGTTAGAGGACCTCAAAATAAACCCACAAAAATAGTATAAGAAACATGACACAAAGTAACTAAAAGAATATAATAAACTGATAAGTGCTTGTGTGATAAGAATATGAAGTGTTCTTTCCTTGTGTTGGGCATTACTTTTGTCGGGTTTTAACGCTAATATGTGTGTATTTATGTTGCTTTCATGCAGGTAGGGTTGTGAGACCGATTATGAAAGAAAAAAGCCAATGTGGGTCGTAATGCAACAATTTGGAGGAAATCTTACTAAGGTTCAAACGTGAAGACATAGGTCGGGTTCGAGATGCAGGAATGTGTGCTAACCTCCTCGTATTCGAGTTAGCACAACTATTTGGAGGGGCACAAGGGCAGTCACATTCAAGCATTCCGACTTGTGCATATAGAACAAGATCTCCACCAACATGTCCGTTATTGAAGAAGCAAAGCGATCCATGACATAAACGTGTGCCCGTTTGCGTTACCTCGATGAAAGCATGGATTCGGGAGTATATTGGGCCAATACTGTAGCAAAAATATTGTAGCAGCACTGTTCACAGCCGTCCGAGAAAACAGGAAAATAGAGAATCCACAGGGCGTGTGGATATTCCACAGGGGCGCTCAGACGGGCGTGTGGATTCCCGATTGTAGCCCTTTAAAAGCCGATTTCAGCCCCGATTTTAGCATTTTTTTCTCCATCATTTCCCCAACTTTAGAGAGAGTGGAAGCTAAGGTTTCGAGAGGTATTGGCTAGGGCTTTGGAGAGGTTCTATGGCTCCAACATCGCTCGCCGTTTGGAAGAAGTTTAGTGGTAGAGCTTTAGTCGGCACAGATCCGGCGAGGTGTATCCTGGGCCGGATAAAGGGACCATTGTGACGAGTAGAGGACTCTCCACAAGACCATCGCCATGACTAACAAGGGGGATTTCTATGGATGTTTTGTTTTTACATTCGATTTTATTGATTGTACTTAGCTCCATGGAGAGCTAAACCCCTAGTGGGTACTTGGGTATTTGTGAACCCTATGATGCATTGGTTTTATTGAAAATCTTTATTATGCTTTTCAATTAATTGATGTTTATTATGAGTTTTAATCTTGTATGTTTGATTGTATGAAAACTCCCCTAGAGTGATACTAGGGTTGAGAGTTCTTCTTGGTAACTCTTGTGAGTGAGTGACACACCATGAGAGTTAGACAAAGCTAGATTGGAGAGGGTTAAGAGGATGAGTCAAGAGGTAGCGTAGCGTCCTCTTTCCTCTCCGGTGTGATCTATCCTACCTCCACGTTCCAAGAGTTCTTTGTGGCCATAGTAGAGTGAATGGGCTAAGGGATGACCTTCCACTGGGGCTTAGTTGCGAGTGCAATAGAGTGAAGCGTTGATGTGATTTTAGCACCTAGGGCTTAATTGTGGCTGGGGATCTTCCACCTGAACCAAAGGGTTAGGTCTATACATAGGAATAGGGTTTATCTTTTGGAATCCCTAGAGCTCATTGCAATTCTATGCAAGTACGAGGTTGAGAGGTTATTTAATCTCTCCTCCAAGACATGTATAGAGTTAGGCATGGTTGAACTTAGATTTGAGATAATGTAATTAAGGATTTCCATGACTCATAGTTGCATCAATTATGAAGTATAATAGAGGGTTCTTGCACTTGAAATGATTGTCCTAGGCGGATCAATATCCGTGTACCCCATCTTTATCGATTGCCTTACCTTCTCCTTTACTTGTGCTCTTTATCTTGTTGCTTTTATTTTCGTTATTTCATATTTTGTCACACATATCACTATTTATCTTCTACATTAGTTAAGAAACTACTTAAGTGTCTTTATTCCCTACTCTCTGTGGATACGATACCCACTCATCTGGGATTATTACTTTGACACCCGTGCACTTGTGGTTTACACGCATATTGGGACGTGTCAAGTTTTTGGCACCGTTGTCGGGGAGTAGGCGTTTAGAGATACTTTGCACTTTGTTTTCTTAGCTATTCATTCATTTTATTTCATATCTTCTTTTCTATCATCATTCTGATTTTGTTTTCTTTCTTTTGGTGCAGCTCCAGGTTATGACCCGAGGGAACCCCTCAGTATTGATTGAAGGAGATCCCGAGCTCGAACGCACACTTAGAAGAAAAGGGAAAGAACATGTGCAAGAATAGTCTAATCTAGCTGATTTGGAAGTAGAAGAATCTGAAAACATGGCAAAACAGAATGAGCAGCAGTGGACATTATCCGATTATGCCAGACCTTCAGTATTGGGGACACAATCGAGCATTGTGCGTCCCCCGATTACAACTCATAACTTCGAGCTGAAGCCGGCATTCATCCACATGTTGTAGCAATCCGTACAGTCTAATGGTTTTGCCGATGAGAATCCAAACAGTCATATAGAGAACTTTCTCGAGGTGTGTGATATGCTGAAGATAAATGGGACAATGTATGTTGCCATCAAGTTGAGAGCCTTCCCATTTTCCTTAAAAGGGAGAGCGAAGCAGTGGCTACACTCATCACCTAGAGCATCAATTAGCACATGGGAGGAGATGGTAGAAGCTTTTCTTGGCCATTATTTCCTTCTCGGAAAATCCACAAAGCTTAGGAATGAGATCTCATCCTTTGTACAATTGGAATTTGAGTCTCTATTTGAGACGTGGGAAAGGTTCAAGGAGCTACTGAGAAAGTGCCGGCAACATGGATTCCCGGAGTGGATGATTGTTCAGACCTTTTACAACGATCTGAATCCGAGTACAAGGCAACTCTTGGATGCGGCAACAGGAGGTACCTTAGGTAGCAAGACCCCTGTTGAGGCCCATCAATTAATTGAAGAAATAGGGTTAAACAGCTACCAATGGAATGTCAGGGAGAAGAAAAAGGTGGCCGGTCTCCATGAGATAGATGCAGTAACTTCGTTGGAGGCTCAAGTGGAATCATTGAGTAAGAAGTTAGATCTTCTAACTTTGAACAGAGTAGCGGCCGTGATTACTTGCATCGGGTGTGGTGAAGGACATGCTCCCTCCGATTGCCCGATATCTATTGGTGATGCACCTTCGGTTGAAAACGTCAATTTTGTGGGTAATGGCATGAGGAATCAAGGAATCCATACAGCAATACCTACAATCCAGGTTGGAATAGTCATCCCAATTTCTCGTGGAGCAACCAAGGACCACAAAAGGCTATAGGGCCACCGGGTTTCCAACAACAACAGCAAGCCCCAAACATGGAAAATAGAGTTTCAGGTTTGCAGACCCGAATGAACGATTTGGAGAAGGCCTTAGCTAGGTTTATGCGATCATCAGATACAAGATTTTAATCAGTTGAGGCTACACTTCGGAATCATACTGCCTCTTTGCATAATCTTGAAAATCAAGTAGGGCAGATTGCAAAGTCTCTATCGGAAAGGCCACATGGAAGCTTACCGAGTAATACCGAGACCAACCATAGAGAGCATGTGAAGGCGATCTCTTTGAGAAGTGGTCATGAGGTTGAGGGTAAGTTTCCGAGTGAGAAGCCAAATGAACATGCACCCAAGGTTATAGAGGGTTACAAGTGAGCAAGCAAAGAGAAGGAGGTGGCAACCCAAACTTTGAAGCAAAGAATCCCTTATCCCTCTAGATTGAAGAATGACCAAGGGGATGAATAGTACAAGAAGTTCCTGAGTTTGTTCAAACAGCTCCACATTAATATTCCTTTTGTAGAGGCATTGGCCAAAATGCCTAATTATGTAAAATTCTTGAAAGACTTGTTGACTAACAAGAGGAGGTTAGAGGAGAGTGCTTCAGTGATTTTAGATGCATTTTGCTAGGTGGTTTTGCAAAAGAACATGCTGAACAAGAAGAAAGACCCAGGAATCTTCATCATTCCGTGTAATATTGGCAATCTAGGTGAAGAAATGACATTGGCGGACTCAGGGGCCAGTGTCAATGTCATGCCATACACCTTCTTTCAAAAGCTAGGCTTGGGCGAGCCTAGGCCTACTCGGATGACTTTGTAATTGGCGGATCGAACGGTGAGACATCCGAGGAGTATCATCCAAGATGTTCTTGTTAAGGTGGACAAGTATATATTTCCTGTAGACTTCATTATGTTAGACGTCGATGAGGATGTGGATGTACCCTTGATACTTGGGAGGCCGTTTTTACGGACTTCCAAGGCATTGATTGACATGGACGGCGGAGAGGAAACTTTGAGAGTTGGAGATAACAAGCTCACATACCGCGTTGTTGAAGCCATGCGGCATTCTCTTGACTTCGATGATACTTTGTATTTTCTAGATGCTACTGATGAGATTGTTGATGAATACATGCAAGAAATGATCAATCCGGATCTATACGAAGGCTTGTTCGACCAAGAGGAGGACAATGAAGAAGTAATGATGCTTGGTTCGATAGAAGAAGTACCATCTACCCCGGGGATCTTGAAGAAGGTGCTTTGGAATTTGAAGAGGTCTAGGAGACGCCACAGGAAATGCTCCAAGGCTGTTGGAGACGTGCGTGAATCGAACAAACTGGGTGAATCATTGCTAGGTGGTCCCAAGCCCAACAATTCACCCTCTACCATCAAGAGATTTTGCTCATCATGTTTCTAAGCTATGGGTAAGAGGGCAACTTTCATCTATGAGCCCCCGTGAGGTAAGACAAGGTCCGTCAAGCTAAGTGACGATAAACAAGCGCTTCTTGGGAGGCAACCCAAGTGTTTACTGTTTTCTTAATTTGGTAGTTTAGTGTTGCTTGAATAAATTGTTGAGTGTTGGTGTCTTGAGTTTTTATATATTTCTGCTATAATTTTGTTGTGGGTTTTCAAGTTCATAATGTGTTTTCGTGAGAATTTGGCGAAGTTTTGGTCGTTTGAGCTACTTCTCATGTTTTCATTTGTATAAATTGCATATTCGGGCAAGCTCTGAGTGTGTAAACATGTTCAGAAATTTTCTGCAGAGACTGCAGAGTTTTCTAAGGCATCCAGAGAAAACACATGAGCGTGTGGAATTAACAGACGCCCGTGGTTTTGTATTGTGCGCTCATCCAGAGAAGGCACAGGGGCGTGGACTCGCCCCTGTCAATGACCATGCGATTCTCGCACGCCCGTGGGTAATTTCCACACGGGCGTATGAATTCCTGCAGAGATTGGTAGATTATCCTGAGAGCACGGGCGTGGGTACTTTCCGCACGCTGGTGTGAATCTCTCTAGAGGAGCTCTCTCCATCTCGAGAAGACACAGGGCATGCGGCAACCCCTGTGATTTGGGATTGTGCCCACGCCCGTGCGGAATTTCCACATGGGCGTGTGAAACACTTAGCGATTCTTCTCGGATGGACAGGGAAGCAACAGAGGCGTGCGGCAACACCTGTGTGTTGGGCACACGAGCGTAGGTATTCACCACATGCCCGTGTGGCTGCATTTAGAGAGGTTGAGTGTTTTCCCGAGAGTGCACAGGGGCGTGCGTCTACCCCTGTGAATCTCTCAGGTGGAGGCACACGGGCGTGTAAAATTTCACACGCCCGTCTGGTTTTTGAAGGTATTAGAGAGCTGTGTTTCCTCTTTATAAACCGTTCGAGCTTTACTCATTAACAGATCTCTGAACACTTAGGAAACATTCTTCGACCTTCTCCCGACCTCCTGCTGTCTATTTTGCGTCGATTGTTCGAGCTTCTTGCCGATTACAAGGTTTTTAGCTTCATCTCATCGTTAAATATTTGTTTTGTCTTGTCGCTACCCTAGGTCGATTCTATTCAATTTTCTTCGATTAAACTGGTGAATGTGCCTTGTTTTCATACTAAAATGACTGTGATGTGTTTTTAATGAGTTCTTGAATGGAGGAAGAGGTGTATTCGTGGATTTTGCCACAAAGGGCTGTGAGGTTTTCACACCCTGTGAATCCACACAGTCGTGTGCAATTTCCACATGACCGTGTGGATTCCTGTATTATTAAGTTATAAATGAATTTGATCGATTATTTTTCCAATACATGCAGGTATGGCTCCCAGATCGAGGAGGGCAACTGGTAAGCGTCCTAGAGAGCCTACTCTTGAACCAAAAAGCATGGAATTTACACTTCCCGAACATCAAGCTCAATTTGAGCGGCTAGCGAAGCTTAAGTTCGGTCAGACACGAATTCCGGATGTGAGCTCCCTTAGGGAGGTACAGTTAGCACATGACATGGCTGATGAAGTCGAGGAGTTACTATCAGTGGGTAGTTGGCGCAAGCTATTGATTATTCGTGACCCTTCTATCCACCTACTCACATTAGAGGTGCTCACGTCATTTGAGTTTGACCGCTCTTATGTTCATTTCGATAGCGTCGACGCCATTCAGTTCAGAGCTTTTGGGTAGCATCACAGTATGAGTGTCATGCAGTTCTATGTTAGGCTTGGTTTATATGACAAGGGGTTTACTGAGATGGAGGAGTATGAGGATCTACCAATTGACATTTCAGGAGGCTTAACTCCCCAGAAGCATATAAAATACTATGTGGTAAGGGATGATATGAACCAGCAGTGTCTAAGGCTTCATTTTTTTCTCGACCTAGTTACAGATATATTCATGCCATCTTGAGTAGGTCAGTGAATGGCCGCGGCCATAGTACAGGAGTCCTAAGCAAGCAGGAACTTCTATATTTATACACTATGGCACGAAATGAGCCGATTCATTTGGGACACATCTTAGCGGAGTATCTGAAGCACCAAGGATAGTATCCTAGGCTTAGTGTCATTTTTGTAGGCCCATACATTACTAGACTCATCTTGGGGATGGGTTTACGAGACACGATCAGAGGGGCCGAGAAAACAATAGTACCAGCACCCCTCGGGCTAGCAACAAAGAGACTCATGGGTATGATCAGGAAATATCCGGGTGGTGTTTATGTGCTGAATATGTCCCTACTAGAGCTTCTTGTATCCGGTGAAACCGCCGCAGAGGGGTCTCAACCAGCTTTAGAGTCACAGCTTCAGGGAGATCAGACAGAGGCGGCACCTTTGGTGATAGAGAACCCACCCTCCGTGCGCATGTTTTCACCATCTCGAGCCAAGGATCGCTTTGAGAGGCTCGAGAGCACTATAGGGGTGATACGGACAGAGGTAGCAGAGGCCCGAGTAGGGATTGTCGATATTGGGGCTGCGCAGGCCGCACAGTATACGGAGTTCATGGCACGTTTCGACACATTACAGCAGATCTTAGAGCGAGACGCCGACTCATCATTTGTCCTGCGGCCGAGGACTCCTCAGACCCCCTCGGTTTCTCCGGCACCTCCATCCCCTATTCCAGCACCAGATGAACCACAATGTACTTCATCACCAGCAACAGAAGCAGCAGAGCCAGAGGACGACATCGACACTTGATTTTATTTTTCTCGTCTTTTACTTCCGCATTTTATTTTGGACTTGTATACTCATATAGGACTTTCCTTCTGAGTTTATTTTCATTTTGTATCTCAAGTTGTATTCATTGTCTTATCTTTTATATACTCGAGTTGTGTTTATTTTTATTGAGCTTCACTGAACCCCCTCATGTATACATGCAGATGGTCTTGTCATCATGGGAATTGAGACTTTGTCATGGTCACGGCCAAGGTGTTTCGTCATTTGCCCATGTGAGCTTTACAACCCGTTGGAACAACACTCCCAAGGACTTAACTCTATCAAATGCAACACTAGGAGTCAGGGGAGTATTGTTTTGAGTGCTTCTTCCACATCTGAATTTAATTGATTTACATTATGAATGAGCTTGCATGTGTACATTGGGGACAATGTACAACTTAAGTGTAGGGGGGAGATTCATAGTTCGCGCATCTCTTTTATACTAGTTTTGATTGATATACATGGTCACATAGCCAATGGCGGTTCACCTTAGTTGCATTGATTGTATTCTTGAGTTTAGGAGAGTTTTTAACATTGAATGTTTTCATGCTCTAGTTTTTGCTTGAATTTCTAGGAATTTTTGCCAGATTGACACTTGTTGCACTACTCACTCTTTGAACTCTTTTGGAAACTTATGTTTGATGTATAAGGGACTAGTTTTAGTTGTTTCTTGTGTTAATTCTAAAAAAAATGGAAAAATGAGAAGAAAGAACAAAATAGTTTTGTTGTTTAGTTGTGCTTGTTGGGTGGAAAGAGCTACCACCTATGATGTATGAAGCTACTCTCATAAGTAAGATACAAGTTATGCCCTAATGAGAGAAAGAACTATCTTATGAGATGTGTGAAAGCTACCACCTCTGTAGAAAGAGCTACCACCTCGAAAGTGTGAAAGCTACCTTAGCGGCCACTTTGGAAAGGGCTACCTTAGAGGATGTGTGAAGCTACTACCCTTTTTGAATTTTTGTTACCTTTTGTAGATAAATAAGTCCCTTATACAAAGAACTTTGAGGAGTATACTTTGGGTTGACTTGAGTGAGTTCACACACTTACACGATTTCAGGTTTGTTGTCCTTTTTGATTCAAGTTTTTAGCTAGAGCATTGATTTTTCGTATTTAGTGTTGAAATTTCCCATTCTTGTAGAATGCCTTCTATGTATGCTTTGGTGAACCTAAGGCCAAGCACTTCCAATATTTCCTTCATCCATGCACATAATGTTTTAATTTTTGCTTGAGGACAAGCAAAAGCTTAAGTGTGGGGGAGTTTGATAATTGCTTGTGTGATAAGAATATGAAGTGTTCTTTCCTTGTGTTGAGCATTACTTTTCTCGGATTTTAATGCTAATATGTGTGTATTTATGTTACTTTCATGTAGGTAGGGTTGTGAGACCAATTATCAGAAAAAGAAGCCAATGTGGGTTGTAATGCAACAATTTAGAGGAAATCTTGCTAAGGTTCAAAAGCGAAGACATAGGTCGGGTTCGAGATGCAGGAATGTATGCTAACCTCCTCGTATTCGAGTTAGCACAAATATCTGGAGGGGCACAAGGGCAGTCACATTCAAGCATTCCGATTTGTACATATAGAACAAGATCTCCACCAACATGTCCGTTATTGAAGAAGAAAAGTGATCCACGACGTAAATGCGTGCCCGTTTGTGTTACCTCGCTGAAAGCAGGGTACTGTAGTAAAAATGCAGCAAAAATACTGTAGCAGCACTGTTAACAGTCGGCTGAGAAAACAGGAAAACAGAGAATCCACACGGGCGTGTGGAAATTCCACACGCCCGTGTGAAAAATCCATAGAGGTGCTCACACGGGCGTGTGGATCCCGATTTGAACCTTTTAAAAGCCGATTTCAGCATTCTTTTCTCCATCTTTTCCCCAACTTGAGAGAGAGCGGCGGCTAGGGTTTCGAGAGGTATTGGCTAGGGCTTTGGAGAGGCTCTAGGGCTCCGACATCGCACGCCATTTGGAAGAAGGTTAGTGGGAGAGCTTTTGTCGGCAGCGATCTAGCGAGGTGTATCCTATGCCGGACAAAGGGATCTTTACGACGAGTAGAGGACTCTCCACAAGACCATCGCCATGACTAACGAGGGGGTTTTCAGTGGATGCTTTTTTTTTACATTCAATTTCATTGATTGTATCTAGATCCATGGAGAGCTAAACCCCTAGTGGGTACTTGGGTATTTGTGAACCCTAGGATGTATTCATTTCATTGAATCTCTTTATTATGCTTTCAATTAATTGATGTTTATTGTGAGTTCCAATCTTGTATGTTTGATTGTATGAATACTTCCCTAGAGTGACACTAGGGTTGAGAGTTCTTGTTGGTAACTCTTGTGAGTGAGTGACACACCATGTGAGTTAGACAAAGCTTGATTAGAGAGGGTTGAGAGGGTGAGTCGAGAGGTAGCGGAGCATCCTCTTTTCCCTCCGGTATGATCTATCCTACCTCCACATTCCAAGAGTTCTTTGTAGCCATAGTAGAGTGAATGGGCTAAGGGATGACCTTCCGCTGGGGCTTAGTTGCAAGTGCAATGGAGTGAAACGTTGAGGTGATTTTAGCACTTCCACCTTGACCAAAGGGTTAGGTCTATACATAGGAATAGGGTTTATCACTTGGAATCCCTAGACCTCATTGCAATTCTATGCGAGTGTGAGGTTGAGAGGTTATTTAATCTCTCCTCCGGGACATGTATAAAGTTTGACATGGTTGACCTTAGATTTGGGATCATGTAATTAAGGATTTCCACGACTCATAGTTGCATCAATTAGGAAGTATAATAGAGGGTTCTTGCACTTGAAATGATTGTCCTAGGTGGATCAATATCCGTGTACCCCATCTTTATCGATTGCCTTACCTTCTCCTTTACTTGTGCTCTCTATCTTGTTGCTTTTATTTTCGTTATTTCATATTTTGTCACACATATCACTATTCATCTTCTACATTAGTTAAGAAACAACTTAAGTGTCTTTATTCCCTACTCTCTGCAGATACGATACCCACTCATCTGGGATTATTACTTTGACACCCGTGCACTTGCGGTTTACACGAATATTCGGACATGTCATAAACTTTGAAAATCTAGACATGTATATTAAAACTCCAATTTTTGGGCCTACCAAAAAAACCTCACAGACTAGCCATGGTAGCGGATTAGATCAAGGTCTGCCAAGGCTATGTTGTAAAAATCAAAATAGAAAATAGGTTTAAGCACATATTGGCATTGGTTTGAGCTCACATGTGTGGTGATACACTGTGTCTCAATATCTGTGGGGGTACCCTCCCCATTCTCCATTAGATTTTCTTCGCGCATCCTCAATGGTAGTTATATATTATTCAAGTTTTTTTTTTATCAACCACGCTGCCTCTTAATAGAACAGACCATGGAGACCCCTACTATAGTAGGTGGAGCTCTCAACTCCCCGTCATCGATAGCAACATCCTTAAAATTAATATAATACCACAAACAACATTTTGGGCACATAAATGGGTATCATCTAATCAATGAATACATGGGAACATAAGCAAAACCACAATGATTATTTATTTACAAGCCACACTATTTGTAGAAAAACATTTCATAATGAAATAGATAATGCTTCTTAAAATAAGCAAATCAATATTTTGAGACAAACTAGAAAGCACTACCGAAACATCATAAAATACACTGAATTAAACATCAACCAGGTTATAAGGACATTTTAAACAAAATAATGAAAAGATAAATATAATTAAGTTTTCATAATATATTCAAAAATCAAGGTAAGTTAGTTGTTAAAATAGTTTAGAATAATCCATAAAACATAAATAAGGAAAGTATGGAATGAAACCAGAATAAACCAAATTTTGCCATATGCATCTAGGTACTGAAGAAGGCACATCTCCTACCGACTTTACCACACTCTCACTTACTCAAACTCAGACCCAACAATAGCATAGCATCCAACCAAACTATGGGGAACGACTAGCATATGAGGATACTCTTTCCAACCTCAAACATCTTATTACTCTCACAAGCTAACATTCTCAGCTCTCTACTCCAAGTCACTTCCTTACAACCCTTAAGTAATGATGTAATCTGCCGACTCACATGCCACATCTACATCGCCATCAATATCATTATCCTTAATTTTCTTTATCTCCAAATATCACATCATACACATAAACCATGGCATACTCATGTAACATTGTCTTCCTTGTTTAATGACCTATACTAATGACTTTACTCTTGGACTTACACCATGACTACAATATAATCATCAACCTATGTTAGCATTGATTTTTTTGTCAATTAAAGCACTATGTTAGAATCATCTTTACTAACCCAAATTGCTAGAAGGACAACAACCATTATTGTTCGATACATGACACTTCCATCATCAATAATATCTTTAAAACTCTCATTATCAATTCTCCAAAACATTTCATCAATGTATTCAATGTTGATGCTGATTGAAGACGGTGTGGAGTTGGGTCGTGTTTTGGCTGCAGTCGAGGAAGATAGAAGTTTTGAAGTGAAGCATGGCAGTTGGATTCAGGGTCTGAAGAGAAGCTTAATATCTTTGACTTATGTTGCATCTTTTTGAATATTTTAAGTATTAGTTTAATTAGTTAGTGGAGACCATATCTATGTTTGTTTGTGCTGGCCAATGAGAACATGTATGCATGTGTTAGTGGAGTTACTTTTGATCTATTATATATATGAATGGGAGAAAGGATGGCCGGTTGGTCAGTTGCATATCTTTGAAAAGTCCACTCTTTCTTTTGCTTCTACTTGTCTCCTTCTCTCCCCTAGAAATTCATCAAACATGAAGAGAAGTTCAGTATCTGTTTTGATACAGACAACCTTCATCTTCTCCAGAACAGTGGTATCAGAGCTTGGAACGAGATCAATGGCGGACAGTCCGGTGGTTCTCTCACAACCCTCGGTGTTGATCTTCAGGGGGCGAGACTACGGAAGGTGGAGTCTTCGCATGAAGACAGTATTCCGCTCACAGGAGCTGTGGGAGCTCGTGGAGAAGGGGTTTGTTGAGACCAAGGATGAAGCTGTTGACAGGGAGAATAGGAAAAGAGACGCCAAGGCACTGAGCATCATCCAACAAGCTGTGGATGAACCAATACTAGACCGGATCGCTGAGGCAGAGACAGCGCATGCAGCTTGGGTCATGATTCAGAAGCACTACCAGGGAATCATGAAGGTGGCTTCTGTGAGGAAGCAATCGCTCAGGCAAAGCTTTGAGGTTCTTCAGATGGAAGAGAATGAGAGTATACAAGGCTACTGCTCAAGGGTTTTGTCTATTGTGAATCAAGTTCATGGGCTTGGGCATAAGCTCAGTGAAGAAGATGTGGTGGCTAAGGTGCTCAGGAGTTTGCATCCTAAGTTCGACTTTGTAGCAGTCGCTATTGAGGAGTCGAAGGACATTACAACACTCTCCCTGGATGAGCTGTGTGGTTCGCTGCAGGCTCATGAGGTTCGTGTGAATCGGGGTCTTGTAAAACCAGGAGAGAAGGCTTTACATGTGAAGGGAGAGGTCGCTGGTTCTCATCATTACAAAGGGTCAAGCTCAAGTTGAAAAACTTCTTTTGGTGAAGGCAGAGGTCAAGGTAGATACCCTGCTCGTGGTAGAGGAAGAGGAGATCGAGGAGGTAGAGGAAGAGGCTATGAAAGAAGAAGCAATGTACAGTGCTTTCACTGTAAGAAGTTCGGGCATGTGAAGGCAAATTGCTAGTTAAGAGAGAAGCAACAAGAGAAGGGAGCGAACATGGTTGCTGAGGAACAAGACACTAGTTGTTTGTTCATAGCTAGCTGCTCTCCTGAGAATGATGGAGCATCTACTTGGCTTATAGACAGCGGATGCTCTAATCATATAACAGGGAACAAGAAAATTTTTTGTTCGTTGGATGAATCTCTAAGGGAGAGTGTGAAGCTTGGTGAAGATAAAGAAATGATAGTTCACGGTGTGAGAACTGTAGGAATTCACACTCAAGATGGAGAGCGAAAGCAACTGCAGAAGGTTCAATATATCCCTGATCTTGCACACAATCTCTTGAGTGTTGGTCAGCTGACATCAAGAGGTTATTCAGTGGCTTTCAAGGAAGACAAGTGCATTATAAGAGATGAACGGACTCAAAATCTTGTGATAACGGTGCAGAAAACAAGGAACAATATGTATCCTTTGGACATTGCAAGCATTGGAAGAGTGAATGTGCTGGCTGCTGGGCAAGACGTGAGTGAACTATGGCATTTGAGGCTCGGGCATCTCAATTATAAAGGTTTGCAGTTCATGGCTCACAAGAAAATGGCAATTGGGATACCTGAGTTGAAGCAACTCAAACAGTATGAAGAGTGTGTTGTTACAAAGCAAGTGAGAGCTACTTTTCCATCAGGAGTCTCCAGAAGATCCAGTTCGGTATTGCAACTGGTGCATATGGACTTGTGTGGTCCAATGAGTGAAGCTTCTCTGGGTGCTAACAAATACTTTTATTTGTTTGTGGATGATTATAGCAGATGGTGCTGGGTGTATCTCCTGAAGAACAAGTTAGAGGCCTTCAAAGTGTTTCAAAATTTTCATGCTCTGGTGGAGAGACAGCTGGGAAGGAAGCTCAAGGTAGTGAGGAGTGATCGTGGTGGTGAATTCACCTCAGTTGAATTCCAGAACTACTGTGATGATCGCGGCATCAAAAGAGAATACACAGCTCCATATACACCTCAACAGAATGGTGTAGTGGAGCGCAAGAATCGTACTGTGGTAGAAATGGCCCGTGCCTTGCTCAAGACTGGGAATCTTCCAACAAGGTTCTGAGGTGAAGCTGTCTCCACAGCAGTCTATTTAATCAACAGATCACCCACACAAGCATTGCAAACAAAGACACCTTATGAAGCAATTCATGGAGTCAAACCTGTGGTGAGTCATTTAAAAGTATTTGGTTGCATTGTTTTTACTTTAATTCCCTCACAGAAATTACACAAGCTTGATGAGAGATCAGAAAGGTGCATATTCACTGGATACTCTTCAGAATCCAAGGCATACCGGTTGTTCAATCCAGTGACAGGCAAGATCATCATCAGCAGAGATGTTGTGTTTCATGAAGGGTCTCGATGGTCTTGGGAAGGTCCTAAAGCAAATGTGCAGGTATTGGAGTTTGAAGAAGACAAGGAGGAGAAAGCAAATCATCCTCAATCTTTTCCAATCTCTGTCAAGACATCAAGTGGAGGAGTGGAAACTGAGATGCAGTCTAAACACAGTGATGTTGTTGGTGTCTCTAGGTCTCGTGTGGCTCCTACTGATGGGACTCCTCCTAGAAAAACCAAATTACTCACAGATGTATACAACTCATGCACATTTGCTATGCATGTTGCTGATCCGATTGAGTACATGGAAGCTGTGAAGAGTAAAGAATGGCAAGATGCTATGGATATGGAAATGGACTCAATAACAAGCAACAATACATGGGAGTTATGTGAGTTTCCTGCTGAGAAGAGTCCAGTTGGTCTTAAGTGGATTTTTAAGACCAAATTCAATGAAAGGGGTGAGGTACAGAACCATAAAGCCAGAATTGTGGCCAAGGGGTATTCACAAACTCAAGGGATTGATTATAATGAGGTCTTCTCACCAGTAGCCCTAATTGAAACAGTTAGATTAATCCTTGCACTTGCAGCTCGAGCAAGCTGGGATGTGTTTCACTTTGATGTGAAATCAGCCTTCTTAAATGGAGAAATTCAGGAGGAAGTATATGTCTCACAGCCTGAGGGTTATGAGAAGAAAGGGTGAAGAACATCTGGTTTACAGATTGAGAAAGGCTCTATATGGTCTGAAGCAGGCGCCTAGGGCCTGGTACTCCAGAATTGATAAGCATTTCAAAGAGCTTGGATTTGTCAAGAGTGAGAGTGAACACACACTATATAGGAAGGAGGGCATGAATGGTGATGTATTGTTAATCAGTCTTTATGTAGACGACATTATATATACAAGCTCTTCTTCTGTTTTATTGGCTCAATTCAAGATTGACATGATGAATACTTTCAAGATGACAGACTTGGGTTTAATGAGTTACTTTCTGGGAATTGAAGTGAAGCAAAATTCTGAGGGTTTCTTCATCTCACAGCAGAAGTATATTGAAGATTTATTAGTTCACATGAACATGAAACTTTGCAAACCCGTGAGTACACCATTAGCAGTAAATGAGAAACTTGAAGAAGGTGACAGTGATAAGTTCTCAGATCCTGGAACTTACAGAAGTTTGATTGGGAAGTTACTCTATGTCACACACACTCGGCCAGATATTGTTTTTCCAGTTAATTATCTATCTAGATTCATGAATCAACCAAGCAAAATTCAGTTCATTGTTGCAAAGCGAGTTGTGAGATATCTCGCAGGTACCAAGACACTGGGTCTGTGGTATTCACGGGGAGATGATGGTGAATTGGAGGCTTTCTCCGACAGCGACTGGGGAGGTTCTAAGGCTGATCGGAAGAGCACATCAGGAGTATTTATCAAATTGGGCTCATGTCCTATCTCTTGGGGATCCCGAAAGCAGGATGTTGTGCCTCTCTCCACAACCGAAGTAGAGTATATCGCATCTACAGGAGCAGCATGTCAAGTTGTTTGGTTGAGGAGAGTGTTACAAGATTGTGGGAAACCATGCTCTGAATCTACTAAATTATAGGTTGATAATCTCTCTGCCATTGCTGTGGCCAAGAATCCCGCAGACCATGGTCGAACGAAGCATATAGACGTGAGATATCACTTTATCCGAGGGTTAGTATCAGAAGGAGTGATTTCTCTGTACCATTGTAGCACTGAAGATCATATTGCTGACATCTTCACCAAACCTTTACTCACTGAAAAGTTTGTCATGTTCAGAAGCTTGCTTGGGATGAGATCGTCTCAATCAAGGGGGGATGTTGATGCTGATTGAAGACGGTGTGGAGTTGGGTCGTGCTTTGGCTGCAGTCGAGGAAGATAGAAGTTTTGAAGTGAAGCATGGTAGCTGGATTCAGGGTCTGAAGAGAAGCTTAATATCTTTGACTTATGTTGCATCTTTTTGAATATTTTAAGTATTAGTTTAATGAGTTAGTGGAGACCATATCTCTGTTTGTTTGTGCTGGCCAATGAGAACATGTATGCATGTGTTAGTGGAGTTACTTTTGATCTATTATATATATGAACGGGAGAAAGGATGGCCGGTTGGTCAGTTGCATATCTTTGAAAAGTCCACTCTTTCTTTTGCTTCTACTTGTCTCCTTATCTCCCCTAGCAATTCATCAAACAGGAAGAGAAGTTCAGTATCTTTTTTGATACAGACAACCTTCATCTTCTCCAGAACATTCAATCCAGGCCCTCAATGGTTGTCTTCATTCATAACTTTTTTTTTCCTTATCCAAGCCACATGATCTTTGATTCTAAATAAATTAGACTAGTAGGGCTTTACCCAAGTAAAATTTTAGAACATTTAATCTCTATTCAATATTTGGCATGCATTTGCATCTCACCCTATTTTCATGAATTTACCTTAATTTTGCACAGCTCCCGAAATATACGTTCAAATAAAGTAATAATTTGCGACCAAGTAACTATGCCACGAAGATAAACCTTACTTAACTTTCAATTTTTGCATAAAGCATATATCACCTGACAGCAATTTCTTGTACGTGCCATTTCTCAAAATTTACAATTCTGCTATATCTATAATTTTGCAAGTACTTGGACAAGGCAATATACTATACTTTTCAAGTTTTACATTCTCACGGGATTCTCACTCTAAAGCCTCTAATCACAAAGTGAGAGTCTTGTCATTTCAATGCCAACTCGATAATTCACGGATCTTACAAGTCCATGCATAATCCTAGAAGATTTCCTTTTTAATTATCTTTGCAAAATCTAATTCTCTTTTCCAAAAAAGTTGCCATCAAGTTAGGACAAACTTAAATGGAGAACAATTCCATATATCTCAATTAACCAAAACTTAATACTCATGCCCTCACAAAACATTAGCATTGCCTCATTTACATTATCATGGTCCTATCACCATCATGAACATCTTCATCCCTTTTTCCTTAATTCCCATTATGCCTTATTAAACACGTACATTCACTTCTTAAAGGCATTCAATGAAATATCTCGAAAACATAAAGCAAACACCCTCACATAATTTCATGATAACTGAAAGATAAATGATATGAGGTATTACCTATCAGAGATTTTTCCAAGTTGCATCTATCTTCCTATTTTCAAAGTACTCTTAAAGCAGAAGAGAAGGCCTTAGGTCTAACTCGGGAATTCTTAGAGAAAAACTTGTTTCAAAACTTCTTTTTTTATTTCATTACCTTTGCCTTCCCTTATATAGAAGGAAGACTAAGCATTTTTAAATAACACTAGCCTTGTTGACACACAAAAGCAAGGCTGATTTAGTCTTTTTACAAAAAAGAAAAATATTGCATAGTCTATCCTTGCTGGCACACAAAAGCAAAGGGTATTTTAGACTATCTTCTAGAGAAAGTATTTTAATCTGCTTCAGCTTGTTCATCAAGGTCCATTTCATTAGACAAATCTACAGGTTGAGTGTAGGTTCCAAACCCTTGTTTTGTTCTTCCAGGAATTGGTCCACTGCTTCTACATTTGATTGCCACACCATTAATTACCCATACTCTTGCTGTAAGAGTTTCTCCTAGAAGTTCCCAATCATTTGATGTTCCTTTGAATTTAACAAAGTAATTAGTATATGTATGTTGCTCATTAAGATCTTTAAGTTAAAAAGCCCATTGGTATAGTTATGCCAATTTGATCTGGATCTGCTGAGTAAGATATCATGCGTCGTAGGTAATATTGAGTTTGCAGAACATCTTGGTACTCCACAGAGAATGTGAATCTCACAAGATTCTCCTCTTGCATAAGCTTTGATTAAGTTTCTTAATTTTAGTCCAAAGAATTCAAGAATTTCTTGGCCTCGTGAGATATTTAGTAGTAGTAACATCCTATGATAAAACAATTCTCCCACAAGTGGCTTTACTTGGAATTGTTCCAAGTTAATTTTGCAAGCAATATTGAGGAAGCGGTTTTGTTTGTCAGGCCCACAATATTGGACTATGTCCAATCTAGGTGTATCGTTCTCATTTAAATCTCCCATTATTTCTTGAGATACCATTAGGTCCAAGTAAAGAGTCTTCTTTTACTTTGTTATAAATAATAATTTGTACCTCGTTTAGTAGATTTGCTAGCCACTGTTGTCTATAAGAGAGTTTTTGATTCATTAGTGTAGCAAACCTTCTGCGTTGGAAGTATCGATCTCTTTCTAAAATCTCTGTTCTAGTGAGAGAAAATTTTTGTTGTAGGATTGGTTTTGATCCTTCGGGTTTTGAGTATTTTCTATATGTTGTTTATGCGGATTATTGGATATAAAATCCTCTCCATCCTTTGGAGTATTTCTTTTTCCTACCGCTCTTTGTAAATTTCCCCAAGTATGGTAGACTCCAACCTTTTTGCCTTCAAAGATCACAAAGTATTCGTAATGTTTTTTTCATTTCTTTGGTGAAGTAATGACGTAGTGCATTTAATGTAGTAATTTTAGCTATTAAAGCTTTCCATAGAACATTTGTGATCATTTTTTGTTGGTCATCTATCTCAAGACCATAAGGAATTCTGAAATTTCCTTTAGCTCCTTCGATATATTGGTCTAATTCTTTACCTTTCAACTGTTTACGTGAAGATGCCATTTATCTGCAAAGACTAGTTGCTAATATCCTTGATAGTCTGTCAGCTCCTAGATTATCTTTCCCTTTTAATATGTTCTATCTCGCCCCGAAGACCTGTTCTAGTTAGTTGATCGCAAAACTTTACCCATCTATTAATAGATTATTTCTTATTATTTAATTTATTATAAAAGTTTATTATAGCTAAACAATTAGTTCTTAGTGTATATTCTTTTCTATCATATGGAAATTTTCTACATTTTTCTAGAGAATATATGCATGTCATTATTTCTGCATCTGTTGCAGTTATTGAGGATTCATAGGTTCCACTGCAATATCGGGCAACTTGTTTTGTTGAGGGTGACTTATTCTAAGAAGGTTTCCATTTTAGAATACCTCCCCATCCTTGTAGACATCCATTTGTTTCAATAATTATATAGCTCTGTGGTTTTGGTAAAACTAAAGGTGGTAACTTAAATATTACCTCTTTAATTTTATTTACCATCTTCCAAGCTTGTCGATTAAACTTTCTTTCTATTTATATAGAACATTTATTGTAGAAGATTCTAGTATATTTTCTTAGGTTTGGAATATAAATTCTTGGAGCTACACCGACTGCCGTGTTGAGAAATTTTTAATCCCATAATTCTTATAATCTTGTATTGAAAGGAGGTGGTAAGTTTTCTAAAATATTTGGCACTAATTTATGGGCTTAAAAAGACTGAGCCTGTTTTTGAAGCTAATGCCAAACATGTGGTATAGTATACCTCTATATCTTTCATGTTACTAATTTGTAACTATTCCAGATCTAGAATGGCTTGATTTTGCATTTCTGTCTGCCATCGATATTCATTATATCCTAAGATAATCTGTCAAATTTGAGATGTGATGTTTAAGGTATCTTCTGCTCCTTCAATCAGAGCTTGGAATTCATTAGGGAATTCTATTCTCCAATTCTGAAAATATAGTTTTACTATTTCTCCTAATAAATTCTCAATGTATAATAATTTATCAGATGTTATCTGCAAAGTGTTTGGTGTCTACATCAGTAAGTATTACCTTCCCACCTTGGTATTGTTTCTTCCCATTTTGCAATTTCTAATAATAATAGTATGGATCCAGTATGAACATTTGCAAATGCAAGAGTAGGTACTGAATCATACCTGTGTGTTCTAGTTGTTGCCCTAGTATTTCCTGTTATCATTGGTATTTGAGCAATAGGAGTTGGCATAAGGACTTCTGGTCCAAATAAAGAAGTTCCTAAAACTCTTGTGTGTGTTACAGATGTTGTAGGTTTGTTTGAAGATTTGGCTTCATTCATTAAAACTTTCTCCTTCTGGTGGATGATTAGACACTCAGAATTTGGTTCTTGATTATTATTATTTTGGAGTCGTTCAAGTAGAAGCATACCCTCTAAAAGTTCTTCATCATACAAAGGATCAAAATATTATATCTCATCTTGTTGGCTTGAGAATTCTGTTGAAATATTAAGGGTTTCCCATATCTCAAACCCAAATTCTTGTTGGACTTCAAATATTTCTTCTTGTGTCCATTCATCATGGTCATCAGTAATAACTAATGCATGTTTCTGTATCACTTAATTCTTCAATTTCAACATGTATTCTTGATTTATAAGAAGAAAATTTAAAGGATGTTGATGATGGATTATTGGAGGATGATGCCCAATAGTCCAATCTTGTTGGTATTTTTTGTGGATGCCCCAAAGTTATTTGCCATTATTCATGATCATATTCTGTTGAAAAAAAAAATTTCCTTTAATGGCCTTAACTCCTTGTATTTCAAGATGAACTAAGACATTTTCTATTTTTAGGTTATATGTTATGGAAGAGGAAATATCCAATCTTCCTACTAATGCTTTTGTGATCAAAAGATTGTTTCTTTGACTCATGGATTCATACCCTTTTGTTTTTATATTGCTCATATCTATTTCCATAGAACCAATTGTTGCTTTTTGGGGTATGGTATCCGAAGAGAATTAAAGTTATTAAAATTGTAGCTCCATAATTTTTTCTGTGTAGGCCATGGATGCCTATCAAGACTAATCCAACATGAATAATTGATATTTCCTTTTTAAAAGTTCATGTTTTGAGTCTTTCAAAAGAAAACTCAAATTTATTTGTTGTTTTAAATCACAACAAGATATACTTTTTTCAATGTAATGTTGGTAAACTTTGGGTGAGTTTTCCCAAAAACCAAGCTGATAGAGTGTTTCAACTGGGATTAATTGTGCTTGTTTAAATCGGCTAAGATCTAATTGTTGTTCAGGATTTAGCAATGTTTCCATGATCACCTTTTTATCCTTAGCAGCTGAAGTTTTAAACCATTGTCCCTTATATGATCTTATAACATCTTTTTTGGTAAAGGAATTATTTATTTACTATTTGTTTCCATGCCTTAATCTATATTCTTCAACTTGCTTTTTTGGATCTTCCCAGACAAAGAGATTTCTTGGTGGTGCTTTAACAATTGGTTTGTCTTTTGAATTTTTCCTATATTTAGGTTTTGCATCTTAGAATTAAGCTTTGTAATAGCTTCTTCTACTGAAGGTTGTTTAACACTTTGTGTTAATAAATCAAGCTTTCTATGCAAAGATAATAAAATCTCTATTATGGTATTATTCTGTTTGCATCCTCAAGCTTGTGAAGAGCTTGTAGAGAATCCAATAAAAGATCCAAAGGCTGATTGTTCAATAATCAGTTGAGTTTTGATCAACTCAAGGTCATCTTTACTCATTAAATTAACTTGTTGACAAGTTCTAATAGCTTAGAAATAGAGGTTTCTAGTTTATGAACTTTGTCTTCCAAATTTTTTTAATACTAACACAATGTCGAACTCAAGTTTTTGTTTTACTGTCAGTAGTTTTTGGATATCTTCTACTGTTGGTAGTTGTCTAAGCAGCTTAATCTCTCTCTGTTGCTTGAGGTTTTCAAGCTTTTTGTCTATTTCTTTTAGTTTTTGATTTTCTTAATACTTAGATCTAAAAAAGGTTCACTTATTTTAAGACAATATTCTTTGAAAACATGCAAATTATGCAAGATATTATAAGAGGTGTCACACAACAGATTTAATTGATGATCTTCAGAATGGAACTTATGTTTATGATTTTTACCTTCTGCATAACAATAATATTAGTAGTGATCAAGAGTAATTTTACTCTGGATATGCTTTAATTCTAAATCTAAATACTCAAGGGGTTTTGCCATAGGAACTTTGGTTCTTGTTCTCCAGATCAAAGTGCAGTGTCTTCTGTACCACTATAAAGAAATTACTGGACTAAACCAGATCTCTTATCTAATGGCAAGTCAGACCAATGATCTTGAACTATAAACCTCTGTTCAAATCAACACACACACACACACACACACACACACACACACATATATATAAATTAACTTCTTAAATTTTAAAAACATATTCAAAGTAAATCTTCCTGATTTTTCACCATGAACATGCTCTGTCGAATCTATTCAGTTTACCATCTTAGGACCTACTGACCTTTTTCCCAATTGCACCCTCTTGGTGACTTACCTGGTATGGAGGCAATCCTTGTAGAGTCTTCACCTTCCAGATCTTTGGGTGTTTCATTTTGAATAATTACTCAATCAGAAGACAATCTTTTAATATTTTTATAATATAAAGAAGTTATAATTAAGAAAAGAAAACATGAGGCAAGATTACTGTAATATTGCAGGCCACCTCTAATTAAACTAAGATCATTAGGTGTGCTATTACCGTAGCTTAGCCCATTTCTAAGATCTTTTTAAAAACAAACATAATAGAAAGAAAATCTCCCTTGAATATAAAAAAGAAGAACTTAAAACATATGCAAAATAAAACTACGGAAGATCACTTATTTATTATCATTTCGCATAGGTAGAACACTAAGGTTCGTCCTATGAAGATCTTATTTATTTAGAAATACATAATACAACTAAGCTCTGATACAATTAAGAGGAAAACATAACTGAAAGATAGATGATATGAGGTATTACCTATCAGAGTTTCTTCCAAGTTGCAGCTATCTTCCTATATTCAGAGTACTCTTAAAGCTGAAAAAAAGGCCTTAGATCTAACTCTGGAATTCTCAGAGAAAAACTTGTTTCAAAACTTCTTTTTTTATTTCATTACATTGGCTTAGGTACACACACCCATTTACATTCAACCTCTCCCAAGTCTCTTTTCTTCTCTCTCAACCATTCCAATAAAATCTTAGAACTATTCACAAATACACAAAATCATATATATGAACAACCAACAATTAACATAAAATAAAAATATAATAGTAATAAATAAACAAATACCTAGAGTAAAAACATAAGGGAAACATCCTTTCTTACAAACTTGCACATAGGCTTTAGATCAAGCACCTCGTGGAAATCATCCAAATGCATAAAATTTAGCATGCAAGCTAGCACAAGTGATTATTAATACATCAATCTTATAATTACAAACAAATTCCCCTTATACTCGATCATGATCATTACTCTATCTCTAATTATAAGCATACAAGTTAATATACATGTCCATCATCCTTAATAAAAACATTAGCAAAAAATCAATCAAAAGGATTTCAAAATCTATGAAATTAATGACATCCATCAATTAAAAAAATATCATTAAGTTTTAACCCACTCATCTTGGACTTAAGCTTTGTTTCTCTTTTTCCTTTTTCGTTTTCTTCTTCTTCTTCTTTTGCTAGTCCTTCAAAATAAAAAATTTCTATGTCATTCACGTAATATATTGCACTACAACAAAAAACGCAATTTGCGACACATTTTTGCGACACAAAAGATCAAAAATGTGTCGCAGATCACAATTTGCAACATAATCTGCAACACAATAAAATGTGTCGCGTTTCAGATGTCGCAAATATTTGCGACACTTTTGAAGATTGTGTCGCAAATTTTGCGACACAAAAAAAAACGTTGCAAATTTAATCGCAATTTATGAATCTTCTAAAACAATATTTGCCAATTAATTTACAACGATATGCGACAATTTATTGCGACACAATTTCTCTGTCGCAATAAATGTTGCAACTATTTGTGACTTTTTGCAACATTCTTTGCAACTTATTTTGATTGTCGAAAAACTTTACGTGTCACAAATTGTGTTGCAAATATTGAGTCTTTTTGCAACAAATTTTGTGACCCATTTTGTTTGTCGCAAAACTTTTTGTGTCGCATATTATGTTGCAAATGTGTGATGTTTTGCAACAAAATTTGAGACACATTACGATTATTACAAATTGTGTCGAAAATTGTGTTGCATCTTGATGAGATATTCTGCGACACAATTTTATTGTCGCAAATTAATTATTCATAACCATGATTATTTATAATAATTTTTTAACTATTTTCACAATACTGTTTTAAAGCCTAATTTACAATCCACTATGCAAATATAAAAACAATTAGACAACATCAAAAAAATTTCTGAATAATTAACAACAAACTCAAGCTTATATTAAAAGTTGTAAGTTGAGTTTTTCTATAATTGAATAATTAAACATTTGCTGTTGTAAACTTATGCCACCAATCCATTGCACAATATTCATAGAACATGATAGTTTCATGTTTTGTATTATAATATTTGAAGAATTTCCATCATCATCCATGATACTGATAATCCATTCCATTTTTAGTGATTCCAGGGAGCTGTAAAAAAACCATCCACAGTCTCTACCATCACTGCACAAAATTAAGAAAATAGTTTGATAAGAATATATATATATATATATATAATGAAGACGAAGAGAGATTGATAACAATGGGTGAAATTGGTGATGAAGTAAAATAGTGAAATGGCAAACCTCAGGATAACAACCCTGATGAATGAAATGAGGCATGGTAATCCTCAGAAAGTAGAGGAAGAACTTTACGAAATGAATATGCCTGTCAAACAAAGATTGCAACCAAGGAGAATAACAAATTGGGGAAATAATGCATACATCATAGCCACAAATCAAAAGACAAAACAGCCTAACATAATTGAATGAATAGAATGGGAATAGCATGATAAAGGATGACGAAGATCTTGGAAGTGAATACTTCCATAGAACATTTTCCTGATTGGCCTTTGACTAAAAATAAGTAAACTTAAAGCACACTAGGACTGGCTATTGAACTGAAAATTAGCTCTCATGATATAATCAGTATGCATTCACGGAGAAATTTATTAATAAAAGAAAAACCAGTAACTAGTTTATTGCTCAACATAGTTTTAGAAGGGGATACATTATGGTTAGATACCAAAATAAGATATAATCGAGAAGGAAAGTTGAGAGATTCTAAAAAGGGATGTCTAATACAATCGCATTTATTAGATTGAAAAAAGGGAGTGAACCATCTTATCATTTTGATAAAATCAATAAGACACAAAGGTATTGAACAAAATAGAAGGAAAAAAAAAGAATGGATCTATGTGAGATAAAAACCAACCCAAGCTTATCTACAATTGGAAATATCTACATATGTCCAGCAAGCAATAGGCTGTGAATATTAAACCATGGTCAAAATTTCAACATTAAATCACATATATTATAGGTAACATCACAAAACAAGCAATGTAAAAGCACATACCAAAAAAAAACCAAAGAAAAAGAAAAGAAGAAAAAGAAGGTTTTCAACATCCCCATTCCACACAAGCCACAAGCCAAAGACAAAATGAAGCAGTTTATGAAGTTTTATATTTTACGAATATGATTATTAAAGATCGATGCTTTACTTTGAAGAAATGGGGCATGCCCCTAAGTAAATCATCAAGGGCAGTTCTAAGTTCTTCAAATTTAACAAATGAGAAAATAATTTCATTGAGAGAATGCCACTGTATAGGCTGTACTGAACCTCCCTAGTCTCAATCATCGCTATCACCAAGATTAATATTCATGACCTAAGTTCACAAGCACCGGAAATTCTGCACCGCCTTCAACTTTGTCTGCTTGGGAAGACCTAACACTACCATCATATTTCCCAAGATCACTGTCACTTCCTTTATGCACAACTTTTCACTTGCCCTGCATTCCTAACATGCTACTAAATCTTACAGATTATCTGACTAAATGATGGCAGATAATAAAAACATAAAAATATCCTCCTCTTTCATTGAACTTTACGAATTATTTCAATTCAAAATATAAACTTTCAGTAAAAATGAAGAAAATCAACTAAATTAAGAATAAAAAGCCTTATCAACTAAAAAAATTTCTCAACTCCAAAACTCATACAATATATAATTCATATAAAGGACCTTTTGAGTATTGGGGCCATAAGCACATGGAATGCTGGTGGGGGTATCAAATAAACAAAGAGGGAATGCTTGCAAAGATTGAGTAAACCAAATGAGACATGCTTACAACTTTTGAAACACTAATGGCTAACTGTTGTCCAATGTTGTTATCCAATAAAGCCCATATTATTCTATTCTTATTTTTTTTCAATTATTATTTCAATTATATGATCAAGGTAGATGATTATTTCATTGATTTGTCACTTGCATATGCACAAAATTAATGTTGAAATTTATAAATAAAAAAAGGAGTACCATTATTGTTATTAGTATTTCATTATTTCTGCCTACCAAACTCACACATTATTGGAGTGCCTTCTAAATTGTAAACATGCTTTTTTGATTTTGTATTCTATAAATGTTTGCAGAATGCTGAAAAAAGGTTGGATAGCATATCTGCTATTATACAAAACAATAAATTGTATAGGTTTTAAGAGATTTCTACAATTATACCTCTTCAACTTGATTATCCCGGAAAATTGAACCAGTGACGTCCAGTATGTATCTACATCTTCAAATAATGGAGCTCAGTCAAGTTCATATTGCAACCATAGTCTAATTACGGGGAGCTCTAGTTAAACAAGATGCCTATCATCTTACTTGCTCAGGTGTTTTCAACTGTTTGCACTGTTTAAGGGAATCTCAGCTCATGAACTTGTTATGTTAATATTTAAAACTCTTTATCAAATATGATTTATATCAAACCGTTGATTGATTTAGGTAGACCATTAGCCCAATGCCAGTAAATAGGACCGCTCCCAACAAAACAATGGTTTGAGCAGAGGTCCAGCCAGCATTTTGAACTGCCAAATCAGGTGTTGGTTTTGTTGTGTCCTTCTTGGAATCAGAGGAGTCAATGTGCAGCCTCAGAACCTGAAAAAGGGCATATTTGATTAAGTTGATATTAAGAATGACAACAAAATTTTCAAGGTAAGTCCAAGAGTATCAACAGGAACACAAGGAAATGTGCAATTAGTTGCTTGAATGCAGACAAAAACTGCAACCACACGTCTGTAGAGTTTCTAATAGCATACTGTATCAATTTTAGCTTGAGATTTTGATAGTTTTTTCTCTTTCAAATTCTTCATCCCTTCACTAATCTGCTAACTGAAGATTTCTAGACCAGGTGTTAACAAACAGGGTGAAAGAAATCCCCTTATAAAGCTAAACATGCATATCTAATATAATTTTAACATACAGATCATTGGACCAATTCAACAATAGGATATTACACTTTGTCAAAATATTTCTCACAAATTATGCATCTATGTCAAAGGCCGTCACTAATAACAAACAGCTAAAGCAGCCAATTCTTATTGCCAAAAAGATGAAATACAAGAAATAACAAATAGATATCATAGGATAGAAAGCATTCATTTAAAGATTAGCAGCTTCTGAAAAAAAAACATATCGAAAAGAATTAGTCTTGAATGCACTTTCTTACAATAATAAAATTTGAATATAACCTATTAAAAAATAAAACCTTGCTAATCTTATTCATTGGCAATGCAATAAGCTTTGAATGCATGTTTTAAGTGAGATTATGGCATGTATTAAATGCATACCTGAATTATGGTTAAGTTTATACATTCTGAAAATTATCTTTTGAATTGAAGAAAGATGAGGTTCCCGATAGAAACAAAAAGCGATGTTTTTACCTTCCATCCAGCTATTCTGGCATGATTCACAGCTGCAACAAGATCACTATCTGTAGCCAACAAGACTTATCGCCTTCATCATCTTCGTACTGTACAAGTAAACATCAAAATTAAGAAGTGGGGATGGCATCACCAGTTAAGAGAATCTGTTACTTTACCAAAAGTTGAACAGTTTCAGAGTCTATAGCAGGTCCAATTCTCCGTGTGACAGTTGATACATGCTCGCCTAAATTCTCCGTACCTGCAGTCAGATAGATGCAAGTTAAACTTGAACATCTGAAGTATGCATATTGTAGCATTGGCATTCAATACTTGATGAAATTCTATGAATCATAATATACCTGAATTAAATCTATGCACACGACCCTTTTGATCTTCAAGTTTGAAAGAAAAGGAGTTTCCAAGACCAAGCGGGGGATAGATAGACTTCCCAGTTTCAGCATATTCCAATTGCAAAAAGAGCAGACATTTCACTGAAAAGAAAATATTGTCTTTAGATACTTAAATAGCATATTGGAAAATCATGAAAATGATGAAAACTGCAAAGAAAAAGACCTATTGGTATCAAACTCTTCATCAGCTGGCTCCAAGGCAAGGGCAGAATCCCAAAACTTTTGCATTATTGTGTTCGCCATATCATTTGCAGCCCCAGAACCTCCGTCAACCTTTACAAAATTGTAAAAAGTAATAATCAGAAAGCAACTATTGAGGCATTCTAACAAAACAGGGAAAAAAACCACAAGTACTGGGAAAGGTATTTCAGGAACTGAACATTTACAATAATTTGAAGTTCAACAAGTGCATCTCAAGCAGCTAACATACCATGGAGATTGAAGCATGAGTAATTTGTAAAACATCAACACAAGCAACAACGCAACCATCTGAAAAAGAATATATATTAAGTTTGAACAGACAAAGAAATATCAGCTCACCAAAAAAAACATTGCTTACCTTTGTCTAGAACAGGGAGATGCAAGAATTTTCCATCATGCATTATATGCAGCGCATCAAGAATTGTTGTTTCCGTTGATGCACATTCAAGGTTTGAAGTCATTACCTTGAGAAATTATTAATAAAGAAAAATATTCAAGGAACCATATGATATTGAATCAAATAACTCTACCCGTATAAGGATAAACCACATTTAGAGATAAAATTGAAGCAGCATGTATTAATCTCGCAAAGTGAGTTTAGATAGAAACCTTCTCAACCAGAGTTAGTTCAGGGGAAAGATTCTGAGCAACTACTCGCATGAGGATATCTTTCGAACTGCAGATAAGTTCGAGAAATCAGCAATACCAAGTAGACTCACGGAACAATAATAACAGTACATAAAATCAAAGCACAAAAGACATAAAAGCACCAATAACATCAATAGCTTACGTGAGTATCCCTTGAGGCTTGTTTGCCAGTCACAACAACCACAGAATTGACCCGATATTCTCGCATCTTTTTAGAGGCAATATATACATGGTCTGAAGGTGATACTATTGAAACTCTGTAAAGAAATATAATTGAAAATTTGGAGATTTCCCACCAAAAAATGACACAAGAAATATAAAAACAGATGTTTTCATAAACAACAACAGCCATACTTTGTGCTTTCTGTCAAGATAGTTGACAACGAAAGTTTAAACATCCAGTTCTCAAAGAGTTTCTATGAATGCATATGGAGCTGTAATAAAAAATTGATGAGTTATAAAATGTAAATAAAGCTCAGATTGGTAGCATCAAACATTCTACATTTGAAAATATAACTAATTTAGATTAGCTTTCATTGTCTAAGTTTATACTTATCTGTTAAGTGATCAGAAAATATATCTAAAGCTAGTTAGAATACAGGACTTTGTGGTTTTTAATCATTAATCTAAAATCAACTTTCTTGTAGATCACGATTTTGTAATTCAGTAAACATGAAGCCCATGTTCTCATATTAAAGTGTTTGCTGCAATCTCTTCTATGGAAATGAATACGCGGCTTATGTACCAGTATGAGAGAAGCAAACTGAAATTCACAAGAAACTTGTCTGAAAACTTTTAGTTTCTCAATTTTCTACCATTCAAACATCAAAGAATAACTCCTACCTTTATCACTACAAATTTTAATAAATCCATTCAAAAGGTGAGAATATGCCCACCTAATGAAGTGGGCAATAAAAGAAAATTCCACCTTAAAACCTCAAGATTATATCTGTGAAAAAAAAAGGGAACTAAAATATGGCCATAACATAATCCAAAGACGATTCCATGAGTGACAAAATAAAATCTCACATGTTGTGAAAAGGCATTAGACTTGAAACTGCACTACCTTCATCACACAGATACATTTCAAGAGAAAAAGTAGATATTATTACTCAAATCTTGGTAGTTGCATATAATACCAAAGAAATTCGCACTATTCTCTATTTAGTTGCATGTTATAAGACATGAAAGAGTTAGCATAACAAGAGATAGCAGAATACACTCCATAAACAGCACTAACACACACCATCAAAGAAAACTCTAATCCATGCAAAATTTTATAGGAAATGAACCTGAAAAATTGTTTCCCCACTGACGTTCAACATCTTCAACAGATGCCGCAATAGCACTACCCTGCTCTGCAACCTTCTACATTCTTGCTATAGCATCGTAAAGGCATTTTGTGATATCTAACATGGTGATAACTTCACCATTATCAACAACAGGAAGATGCCTAAACTTTCCTGTCATAGATCAAGTGAAATATCACAAGACGGAAAACAAAAAAAAGTTCGAACAAGTGGGTTAAGTATAACTGCAAATTACTATAGAACATAAAATTCCAATCTAATATTACATGAAATCAGTATATTACGTCAGAAAATTAAACAAAATATCATTATGATCAATATCCATATCTATATTTTTCAAGCACTCCCCACAAATTACTCAGCACAAATAATAAATCCAGCATATCAAAGAAATATCCAGACGCTGTTCTTACCCTAGAAACTTGACTCAAAATTGTGGGAAATAATACTATTTTCACCGTTTACCTTCCTCTTTAAGTAGATCAGTGCAGAATATCTCGCTCACTTTAAAAAGCCAATTAAATTCCAAACCAAAGCAAACAATACTTAACTCTGTAGTACTGCAAAAAGGATATAGCTTTGTACCATCTTCTACAATGCTTCAATAGCCAAAGTATCCGCCATCACAAACACTGGGTTCCTCATCATGATCTTCGAAACAATAGTCTGCTCCGTCCTCAAACCTTTAGCTATCACCCTCACAGCAATATCCTATCCAATAAGAAAAAAACCCACAATCAAAAACTAAAAATACCCAAAATCCGACACCCCAAGATAAAACGAATCGAGATACAAACCTTATCTGTGACAATGCCTGAGAGAAGCCTGATAAGTGCTTGCGCGATATGAATGTGAAGCATTCATTCCTTATGTTGAGCATTACTTTTCTCAAGTTTTTACATTAATATGTGTGTTTTTATGTTACTTTTATGGAGGTAGGGTTGTGAGGCCGAGTATGAAGGAAATAGGCCAATGTGGATCATAATGCACCTATTTTGGAGGAGATCTTGCTAAGGTTCAAACGCGAAGACATAGGTCAGGTGTGAGATGCTAGAGTGTGTGCCAACCTCCTCGTATTCGAGTGAGCACATTCATTTGGAGGGGCACAAAGGCAGTCACACTCGAACATTCGATTTATGCATATAAGAACAAGAGATCCACCAACGTGTGCATCATTGAAGAGGCAAGTGATTCACGACATAAACGTGTGCCCGTTTGCGTTACCCCAATGAAAGTATGGAATTTGGGAGTATTTCTGGCATAGTACTATAGTAGAGTTCTGTAGCAAAACACCGTAGCAAAGTGCTGTAGCAGCACGGCCGAGAAATCCGAGAAATCAGAGAATCCACACGGGCGTGGAAATTATCCACGCCCGTGTGGAAATTCCACAGGTCGTGTGACATCATACACGCCCGTGCAGTCGCCCGATTCAAGCCCTATTTAAAGCTGATTTCAGCCCCGATTTTGGTATTCCTTTCTCCATCTTTTCCCTAACTTGTGAGAGAGCTTCGGCTAGGGTTTCGAGGGGTATTGGCCAAGATTTTGGAGAGGTTCTACTTCTCCGACATCATGATTCCATTAGGAAGAAGGTTGGTAGGGGAGCTTCCATCGAGGCGTATCCTATACCGGACGAAGGAATCCTTGGACGACAGTAGAGGACTTTCCACAAGACCATCGACACGCACCATCGAGGGGTTTCTTTTATGGATTCATTGCTTTTTACATTCGATTTCTTTTGATTGTACTAAGCTCCATGGAGAGCTAAACCCCTAGTGGGTACTTGGATGATTGTGAACCCTAGGATGTATTCGTTTCATTTAACTTCTTTATTATGCTTTCAATAAATTGATGTTTATTGTGAGTTCCAACCTTGAATGCTTGATTGTATGAACATTTCCCCTATAGTGACACTAGGGTTGAGAGTTCTTGTTGATAACCTTGTGAGTGAGTGACACACCACTAGCGTTAGACAAAGCTAGGTTGGAGAGGGTTGAGAGGGTGAGTCGAGAGGTACAGGAGCGTCCCCTTTCCCCTTCGACGTGATAGATTCTACCTCCGTTCCTCGAGTTCTTTGCGGCCATAATAGAGTGAATGGTCTAAGGGATGAAACTCCGCTGGGGCCTAGTTGCGCGTGCAATGGAGTGAAGCGTTGAGAGGATCTTAGTATCTAGGTCTTAATTGTGGCTAGGGACCTTCCACCTTGACCAAAGGGGTAGGTCTATATTTAGGAAGAGATTTATCACTTGGAATCCCTAGAGCTCATTGCAACTCTATGCGAGTGCAAGGTGTTGAGATTGTTCGATTTCTCCTCCGGGACATGTATAGAGTTAGGCATAGTTGACCTTAGATTTGGGACTATGTATGTAAGGATTTCCATGACTCACCATTGCATTGATTAGGAAGCATAATAGAGAGTTCTTGCACTTGAAGCGATCATCCTAGGTGAAGCATTATCCGAGTACCCCATTCTTTATCGATTGCCTTACCCTCTTCTTACTTTTGCTCTTTCACTTGTTGTTTTTATTGTTGAGAATTGAATCAATTTCACACTTATCACTATTGATATTCCACATAGCTAAGAATCGAATTAAGTGTCTTTACTCCCTACTCCCTGTGGATTCGACCCCGCTCACCCGGGATTATTACTTCGACAAACCCGTGCACTTGCGGGATATAAGCAAGGGGAACTTGTCAAAGCCCATTCGCATCAGTCAATAGAACAACATCGACCCGTCACGCGGCCATCCTCCGGCAAGCATCAGATACCATCGTCACCTAGGAAATCATCAGCGCTTTCGAAAGCCTAAGCTTCCTCACCGTCCTCTCCCCACTACCCCCCATACTCCAACACAATTACACATCAATTAATCAAAACTAGAGAGATAAAAGAATAAAAAGGACCAATGAATAAGGAATAAGGAAAGAATCTCACTGGGCTTGGTTAGGGGATGAAGGCTTGACAGAAGCGGCGCCATTCTCCGATGAAGCGAGAGCCTTCTTCGACAAAGCGGAGGGCGCAACATGGCACGAGCGGCGGGAAGGGGGAACAGCGTGGGTATTCATCGATGGAAGAAACAATGAAACCCTAGAGAGGAGGTAATCGCCAGAACCCTGGATTGGGTGGTGGCTATGACGAGGCATAGAAGTGAGAACCGAGCGTATCTTCTTTGGACTTTTAACGGATTCGGTTTTTTTTTTGTTGCGGTTTTAGATCCGAACCCGGTTGTTTAGCCGATCCGATAAGGGTGGAATGCTCTCCATTCTATAAATATTTTTTTAAGTTAAATTATATATATATATATATATATATATAGATATATATATATATATATATATACATATATATATATATATATAAATATATCTTGATTAATTGTTTTACATATTAAAACTTTTATTCTACATGGTATTTGGTTTTATTGAAAATATACAATAGACGAATTTTGAGATATATAGAGATAAAAATAAAAATGTTATTTTAAACAAATCTCTTCAAATTATGTAAAATATTAATTAAATAATAATTAACCTTTAATCTATACATACTATTAAAGTAGATGTATAATCTACTCCGAGAGCATTTCAAAGAACAATTTATTTATTTTTAATAATATTTAAATTTTTATTTATATTACTTATAATATTAATAATTGAAAAACATTAATTACACCTAATTATTTATGTAATAAATGTCAATGAGACTTTTGAAATCCAAGGTATAAAATAGTTTCTGAGTTGTTTAATTATATTATTTTATATTTGATATTGCTTCAAAACTCCTCACAAAATTTTAAAATCACCGATGTGAAGCCGGGAGAAATGCCTAGTTACATTAAATTCAGTAGGAAGGGTTTCATTTGTAGAGTCTCCATTCTGGAATCCGAATAGTCGATGGATAAAAAAATAAAATAAAATAATTTAAAAAAATACAAAATAAGATTTTGACATTTTTTTTTATAAAAACAACAAACACTATATATATATCAAAAGTATGAACATGGGTTGGGAATTAATCATGTGCACCCACAATCTACGATCATTACCATTATTTTTGCAAATGAGTCTTGAACTCGTCATCGTTTTCCACAATAAGGTTAAGTACCACTAGGCTATAAATTTTTTGGTTTGATATCATTTCTTTAACAACATTTTTTTTTTCAATATTATTTTTTATTGAGATTTTACAAAATAACAATTCAAAAGATTTTTTATTTTTTTAATAATTTTTTTACATGAACCTAATTATAACAAAATATAGTTTTTTATAATTTTTAAAAATAAATTTTTCTTTGCTTATGTGCCATATATACACTAATGGATCCCCTATTTTGATAAAAAAATTAAGTTATTATTATTATTATTTATTAATTTATTTGGAATAGAGATTTGAGAAATACCCTTATTAAAATTGATAATAAGTTCAACTCAATGGATTTAAATTTTGCGACACAGTTTGCGACACCAACAAATCGTTGCAAATAATGTGTCGCAATTTGTGTCGCAAACCAATTGCATGTCAAGTGCCAACATTTGCGACAAAATTTGTGACACCAATAGATCGTTGCAAATAATGTGTCGCAATCTGTGTCGCAAACTATTACATGGTAGGTGCAAAAACTTTTGCGACAAAATTGACGACATTCTTGGATGGTCATTTTTTTGCAACGCAATTTGGTTAAATCTGTAACATTTTTGTTTTTTTTGTCACAAATGGTTGCAATTTGTGTTGCAAATCTGCGACACATTTATGTGTCGCAAATATATGTGTCACAAATAGCATTTTTTCTTGTATTGTTGTTTAGTATCTCCCCTGCATTTTTCCTTCATTATAGCCCTAGAAAATAAAAATCACACTCTCGGATCTACAGTACATATGCTACAATACCATTTACAACACACAAAAATGGATTGGGCGCAACTACAACAAGGGATAGGATTGAGGCACTACATTTTTAAATTGAGTTATATAAAATGATCTTTTATAATTTATTTAAGTAAAATTTTTTAATAATTATTTCATTCAAAATAAAAGTACTATCCATGCTGGTTACTGATAGCTTCGTGTTACTCTTTTAGTGTTTAGAATATAAAAATGTGCATTTTGACTTGTAACGTTTAGTTCATTTTAATATTTGAATTGTAGATTTATTTGTTTTGATTTTATGTTTTCACATTAGGTATGTTATGTGTGTGTTATATATTTTTTTAATCCACATTGATTGGATGCCAAAATAAACAATTTACAGAGTTTAGAGGATAAAATAAATATTTTTAGATTTAGGAGATAAAATGAAAATTGACCAAACTTCATGGGTGACAAATTATTTACAGTAAGTGTTGCGGATGATTTCCTTATTTTAAAAAAAATGCCAAATAATTTTGATGCTTCACATAGCAGCAACTAACAATAAGTGTTTGGCTGGCCATTACCCAATGTTATTGAGGATGAACATGTGAAAAATAAAGAATTACAAATCAAATTTCATTTAATTAAATTTTTTATTTAATGTAAGCCTATAGTGATTATTACCCTCGTTTATGTTACACAAACCTATTAAGAATAAGTGTTGAAATTATGTATTTACTAAATTTCATTTGTTCATGGTTTAGACCTCTTTGACCTGGGAAGAAGAGAGTCTCAATATTTCAACTTTCTTGTCATTTCATCAGAAATAGAACACTTGAGCATGCTTTCCCTAACTTGTTAATTTTAATTTCTACAAGATATTTAGATTTTGCATTTTGATATATCTATTTCTTGAATCTCAAGTTACAACAATAGCTGCAAATTTATTAGTTAGAAACTTGATCTTGATTAGTTTTAACATTCGATGAAGACTTTTAGTATTTAATTAGTTAAACTCCTAAGATCTTTAGACTTATTTATGCCTTTAATCTTTATGGGTATTTTGGATTAGCAGATTTAACGTTGTACCACATTAATGAAGTTTTCACAACACTGAGTTGTGAAAAATTATATGCTACGTTATATATGTCTACCAATGTTGCAGTAACTTATAATGGTAGCATTTTAATAGTTGATCATGATGATCAACACATTAAAATGGTGAAATTCCTCAAATAACCATGAATCTAAAAGTCTCAACAAACTTAAAAATAGAAATCAAACAGAATTTTCATTAGAGCTATATTTATACTTCATTTGGTGTTTGTAATGTCAAGCTAAAATCCTTTCATGACATTTGATCATTAGATCATTAGTTTAACTATTTTGTGGTATCTACCATTTAAAACTTTATACTTTGTCTGGATAGGGGTTTTAGGGGTTTTGTAAAGTATGGTAAGGTATGGTAAAATGAAGTTGTAAACCATTAATTGTTTGGGACAAAGGTAGAATAAAAGAAGATTTTTGAACCATGTTGTGTTTGGTTTGAAAGTAAGGTCGGGTAAAGTTATATAGTAAAGTTATGAAAATACTCTTTGAATATTAAAAATACATATATGTTAAACATAATTGTTTAATAATATATTTTTATTTATTACAAATTAAGTTATAACCATAAAGGCTAAAACGTTTTTATTCCATCTACTTGATATAAAACAAAGTTCACATAAAAATCAACAAAGAGCTCAAAAAGTTTATATGTGTGTATGTATATATAAGATTGAGATTAGTGAATTCTAGCATGTCAAGTTTGTATGTCAAATCTTTATATATATATATATATATATATATATATATAAGATTGAGATAAACATGCCAAATTTGCATAATGAATTCTCAAATAATCAACCAAGAAACAAACAAGGTAAACATTATTTTGGCAATTATCCAACATAGTGCAATCCATACTTAGCATCAATTTTTCCACAAATAACAAAATAATCCACATAATGCAATCCATATTTAACAACAATTTGTTGACAAATAACAAAGTAGTCCATTTAATGCAAACTACACTTAAATCAATTTCTTCACAAAGAAAACAAATAGTCCACATAATGCAATCCACATTTCCATAAGATGTCATTCACTAGAATTGTTTTAGTTAAGAAAATCCAAATTCTTACACCATGGAACAATATTGGGTAATACATCATTATCACGATGTAGTAACCAGCACAGTTGCCCTGGTAAATTGGAAAAATTTTTGAAAGAAATTAAATTCATTAACTTATAGCATAAGAGAAAATAAATAAAAGAATATCACAATCAAGTATGTTATATAAAATAATTAGTTTGGTAGTCAAATGAAGATAAGAATATCTAAGAAAATACTAACCATTCATTATAGTTTTGTGATTCTTGATCACAACTGATTAAGTCCAACAACACTGATTTGCAATGCTCATCCTGGCATATAATCACAATTTTTAACATTTATGGGTCCTAGACAAGGAAAACATTTGCTTTGTTAAAAAGAGATTGTGGTATTCCTATGTCATTAAGCATACCCCCTATATCAAAATCTTTTAGTGGATCCCAATTTGTAATACATTGTTCTAAAATGTTTGTGTATCTTATGCTCATGTTTGCTTGAATCATTGCATTGGTTGATTGAACAAGAGCATTAGCTATTGACTCAAGAGCTATAGACAAGTTAGCATCTTCATGATTGTCACGTCTTTTACCTCTTTTCGCCCTAGATGAACTTGGAGCATCAAATTGTGATGGTTGATTTAGTGGTGAAGCTTCATCAACAACTTCATTCTCATGTGAAGCCATATTTTCATTCTCACACAAATTCTCGAAATTTGCTTCGTTTTCAGAAACCATAAAATTAACATCATTGATTGTGTCCCCCGAACAAGGGTTATGTGATGTCTTTTAAGAAATTTGAAGTTTTCTTCTTATCATCTCCGACATGATCTTGACATGTTACCCAGTTACCCTATCTTGTTCATAAAGTTGAACCAATTTTTCATAATTCCTAACACAATTATTTACAAGTTCATTGGCTTATGGTTTAACCTACACATTTAAATATTTTACAAACATGTCACATATGTAACGTGTATTATGTTGTAATAAACAAATAAACTAACCACAATTAGGTGTCGCCACACCTCTTGCTCAGCATTCCATATTTTTGTAGTTGGACTCCAAGCAAATCCCTGATTCCATTTTTGAAAATGTCATAGAATCAGATAAATGGTTTGTTTATATTTTTCATACAATTTTGCACTTTTTCTTTGTCTATTGGCTTATTGGGAAATTTACCTTTCATCTCGTTCACTATATTATCTAATGCATATGTAGTGAAAGTTCCCCCAACTCTATTCACCATTGCTTGTTGGTGCAAATACACATCTATTAAAGCATCATCCATCACAAAGGTCCATATGCATGTGGTGTTCCCATCATTATTGCTTGAAATTGTTTTCCTCTTTGCATTTTTCTAAATAAATCAACCAAAAAAGGAACACTTAACAATGATTATGACAATAATATAGTGCACAATGTAATTGTTTACATTAGAAGAAAAAAATAATATTTACACAAAATTATTTTTCATCTTTTTGCTAAAGATTTTTATGTAATAATAATAAAATGCTAGATTTAAACAACTTATGTATTACATTAAGGAAAAAGGGATTTGAGGGAAAATCTATTTGAGTGAGCAAAATAACTGATGCAAATGACACAGTTGACCAACTTAACTGACCACAAGTGTCGTAGGAGTTCTAGTTATTTAGTTATTCTTTCATCACATTAGTGTTGTTGCTGTTTTTGAATGATTGTATACTGATGTGGAACATGCTTACATGGAGAAGAATCAGTTATTTAGTTTCTATATTATCCATGATTAGTGAGTAGTTTATATTCAGTTTATTATGTGTAAGTTGTAACTTCTCTCTTATGCATGCTACTGTTACTCTATCTATATATGTGTAATATTCTAAGTGTTATCAAGCATTAAAAAAAAAGGAAATATAGATGAGTGTTCTTGTTCTTCTCTCAATACTTTTTCCATTCTTTGAACTATTATCTATTCAACTGAGATTCCAAAAGTGGTATTAGAGCCTTTCAAAAACCATCATCTCTTCATGGCATCCATTAACATTAATCCTGTGAGTACATCTCATTCCTCTCTACCTATATTCACAGAGGAGTGCTATGAATTCTGGAGTGTAAAGATGAAGACATTGTTCTAGTCAAAAGATCTTTGGGACTTGGTTGAGAATGGGTTTCCAGATCTTGATGTACAAGAAAAATAGGCTGAGGGAGAACAAGAAGAATGACTCCAAAGCCTAGTACTACATCTAGCAAGCTATTCATGAGACGATTTGCTCTCACATCACTGCATCAACGATGTCCAAGCAGACATGGACTATACTGCAGACTAAGTTCAAGGGTCTTCTAAAGTAATTGCTGCAAAGATGCAAACTTTTCCGTAGAGTTTGAAACCATTCAAATGTAGAGAAATGAATCGGTGTAAACCTTCATTTCTAGGGTGGTTTCAATAGTGAATCAAATGAGGATTTTTGGAGATTTAATCTCATATCAAACTGTCATTGCGAAGGTACTCCGAAGCTTGTCAACTCGATTTGATCATGTTGTTGCTGTTATAGAAGAAGAAAGTGACCTCACTACACTGACGATTGATGAACTCAATGGATCCTTATAATCTCATGAGGTGACGATTAACCGATCTACAGAGAAAATTGAAGAGAAAGTGTTCCAAGTGAAAGCTGAAGCATCTCATACTAGAGAAGGTGACAAGACCTGAGGTAGAAGTCGAGGCAGAGGCATGCTTCGAGGAAGGTTTCGAGGCCGAGGTTAAGGTTGAGGAAGAGCAACATTCAATGAAGCCAGACAACATAAGGGCCATATGCAGTGTCATAATTACAAAACGTTCAGACATGTGAAGGCTGAGTGTTGGTTTAAGGAAGAGGAAGCAGATGTGGCGAAAGAGAATGAAGTCAGTCATCTCTTTATCGCTCATAGTGAATTAGAGGAGGCATCTGGTAATGTTTGGCTTGTGGATAATGGGTGTTCTAACCACATGTCCGGCCTGAAGGAGTTGTTCCAATGAATTGATGAAACCAAGAAGACAACAGTCAACAAGGAGATAAAAGTTGAAGGAAGAGGAACTGTGGTAATCACCACCTCTTTAGGCAAGGTGAGGGTTTTGAATGATGTGCAGTATGCCCCTTATTTAACTCATAATTTATTGAGTGTTGACTAACTATTATCTAGTGGCTATACTATTATGTTTACATATAATCCATGTTTGATTAAAGACCATGAGACAGGAAAGGTGCTGACTAAAATTCAAATGAAAAAAATCATATGTTTCCATTAGAAGTTGTCAATGTAGGGTCTTATCATATGGGTGCAAACGCATAGAAGAATTCTAATATCTGGCATTTGAGATATGGACATTTACATCTTAAAGGGTTGAATATATTAAATAAAAAAGACAAGTTAGAGGTTTGCCTCTTGTTGAGAAGATCGGTGTATGTGAGGCATGCATCTATGGCAAACAAACACGCATGTCATTCCCTAGTGGCATGGCTTAGCGTGTTTCTTCACCACTTGAACTTGTGTATACTTTCTCTTGTTCATAGATAACTACACTCGGATGACTTGAGTATATTTTCTTAAACTTAAGTCTCAAGTCTTTGAAAACTTCAAGAAGTTCAAGTCACTTGTGGAGAATCAAAATGAGCATACCATTAAAAGTCTTGAGCACTGATTGTAAAGGAGATTTTCTCTCCGGTTAGTTCAAAGCTTTTTGTGATGAACATGGAATCCACCGTGAGCTTTCAACACCTTATACACTAGAGCAAAATTGAGTCATTGAACAGATTAATAGGATGGTGGTTGGGATGGCCAGAAGTTTACTCAAAGAGAAGGATCTACCCAATAAATTCTGGGCAAAGGCTGTGGCAACAGCTATCTACTTGTTGAATCTTTCTCCAACTAAAGTAGTCAGGAACAATAATCCATTTGAAGCTTGGTCAAGTAAGAGTCCTTCTGTTCATCATTCAAAAGTGTTTGGATATATAGCTTATACATTGTTAAATGCACAACATAGACAAAAACTTGATGTATAATATGAAAAGTGTCTATTCATAGGCTATTGCACTGAAACAAAAGCATATAAATTACATAGTCCTACTAGTAAAAAGGTTTTCATTAGTAGAAATGTAATATTTGATGAAGAATCCATTTGGATTTGTAGTCAAGACAATGAGTTGCAAACAAAGTATCCATTTGAAGCTATAGTGGAGAAGGAAGCATCCAATGAAGCACCACTTGCACCAATTTTTGAAAGTGATGGCAGGACCCCAAACTCATCAAGAAATGGTTCTCAGTCAACCTCTAGTTCTGAATCTTCTTCTGTAGAAATACCTCTATTGAATGTGCGAGCATTAAGGGAGATTTATGAAGCTTCTATGTTTGCGTTTTTAGTGACTGATCCGACTACATATGAAGATGCTGCTACAAGGAAAGAATGGAGAGAGGCCATGCAGGAGGAGATTGCAGCTATCGAAAGAAACCAAACATGGGATTTGGTTGATCTACCAGTAGGCAAGAAATCCATTGGGTTAAAATGGATGTTTAAAACAAAATATAATCCTGATAATAGTATACAGAAGTTCAAAGCTCCATTGGTGGCAAAGGGTGTTAACCCAGAACACAAAGAAGAAGATGAACAGTAAGAAAGAGGAACGAAGATTCTGGAGAAAACTGGAAAAAAACTAGAGCAGTGAGACTCTAATTTCTCACATTACGTCAAGAGTACAATCAAAGCACTTACATATTTATATCATTGTAACTAAACTAGACCCAAGACATACCTTGACTCAACTTTATACATAGGACTGACTTAATACTAGCTGGGTTCGAGTCTAACCAACATATGATGCCTAGAACTTAAATACAATCCAAGATGATGCAATCTCAACCGTTGATAATATTCTTCAAAGTACTCCTCCAAACATTCAACTAAAATGCCAGGCTTCAATTCAGCAACCATTCAACTCTTTAACTTCAGCAGTAAAACAACAGCATCAGCAAAATCTCTTCAATCAATCCAACAAACTCCCCCTTGATTGAAGATTACAAACACCAAGAAGAAGCCTGAATTTGCACAACTTCTTTGCATCCAGACATTTTTGTAAAAAGCATCGCAATCGATCTTCGAGTGTTGCGATACTCTAATAGTACTTTTTATCATTCACCAAGTCTCTAATGAAATGAAATTTCACATCTATGTGTTTAGTCTGTTATGAAGAACTGGATTCTTAGCATTGCCGAGACAAGAGCTGGTTATCACAATGAATTGTAATTGGCCTTTCAATCTGATAGCCACAATCACCCAAAATTCTTTTAATCCATACTCCTTGACAACATGCATCACATAAGGAGATATATTCTGCCTCTGTGGATGAAAGAGCAACATTCCTTGTTTCTTTGAGATCCATGATACAATTCCTGATCCAATATTAAATGCCACTCCAGAAGTGCTTCTTCTGTCTTCAGTGCTTCCTCCCCAATCACTATCGACCATCCTTGCACTATGCAATTGCTCCTTCTTTTGTAAAAAATCCCAAACTCTTTAGAACCGACCAAGTATCTTAATATATGTTTTGCTGCACCAAAATGATGTCTAGAAGGCTTGTGCATAAACCTTGATAGAAAATTAAGCGGGAAGGCTATGTCGGGGCCTTGAGTGTGTGATATAAATTAATTTCCCAATCAATTATCACGTATGTTGTTGCGTCTACGACTACGCTTCATCATATATTTGCAACTTGAGGCTTGGACTCGAGTGGAGTTGAAAGCCGGTCTACAATTTTTGCATGTTGTATCTTTTTAGCAAGTCCTCCACATATTTTTTTCAGACTAACATGAATACCAAGTTTGTCTGTTTAATCTCAAACCCCAAAAAATATGACATTACTCCCAAATCATTCATGTCAAAGGCCTTCTTCATATCTTTTCTGAAATTCTCCACCAAAATAGGAGTAGAGCTCATACATATCAAATCATCAACATAAACACACACCACCAGAATTTCTCCTTGACCTTCATTTTTTCACATATAAAGGTGTGTTCATTGGCACTTCTTTTGAACCCTTGCTTCTGAAGATATGAATCAAGTTTGCAATACCAGGCTCTTGGAGCCTGTTTTTAAACTCATACAATGCCTTGTGCAATTTGTACACCAAATTCTCCTTTCCTTGAACTTCAAATCCTTTGGGTTTGCTCAACATACACTTCTTCACTGATCTCCCCATTCAAAAAAATGCAGATTTTTACATCCAATTGAAATACAATCCAATCCTTATGAGTCTGCTAAGGACAAAAGGATTACGATAGATATCCATCCTTGCGACCGGAGAAAAAATTTCTTCATAGTCTACTCCATGCTCTTGAATGTAACCTTTTGCCACTAACCGAGCTTTATGCTTTTGTACTTCTCCATTTGGCATGTATTTAGTTTTGAACACCCATTTCAATCCAATTATTTTTCTTGCACGGAGGCAATTACGTCCAATTCCCATGTATTATTTTTTTACGTATTGCGGTGATTTCATCTTGCATTGCTTGCTTCAAACATAGGATTGTTGTGCTTCTTGAAAGTTTTCGAGGTTACATCACTGATAGTGCAAAAGAAGCGACTCTCATATATTTCCACGAGCTCTCTTACTCTCACGGGTGTTGAATCTTCAACGGGACGTCAAGGTTTTCGAATCTGTCATAGAAGGGATCTGTTATCTTGAGAAACATCTTACGTGGTGTTTAATTCAGGATGAATCACCATTCCCAATTGATGCGAGATGAATTCACGGAACCGAGAAGACAACCTGCCCAGAAACAAAAATTCTTTGATCAATTGAATTATGAGTATTCCACTCCCAATATTTTTCCTTCATCAAAAGTGCACATCTCTGCGATTATAACTTTGTTTGTGAGTGGTTCAATCAATTTATAAGCCTTAGATTCAGAACAATATCCAATGAAGATACATTTTTGAGCTCTATCATCAAGTTTCTGCAAATGTTGAGATGGCACTTTAGTGTAGGCAATACAACCAAAAATTTTTAAATGATCAACATTTGGTTTGACACCAAACCAAGCTTCATAGGGGTTCTATTAATCACTTCACGAGTGGGTGATAGATTAGATAAATAAACTGCAGTAGACACAGCTTCTGCCCAAAAAGAGATAGGCAATTGCTTGAAATTCAGCATACTTCTTGCCTTCTCCACCAATGTTCTATTTTTTCTCTCAGCCACTCCATTTTGTTGAGGTGAATAAGGTGCAGTGTATTCATGTTTTACGCCAAGTTTATCACAAAAACTTCTAAATTGATTTGACATGTATTCACCCCCTCTATCCGTCCTAATCACCTTGAGTTTATAATTTGATTGTCTTTCAACATAAGCTATGAATTCTTGGAAGCATGCAAGCACCTCACTCTTATTTTTAATGAAATAAACCCAGCTCATTCTTGTGTAATCATCAATAAAAAGTAAAAAATACCTATTGCCTCCAAGAGAAGCTTCTTGCATGGGGCCACATACATCTGAATGAATTAATTGAAGCTTTTCCTTGGCTCTCCAAGATTTTCCTGAAGGAAAAGAAGATCTAGTTAGCTTGCCATAAATACATGCTTCACACCCATTGAAATTCTTTATGCAAGGCAGCCCATTCACCATACTTTTTTGATATAATAGTTGAAGACTTTGAGAGTTCAAATGACCATATCTCCTATGCCATAACATTGAATTATCTGGTGCAGTCATTACAGAATTGGCTTGAGCAACTTGAGAGAATTCAATAGGGAAAAGATTATTCTTGTTTTTCTGAATTACTAAGATCTGCATTCCAGTTGCTACTTCCTTGATAGTACACTTATCATCTTCAAAAGTCACACTGTATCCATTAGCTAACATCTGCCCCACACTCAGCAAATTATGTGCTAAACTGGGTACATATTGCACGTTATGAATTAATTTAGTTTCTCCTCCATGAATTGTGACAGCGACTGAGCCTTTTCCAGCTACATTCACCTCTTGATCATCTCCAAGTCTAACCTTATGACAGTCTGATTCATCCAAAGTGTAAAATAATTCTTTCCTGCCTGACATATGACATGAGCAACCACTATCTACAAGCCAAATTGAAGGTTCACAAGCTTCATTCTCAGTGTGAACCATGAATAAACTCCCCATATCTTTGTTAGGAGTTTGAGGATTTTGAGATTCCTGAGAACTTGATCCTCTCTCCACATACTTGTTTTCAAGAATTTTATCTTTGAACCAGCAATTAGATTGTACATGTCCAAACCTTTTGCAATGAAAACATTGCACATTTTTTAAATTGCTTCTGGCATACCTTTGCTCAGAACTCTGAACTCCATGATCTATTGTTTGAGTATCTCTGAAGCTAAATCCTCCCTTTGGCCCATATGCTCTTCCTCTGCCTCTGTTAGGACTTCTACCCCTTTGTCTTGAAAAACCTCTGCCTCTGCTACAAGTGGAAGACCAATTCTCATCATCAAATGAATCTTCTTTCATAACAAGAGCTTTATCAGTAACAGTATCATCCTGACTCAGCAATAGAGCTTCATGAGCTTGAAGTGAACCAGCTAACTCATCCATGGTGAGTTTTGTGAGATCTTTAGCTTCACCAATTGCTGCAACAACAAAGTTATACTTTGGTCCCAAGGTTCTAAGGACCTTTCCAACAGCAAGGGCTTCAGGCATTTCATCTCCTAGTCCTTTGATTTGATTAACCAGATCATTTACTCTAGCAATATATGCTTGCACACCTTCACTCTCCTTTCTTTGTAGGCTTTCAAAAGCTTGCCTTAATGCCTGAATTCTCAATGCCTTAATCTTGGGACTTCCTTGAAATTGTATCTTGAGACTGTCCCATGCTTCCTTAGCAGTATTAGCTGCTGCAATTCGAGAGAATAAAGGACGATGCACTGCTTGTTGAATGAGAAATAAAGCATGAGCATCCTTCTGTTGGTTCTCAGTGAGCTTAGCTTCTTCTTTAGAAAAACCTTTCTCAACTACTTCCCATAGGCCATTGAAGCGGAATAATGTCTTCATCATGATGCTCCAATGATCATAGCCTTCTCCATTGAATATAGGAACAGAAGGTTGAGAAAATGAAGGTTGAGAAATATTGGAAGTTCCACTACTTGAAGACATCTTGAACTAGAGAACTAAAGAACCTTCTCCTTGCTTCACACCTTCTCCTACCAAGCTCTGATACCACCTGTTAACCCAGAACACAAAGAAGAAGATGAACAGTAAGAAAGAGGAACGAAGATTCTGGAGAAAACTGGAAAAAAACTAGAGCAGCTGAGACTCTAATTTCTCACATTCGTCAAGAGTACAATCAAAGCACTTACATATTTATATCATTGTAACTAAACTAGACCCAAGACATACCTTGACTCAACTTTATACATAGGACTGACTTAATACTAACTGGTTCAGTCTAACCAACATATGATGCCTAGAACTTAAATACAATCCAAGATGATGCAATCTCAACCGTTGATAATATTCTTCAAGTACTCCTCCAAACATTCAACTAAAATGCCAGGCTTCAATTCAGCAACCATTCAACTCTTTAACTTCAGCAGTAAAACAACAGCATCAGCAAAATCTCTTCAATCAATCCAACAAAGGGATACTCGTAGTCCCATAGAGTTGATTTTGATGAGATGTTTTCTCCAGTTCTAGACTTGAAATGGTAAGAGTTTTTCTTGCCTTGGCAATGCAGTACAGATGGCCGGTGTTCCAACCAGATGTTAAGTCTTCTTTTCTTAATGGTGATCTACTTGAAGAGGTGTACGTTGCACAGCCTAAAGGGTATGTGATCCAAGGTAGTGAGAACAAAGTATACAAACTTAAAAAGACTTTGTGTAGCAAGGGTTTATAAGGAGTGAATTTGAGCCAACACTCAACAGGCAGGAAGAAGAAAGTGATGTGTTACTCATCTACATCTACGTTGATGATATTATATATATGAGTTCAAGCCAGACAATATTATCTGCATTCAAGCAAAGGTAGATGAATGTTTTTGAGATGTCAGATTTAGGTCTACTTCATTATTTCCTTGGTTTGGAAGTCACACAAGGAAGAGATTAAGTGTTTGTATCTCAAAAATACTATACTGAAGGTTTTCTTAGGCATTTCTATATGGAGCATTGTAAGAAGGTTGTTACTCCAATGAAAAATAGTGAGAAATTGCAAGCAGAGGATGGTACAGATGCTGTAGATGCAAGTAGATTCAGAAGCTTAATAAGAGGCTTGATCTATTTATCAAATACTCATCCTGACATAGCGTATTCTGTGAGTACTCTATCATGGTATATGAAAAGTCCAACAAAACAACATTATGGTGTAGTTAAAAAGGTTCTAAGATACATTGCGAGAACCTTATACTTTGGGATTTATTATAATCATGTCCCAAACTCAGTATTGACCGGCTTCACAGATAGTGATTGGGCAGGAGCTTTGGAGGATTAGCGAAGCACATATGGAAGTGTCTTCATCCTGGGTGGAAGTGCAGTCACTTGGACTTCCAGGAAGCAAGACGTTGTATCCCTTTCGACAACTGAGGCATAATACACTACTACCACATCATCTGCATGCCAGGTTGTTCGGTTGAGGAAGTTATTCATTGATTTTGGCCAAAAACAAACAAGTGCAACATGTATACATTGTGACAATAAATTTGCCATAGCTATTGCCAAGCATCCAGCACAACATGGGAGAACAAAGCACATAGACATCTGTTTCCACTTCATCAAAAACTTAATATCATATGTAATGATATGTTTGGAGTATTGTAGTACTGAGGATCAACTGGCTGACATAATGACAAAGGCATTACCAGCACATAAACACAACTATCTCACATCAAGACTTCTAGTTTGTAGCTTCCAATCAAGGGGGAGTGTTGGTGTTTTTGAATGATTGTATGCTGATGTGGAACATTCTTACATGGAGAAGAATCAGTTATTTAGTTTTTATATTATCCATGATTAGTAGGTAGTTTATATTCAGTTTATTATGTGTAAGTTGTAACTTCTCTCTTATGCATGCTACTATTACTCTCTCTATATATATGTGTAATATTGTAAGTGTTGTCAAGCATAAAAAATAAATAAATAAATAAATAAATATAGATGAGTGTTCTTGTTCTCTCTCAATTCTTTTCCATTCTCTGAAACTATTATCTATTCAACTGAGATTCCAACAAGTGTCAATTACCAATTGATAAATTTACTTTCAATAATTCAAATGGATCTAAACAATTCCATGACCGTATGTATAATAGTTATCCATATAATGAAGTTGAAGAAATATTTGAACAAAACAAAATAAGCTCTTGTATCTAAATATTTTTTGTCATTCCTTTCTATCACACTTTATCAAATTTGTTCTTGTGAAGTAGAAACATGACAGACTACCACATTGAGTTTTACTTAAAAAAATTAATACTGACGGTTCTTGTAAAGTCTTGACTATTTTCTATATTCCAACATGGACATGATTCCATGTGACCAATGTTTTCTTTTTAAATAATTGAAAAATCATCACATAGGATCGCACAAATATGAATTGCACGCCAACAACATTATTTATGCACATGAGAGAGCATTTTATTTATTTATTTATTATGATTTTTTAAAGAGTCATACCCCATGTTTCCAAGGGGGAACTACAAACAAAATTAAAGGGTGTTGAACTCAAATTTTAAAAAAATTATAATATTAAATAATTTTATTAATTAAAACTTGAGATTATAATAATAAATATTTCAAAAATATAAAATATAAATTCATCTAAAATTTGGGTTCAAGTGTAAAAACTATCATATGTACATAATTAGCAATTAACTCAACTAACAATTAAGCACTAAATTAACAAATAACACAATTCAAAAATAATTTAATACAAATTCACAGTCTAATTCAATTATTAATAACAACAATTATTCAACAAATAATTTAAAATAATAAAAATTTTCATAACAATTAATCACAACAAATATTTCACATGTTTTATCATAACAAATCATCAAACTACTATTTAACAAATATCCAACAATTATTTAACAAATGTCAAATATTTTTACACAACAAATAATCACACAAAAAATAAACAAATTAAACTAGGTATGAAATAAATAAGAAAAAAAAGATAAATCATAAAACATAAACTTGGAAGAGATTGAGTAAATAGTTAAAACTAGCCAATCAACACAACCGCAATGAGTTTTTTTATTTTTGAGATTTTGAGAGAGCAATTGCATTTTTTTAGGGTTTTATTTTTTTATTTATTAATACTATTTTTTACATTAATATAAAAAATTTGATAATTATGTATTGATAAGTTCAATAAAATGCATCTCTAAATCTAAAATTTAAAAACAAAAATATTTGAAGATCCATGTTTGATGGTCATATTATTTATTACAATCACTAACATCAATTTTATTTAATATAATAATTTTACTGTTTTTATGTAATTTATTTTAAATAGTGTGGGTAGAATTAAAAAAACTAATATAGGGAATCACTCCGAATATATGAATTATAATTATTAATATTTTAATTATATACATATATATATATACATATATATAGAGGTTGCGTCATCTACGTGCGTTCATCGATTCAAAATCTATGAACACTTACCCTCAACCTTTGGATAAAAAATCTAACGGTGTTCATCATCCTAGCACAGTGTTAGAGAAAAATTTTCAATTATGTCACAGTGCTTATTCGCCCTCAATCGTTGGATTGAAATACAACGTTATTCATCATCCTAACACAGTGTCAGAAAATTTTTTATTTGTGTTACTGTGAAAATTTTTCATTTATGTTACTATGCTTATGAAGAGTAGTACAATGAAAAATGGGATGCACAGTATTTTGATCTGAATTGTCCAATCATGATTGCATTGTAATTTAATTAATCAGCTACCTACCCGTTTACAGAGCAAGTACAGGGTTAACTGGGTTATTATTAAAATTATTATTATCATGTTGTTCAAATTTGAATATCTTATCTAATTAAAAGATAACTTAAATATATCATTTATAAAATACATCTACTCGTTTATATACAACGAATAGAAAAGTTACATCTCTTCGTTATTATGGTATGATACTTTACATCTTTTCATTAATAACAGATAAGATATTTTAAAAGGTTGTATCTTTTGAAAACATGTCCATTCACAAACTATTAATATGAACAGAAATGAGATTTTAGACATAACAAACAACCATCTTAGGTTTTTAAAATTAAGGTGAAGATCAATACATACTTTCTTTTTTCTGATCTCGGTTTTTTTTTCACTAGTGCTAGGTGTAGAAAAACAAAGGCTTGTCTTATCCATTAAAGTTATTTGCATTCAAATCTTATAGCAATCTTAGAGAAGGGGTAAATAATGGTTCTATGAAAGCATTCGTCAATACGTTTCAAGCCTATCCATTATCTACATAGATTTCTAACAATCTAAAAGCAATATTTTTAAATGGATTTTGACACTATCAAAATCATAAATCAAGATTTCATTATCCTGGATTGCTTTGATGGAAGAAATTTCACAAGATGGATAGACAAACTAAAGTTCATGCTTACTACTTTGAAGGTCTTTCTACATACTTGATTTAGATTTACCTCAAATTCCTCCACCAAAATGATGATGACTCCAATTATTTAATTACTCAAATAAGGAAAAGACAGGAAGACAAAGTTGTGTGTAGAGGACTTATCCTTAATTCTCTATCTGATCGGCTTTATGATCAATATACATTCAAGAAGGCCACACTTAATATATGGAATGTGCTAGAATTTAAATACAAGGAGGAGGAAACATGTACTAAAAAGTTTCTTGTTTCAAAATATTTCAATTTTAAGTTTGCAGATAATGTGCCTATCCTGCAACAAGTATATGAGTTACAAGTTATAGTAAATCAATTAAGAATTGCCGAGATCAATCTTACTGATATTTTTCAAGTTGGAGCAATTGTGACCAAATCACAAAATTATCTTTGAATAGAGGAAGAGTCAAGGGAAAGAAATAAGAATGCCTAGTCCTTTAATGGAAACAACAAGGCAAATGTTCTCAATCAATCATCTAAACCCAACAACAGTAAGCAAATCAAAGGAAGTTTTCTTGGTCCAAAAAAGGAACAAACCAAGTTCAAAAAATCAAAAAGGAGATTGCTTTGTGTGTGGAAAATTTGGCCACTATGCAATTGAATGCAAGTTCAAGAAGGTGCATAAGTCAAGGAAAAATTCTCTAGACTTAAAGTCAAATATTGTTGTAAGTATTAGAAGTTATTTCCATAAAAGGAAAAGTACGCCGTTGTTGGCACAACACATGTGCTACTATTTATATTTGCTACAACAAGTCTTTGTTCAAGACAAATACCACTGCTGATGATGGGTAATAATTACAAATTGGAAATGAAGTAAGATTCAAAGTAATTAGTAAAGAAAGCATAGAACTGGCTTTTACTTCGTTTAAAAAAATGATCCTCACTAATTTACTTCGTGTTCTAGACATGAACAGGAATCTAGTGAGTGGAGATTTGTTAAGTAGACGTGGAATAAAATTTGTGTATGAATCAGAAAAGTTAATCTTATCCATAAATGGTATCTTTGTTGGGAAAATGTTTTCTTGTAATTAGATGATTAAACTATCGGTTGTACTTGTTGAGAATAAGAATAACAAAGTTGATTTTGCTTATATGGTTGATTCTTTACTTTTGTGGCATAAAAGACTTTCACATATTGGTTTTAATACTATTAAAAGAATGGTAAAATGTGATATAATAAAATGTGACATAAATGAATTTAAAAATTGTGAATTATGTGTTAAATAAAAAATTACACAAAAACCATTTAAAAGTGTACAAAGGACTTCAAATTTGCTAGATTTAATACATTCTGATATTCGTGAATTGAATGACAGACTTACTAGAGGTGGAAATGGATATTTTATAACTTTCATTGATGATTTCTCTAGATATCCTTATGTATTTTTTTAAAACATAAAGATGAAGCTTTTAATGCTTTTAAAAATTATAAGGTAGAAGTTGAAAATCAATTATAAAAGGAATTAAAATTCTTAGAAGTGATAAAGATGGAGAATATTTTCTAATGATTTAATGTATTTTGTGAAAAGATGGCATTATACATCAAAAATATGTACCAAGAACTCCTGAAAAAAATGGTTTGGTTGAAAGAAAAAATAGAATATATTTTGAAATGGTTAATGCTTTACTGTTGCATGCTGAATTGCCTTTTAATCTTTGAGGCTAAGCACTTCTTGCTACATGTCATACTTTGAATAGAATTCCTATGAAGAAAAATAAAATTTCTCCTTATGAATTGTAGAAAGGGAGAAAACCAAATGTTCATTATTTTAAAGTATGGTGGTCCCTTACTTATTTCAAAGACAATAATCCAAAAAAAAACTAAGTTGGGTCCTAGAGGGATCAAATGTGCTTTTGTTGGGTATGTTTTTAATAGCAAAGCCTATACTCCTAAATTTATAGTCTAATGTGATAATTGAATCCAGAGATGTAGAGTTCTATGGATGACACACCCCTTACGTGTGACCTGCAAGTGCACGGATTTGTCGAATGACAACGCCACTTGCGTATGTCCCGCAAGTGCATGGGTTTGTCGAAGTAATAAAATCCCAGGTGAGTGGGTATCATATCCACAAGGAGTAGGGAATAAAAATACTTAAATTGTTTCTTTACTAAACGAAATATGAATAATGATTTGTGTGACAAGATGTAATGCAAACAAAATTAAAAGAGACAAGAGAGAGAGCACAAGTAAAGGAGAGGTAAGGCAATCGATATAAATGGGATACTCGGATATTGATCCACCTAGGACAATCGTTTGAAGTGCAAAAACCCTCTATTGTGCTTCCTAACTAATTCATTAATGAGTCGTGGAGATCCTTTAATACATGGTCCCAAATCTAAGGTCAACCATACCTAACCCTATACATGTCCCGAAGGAGAAATTGAACAATCTCTCAACCTCGCACTCGTATAGAATTGCAATGATTTCTAGGGATTCCAAGTCATAAATCCTCTTCCTATATGTAGACCTAACCCTTTGGTCCAGGCGGAAGGTCCCTAGCCACAATTAAGCCCTAGATGCTAAAATCACTTCAACGCTTCACTTCATTGCAGTCGCAACTAAGCCCCAGCGGAGGGTCATCCCTTAGCCCATTCACTCTACTATGACCACAAAGAACTCGAGGAATTGGAGGTAGAATAAATCACATCGGAGGGGAAAGGGGACGCTTCGCTACCTTTCGACTCACCCTCTCAACCCTCTCCAATCTAGCTTTGTCTAACACTCGTGGTGTGTCACTCACTCACAAGGATTACCAACAAGAACTCTCAACCTCAGTGTCACTCTAAAGGAGTATTCATACAATCAATGCATTCAAGATTGGAACTCAATAAAAACATCAATTAAAGAAAGCATAATAACAAGGTTCAATGAAACGAATACATCCTAGGATTCACAATCTAAGTACCCACTAGGGGGTTTAGATCTCCATGGAGCTAATTACAATCAATGAAATCGAATGTTAAAGCAATAAATCCATAGAAAACCCCCTCGATAGTCATGATGATGGTCTTGTGCAGAGTCCTCTACTCGTCCAAAGGTCCCTTTGTTCGGCCTAGGATACACCTCGCCGGATCGGTGCCGACGAAAGCTCTTTCACTAACCTTCTTCCAAACAGAGCGCGATATCAGAGCCGTAGAACCTCTCCTAATCTCTAGCCAACACCTCTCAAAACCCTAGCTCCAGCCCTCTCTCAAGTTGGGGAAAAAGATGGAGAAAAGAATGCTGAAATCGGCTTTTAAAGGGCTGGAATCGGGAATCCACACGCCCATGTGGATATTCCACACGGGCTTGTGGAATTAACACACGGGCGTGTCGAATTTCCACACGCCCGTATGGCTTCTCTGGCCAACTCCTTCTTCGGCCGGTTGTGAATAGTACTTACTACAGTATTTTGCGCAGTGCCCTGCTTCAGTGCCAGTCCGAAACACTCCCAAAACTATGCTTTCATCGAGGTAACGTAAACGAGCACACGTCGTAGATAGCTTTGGTTCTTCAATGAACGGGCGCGTTGGTGGAGATCTTGTTACACATGCACAAGCTGGAATACTTAGAATGTGACTACCTTTGTGCCCCTCCAAATCATTGTGCTAGGTTGAATACAAGGAGGTTGGCACACATTTTAGCATCTTGAACCTGACTTATGTCTTCACATTTGAACCTTCTCAAGATTTCCTCCAAATGGTGCACTCACGATCTACGTTGGCTTCTTCCTCTAAGATTCGGCTTCACAATCCTATATACATGAAAGTAACATAAATACACACATATTAGTGTTAAAACCTGATAGAAGTAATGCTCATCATAAGGAAAGAACACTTTGCATTCTTATCACAGATGCACTTATCATCGAAGTAATAAATCCCATGTGAGTGGGGTATCATATCCACAGGGAATAAGGAATAGAAACACCAAGATTTCTACTTAACTAAGTGGAGATGAAACAATGATGGTGTGGATAAAGATCAATGCAAACAAACTAAAGAAAATAAGAAAGCGAGGTAAAATAGAATGAGAGGAAAGACAATCGATAAAAGTGGGTTACTCGGATATTGTTCCTCCTAGGATTATTGCTTCAAGTGCAAAACCAACTATTATGCTTCCTAACTAATGCTTAATGAGTCATGGACATCCTTAAATACACGGTCCCAAACCTAAGGTCAACCGTGACTAACTCTACACTATGCCCCGGCGGAGAAATCAACCAGTCTTAACACCTCACACTGAGTAAAGTTACAAGAAGCTCTAGGGATTCCAAGTGATAAACCATATTCCTATATGTAGATCTAACCCTTTGGTCCAGGCGAAAGACCCCTAGTCACAATTAAGGCCCAGGTGTTTAAGTCACTTCAATGCTTCACTCTGTTGCTTGTACAACTAAACCCCAGCGGTGTTCATCTCTTAACCCTTCACTTTATTGTGACCGCAAAGAACTCTTGGAATGTAGAGGTAGGATAAATCACACCGGAGGGGAAAGGGGACGCTCCGCTACATCTCGACTCACCCTCTTGACCCTCTCCAATCTTGCTTTGTCTAACTTTCATGGTGTGTCACTCACTCAGAAGGATTACCAAGATGGACTCTCAACCCTAGTGTCACTCTAAGGGAGAAATCATTCAACAAGCATTCAAGATTGGAACTTAATTAAAGACAATAATTAAGGAAAACATAATATAAGGTTAATGAAACAAATACATCCTAGGGTTCACAAATCCAAGTACCCACTAGAGGGTTTAGCTCTCCATGGAGCAAGATACAATCAATAATGAAATCGAAAGTAAAAACATGTTATTCCATAGAAAACCACCTCGGTATTCGTGTTGATGATCTTGTGGAGTGGCCTCATCCTCTCCAAAGATCCCCTTGTCAAGCCTAGGTCACACCTCGCCGGATCAATGAGAATGAAAGCTCTCCCAATAACTATCTTCTAAGAGAAACACGGTGTCGAAGCCGTAGAACAACTCTAAAAGCCTTGCCAATGTCTCTCTAAACCCTAGCCGTGAGCCTCTCAAAAGATGGAAAGAAAGATGCTGAAATCGGGGTTGTTCACGGCTTTATATAGGTTGGAATCAGTCATTCACACGGGTGTAAACTGCTGAAATCGTGGATTTGCTGGATTTTGATTTTCTGCGGCCAGCGAACAGTAAATTGCTATAGTATTAGCGCTCAAACTTTCTTTATTTGACTTCACCACCCTATATGCGCAAAAGAACACAAAAGCACATGTATTAGCGCTCAAATACGATAAAAGTAGTGCTTATCGTAAAAAAAAATACTTCTTATTCTTAGTACACAAGCACTTATCAAACTCTCCCACACTTAAGCTTTCCTTGTCCTCAGGCAAATATAAAACATTGAAGCATAGAAGAAGGAAATATTGAAAGCGATTGGCCTTAGGTTCACCAAAGCATGCAAAGGAAGCATTTTACAAGTAAGGGAAATTTCAACACTAAATACAAAAAATCATTACTCTAGCTAAAAACTCGAATAAAAAAGGACAACAAACCCAAAATCATGTAAGTGTGTGAACTCACTCAAATCAACTCAAAGTATATTTCTCAAAGTTCTAAGCATAAGAGAATTATTTATATATAAAACAAATTAAAGAGGTGGTAGTAGCTTCACACATCCTCTAAGGTAGTCTTTTCCAAAGCGGCCGCCAAGGTGGCTTTCACACTTTTGAGGTGGTAGCTTTTTCTACCAGGATAGTAGCTTTCACTCATCCTACGAGATAGCTCTTTCTCTCATTAGGGCATAACTAGTATCCGACTTATGAGAGTAGCTTCATACTCATAGGTGGTAGCTCTTTCCACCCCCAATGCATAACCAACAAGTATAAAAAAATTTCTTCTTTTTTCCATTTTTTTAACCAAAATGAAACACAATAAATAAAGCTACTTAGTCCCTTAAATACTTACTTGAGTTTCCAAAAGAGTTTAATGAGCGAGTAGTGCAACAAGTGTGAATCGGGCAAAAAAATTCCTAGAAATTCAAGCAAAAAAACTAGAGCATGAGAACATTCAATGTTAAAAATTATCATAAACTCAAGAATATAATCATTGCAGCTAAGGTGAACCGCCATTGGCTACGTGAGCATGCACAATCAAAGCATAAGCATAGATCATGTGTAATGTAAACACTTCCCCTCCCCACGACACACACACTTAAGATGTACATTGCCCTCAATGTACACATACAAGCACAATAAAAGATATGACATTTAAGAAAAATATATGTAGGAGTGGGCAATTGAAACAATACTATCTTAAACTCCTAGTAGTGCGTTTGATGGAGCTAAATTCCTTGGGAATGGAGTTCCAACGGGTTGTGAAACATGCACGACCAAGTGTAAAACACATTGACCGTGTCTATGACTCATCCTCAATTTTCCATACTGACAAGACCATCTGCACGCATACACAAGGGATTCAATGAAGCTCAATAAACAAAAACAACTCGAGTATATAAAAATGAAGCAATGAAATACAACTTGAGACAAAAAGAAAAGATAAACTCAGAAGAAAGATCCTTTCTGAGTGTACAAGTCCAAAATGAAATGCAAAAGTAAAATATGAGAAATAAAAGAAATAAAAAATGCATCAAGTGTCGGTGTCACGCTATGATTGCTCTGCTGCTGGTGTAGGTGCGTAATCAAATGGTGCCAGTGGATCAGGTGATGTTGATGCTGGAGGAGCTAGAGGGGTCCACGGTCTCATGATGTAGGGTGAGGACGCGTTGCGCTCGAGTAACTGCTGTAGAATATCAAGGCGCGTCATCACCTCTGCATGCTGTGTGGCTTGTGTCGCGCGAACCTCAATAATCTCGGTCTGAAGCACCCCCACAGCGTCCTCGAGACTTTCATAAAGATTATAGGCTTGAGAAGGAGAAAACATGCATACTAGAGGTGGCTCTTGTGCTGCAGGGGTGCCTCGCCTCCATATGCTCAGGCTGAGGCTCAAGAACCTGCTGTGACCTCTCAGCTGCGTCACCTCCACCTGGGCTATCTCTAGGGCAGGCGTAATCAGAACATATACTCCAGGCCCATGTCTGTGTACCAATCCCATCAATCTCAATGTATCCAGGCCTAACAGTGAAGGAACAACCATCTTCTTAGCCCCACGTATGTCATTCAGCAGATCCATGCCCATGACGAGTCTGGTAATGTACGGGCCTGAAAAAGATGACACCAACTCTGATGTACCGGCCCTGGTGGTGTAGATACTCGACTAGTATGTGCCCCAAATGGATTGGCTGACGCTGCACCATCGAATATAAATACAGTAGCTCCTGTCGGCTCAGAACTCCAGTACTATCACCACGGTCATTCACCGACCTACTTAAAATTGTGTTAGGATAGCGGTACACAGGTCGGGAGAGACACGTGGCCTTGGACACCCCTGGCTCATACTATCCCTGCCCGCATAAAGTGTTATACGCTCGTTGAGGAGTCATTGTACTTGATAGTCAGTCGGAAGTCGCTTGTACTCCTTAGTAGCCGTAAACGTCTCATCATATAGGCCCATCAGGATAAAAAATTGAGTGACGCTCATAACATAGTGATGTCTAAATGCCCAGAACTGTATGGCGTCAACACTATCGAATCTCGCGTAGGATCTGTCAAACTTGAATGATAACAGAACATCAAGTGTAAGTGCACGGATGGCTGGCTCCCTGATTAATAGTAATTGTCTCCAATGACCCACTGAAACGAGATCCTCAACCTCATCAGCTAACTCATCTTCCTGCTGTATATCCCGCAATATGCTCATGTGGAAATTCCACACGCCCGTGTGGATCCACGGGGTGTGAAAATCGCATGGCCACCATACTAAAACCTCAAAAATACATCACAACCTCGTTTCTAAACTCATTTTAAGCATGCATAGACCATCTAATCATAGAAACAGAACATCATTCACCATTTTAATCAATTAAAATCAAGTGTGGCGAAGAAAAGAGAAAAAGAAAATTTACCTACGAGGTGAAGATGGAAACTTGGAAAATCGGCCGGAAAACTCAAGTAAACCTCTCTAAATCGACGGCACAAAGCCTTGCCAGTATAGGGATGCATTCTTAAAGTGTTTGGGAGTGTGAAAATGATGAAATGCGAAGAGAGATTTTAAAGAAAACCCACGCCTCTCGGAATTCTGTAAATCCACACGGGAGTGTGGAAATTACCCATGCTCGTGTGACTCCACAGGGGATCTTCACAAGGGCATACGCACGCCCATGTGTGCTCTCAGGATAGCACTCTTTACCTCTGAATGCATCAACACGGGCGTGTGGAAATTTTCCACGCCAGTGTGCCAGACCCACAGGAGTACCCACATGCCCATGTGGCTTCTCTGTTCAACTGAGAAAAATTCTTAGTGTTCCACACGCCTGTGTGGAAATTCCACACGGTCGTGTGGATCTTCACAGGGCTACTCACAAGGGCATTCACACGCCCCTGTGTCTTCTCGGGATGGAAGAGAACTCTCTGCAGGAATTCACATGGGCATGTGGAAGTTATCCACGCCCGTGTGTAGTTCACAGGGTTAAATACAAGGGCAAACACATACCCCTCTGTCTTCTCGAGATAGCTCTCTGAACATCTGCAGAGAAATACATGCCCGTGTGGAAATTCCACACGGGCGTGTGACCATCAGAAGGTCGTTCACAGGGGCAGACACACGCCCCTATGCCCTCTCGGGATGAGCTCTGAACGCAAACACATGCCCTTGTGGAATTTTCACACAGCCTTGTGTTTTCTCTGGAGGACTTAGAAAAATTTGCAGGCTCTACATAAAATTCCTGAACATGTATACAAACTCAGAGCCTGCCTCTATAATATAAAATGAACCAGAGAATCATGAAACACATGCTCAAACGACCAAGGTACTCCGCCACACACATTTATGCACACGATAACACCAACCAATCCATAAGAAAATTGCAACAAAAGCATATAAACATCAAGACACCAACACTCAAGCCTTATTCATGCAAACACTAAACTAAGAACTAGAACACAGTAAAGAACTTAGGTTGCCTCCCAAGAAGAGCTTGTTTAACGTCACTTAGCTTGACGTATCTCTTCTTACCTGACGAGGGGCTCATAGATGAAGGTTTCCCTCTTACCTATAACTTGGAAGGATGATGAACATAGTCTTTTGAAGGTAGAGGAAGAGTGACTAGCCTGTTACCATACAAGGGTTCATCACCCTTGATCCATTTTTGCATATCCCCAACAGCCTTGGGGTGTTTCTTGTGGTGTCTCCTTGCTCGCTTCATCTTCCGGAGCACTTTCTTCATGATCCCCGGAGTAGATGGTACATTCTCCTCTAGACCAATCATCATCACGTCTTCATTATCCATCTCTTGGTCTAGTAATCCCTCATACGGGTCTGGATTCAATATTTCCTATATATATTCATCAATTAGTTCATCGGTAGTGGCAAGAAAATAAAGAGTATCATCAAAGTCAAGAGAATGTCGCATGGCTTCGGCGAGGCGGTAGGTCAACTTGTCATCGCCAACCCTCAGTGTCGACTCCCTACCATCCATCTCTATAAGTGCCTTAGAAGTACACAAGAATGGCCTCCCAAGTATCAAAGGAACATCTACATCCTCATCGACATCCAACACAACAAAGTCTACAGGAAATATGTACTTGTCAACCTTGACAAGCACATCTTCAGTGATACCCCTCGGATGTCTCACCGTTCGGTCCGCCAATTGTTATGTCATCCAAGTGGGCCTAGGCTTCCCCAAGCCTAGCTTCTGAAAAACAGAGTATGGCATGACTTTGATACTAGCCCCTGAATCCACCAATGCCATTTCTTCACCCATATTACCAATGTTGTACGGGATGACGAAGCTTCCAGGGTCCTTCTTCTTGTTCGGCATATTCTTTTACAACACCGCCGAACAAGAGGCATCTAAGAAGACCGATGCACTTTCCTCCAACTTCCTCTTGTTGGTCAAAAGATTTTTCAAAAATTTCGCATACCGAAGCATTTGAGACAGCGCCTCCATAAAAGGAATATTGATGTGCAATTGATTAAATAGACCCAAAAATTTATTGTATTGCTCATTATTTTGGTCATTCTTTAATCTTGAAGGTAAGGGATTCTTGGGTTGTGAGGTGGGGGTGCCACCTCCTTCTCCTTGTTTGCTCTTTCCTCAACCTCCACGTCCTCGGGTGCTTCAACATTGGTCTTCTCACTAGGAGATCTATCTTCAACTTCATGACCACTCCTCAAAGTGATCGCCTTCACATGTTCCCTCGGATTAGTTTCGGTGTTGCTAGGTAGACTCCCTTGAGGTCTCTCCGATAGAGACTTCGCAATTTGCCCCACTTGATTCTCTAGATTGTGCAATGAAGCGGTGTGGTTGTGAAGTGTAGCTTCAACCGATTGAAACCGTGTATCCGATGATTACACAAATCAGGTCAAAGCTTTCTCTAGATCGGTCATCCGGGTCTCTAAGCCTGAAACTCGATTCTCAATATTCAGGGCTTGTTATTGTTGGAAACCCATGGTGCCATAGCCTTTTGCTGCCCTTGGTTACTCCATGAGAAATTAGGGTGGTTTCTCCACCCTTGGTTGTAGGTGTTGCTATAAGGATTGCCTTGTACTCTTCCCGAATTGCCCACAAAATCTACTTGTTCAGTTGGGGCTAAAGGTAGCAATTGAAATAGGACAATCAGACAGCATATGTGAACCCCACAACCTTCATAACTTGTGATAGTGGCTACCCTCAGTGAAGTCAATATATTTAATTTCTTGTTCAATGCCTCTGCTTGGGCTGCCAAAGATGTAACCGCATTAATTTCATAGAGTCCGTCCACTTTCTTCTTTTCTCTTGCTTTCCATTGGTAGCTATTCATGGCCATTTCTTCTACCAATTGTCGAGCTTCTTCCGGGAACTTGATCACCGTTGTACCTCTGCGGCGGCATCTAGAAGCTGTCTTGTACTTGGATTCAACCCATTGTAAAAAGTCTGAATGATCATCCATTCGGGGAACCCGTGTTGTAGACATTTCCGCAAGAGGACTTTGAATCGCTCCAAAGTCTCAAACAAGGATTCAAGTTCTATTTAAACAAATGAAGAAATCTCATTGTGAAGTTTTGCCAAATTTCCCGGAGGGAAGTACCTTACAAGGAAGGCTTAGACCATTTCGTTCCATGTTGTGATGGAAGCTCTTGACAATAAATGGAGCCACTGGGAAAGCCCTCAATGTTATAGCATCATCCGTAACACCATTGATCTTCAGCATGTCACAAACCTCCAAGAAGTTTTCAATGTAATTGTTTGGATCCTCGTCGGCCAAACCATTGAACTGCGTTGACTGCTGTATTATTTGGATGAATGCTGGCTTTAGCTCAAAATATGGAGCTGTAATCGGGGGCCGCATGATACTCGACTGCGTGCCCATAACTGCAGGTCTGGCATAGTTTGAAAGTGTTCTCTATTGTTCATTCTGTTCTGCCATATTTTCTGACCCGTCACCTTCTACTTCAGCTCGAATCGAAGGTTTATGTGCAGGACTTTACCCCTTCTTCTGAGTGTACGTTTAAGTTCAGGATCACCTCCAACCAATATCGAAGGGTTACCTCGGGTTATAACCTGGAGCTACACCAAAAGAAAGAAAACAAATCAGAATGATGATAGAATAAGGAAAGGTGAAATAGAATAAATGGTAAATAGATAAAATAGCAAAGTGCAAAGTGTTTCCAAAATGCTTATTCTCCGGCAACGGCGCCAAAAACTTGACACATCTCTTGATGTGACCTGCAAGTGCACGTATTTGTCGAAGTAATAAATCCCATGTCAGTGGGGTATCATATCCACCGGGAATAAGGAATAGAAACACGAAGATTACTACTTAACTAAGTGGAGATGAAACAATGATGGTGTGGATAAAGATCGATGCAAACAAACTAAAGAAAATAAGAAAGCGAGGTAAAATAGAATGAGAGGAAAGGCAATCGATAAAAGTGGGGTACTCGGATATTGTTCCTCCTAGGATTATTGCTTCAAGTGCAAAACCAACTATTATGCTTCCTAACTAATGCTTAATGAGTCGTGGACATCCTTAAATACACGGTCCCAAACCTAAGGTCAACCGTGACTAACTCTACACTATGCCCCAGTGGAGAAATCAACCAGTCTCAACACCTCACACTGAGTAAAGTTGCAAGAAGTTCTAGGGATTCCAAGTGGTAAACCATATTCCTATATGTAGATCTAACCCTTTGGTCCAGGCGAAAGACCCCTAGTCACAATTAAGGCCCAGGTGTTAAAGTCACTTCAACGCTTCACTCTGTTGCTCGCGTAACTAAGCCCCAGCGGAGTTCATCTCTTAACCCTTCACTTTATTGTAACCGCAAAGAACTCATGGAACATAGAGGTAGGATAAATCACACCGAAGGGGAAAGGGGGCGCTCCGCTACATCTCGACTCACCCTGTCGACCCTCTCCAATCTTGCTTTGTCTAACCCTCATGGTATATCACTCACTCAACCCTCATGGTGTGTCCTAGGCTTACCAAGATGGACTCTCAACCCTAGTGTCACTGTAAGGGAGAAATCATTCAACAAACATTCAAGATTGGAACTCAATTAAAGACAACAATTAAGGAAAACATAACAAAAGGTTAATGAAACAAATACATCCAAGTACCCACTAGGGGGTTTAGCTCTCCATGGAGCAAGATACAATCAATAATGAAATCGAAAATAAAAACATGTAATCCATAGGAAAACCCCCACGGTATTCGTGACGATGGTGTTGTGGAGTAACCTCGTCCTCTTCAAAGGTCCCCTTGTTAAGCCTAGGACACACCTCGCTGGATAGATGCTGAAGAAAGCTCCCCCAATAACTATCTTCCAAGAGAAACGCGGTGTTGAAGCCGTAGAACTACTCTAAAAGCCTTTCCATAGCCTCTCTAAATCCTAGCCACAAGCCTCTCAAAAGATGGAAGAAAGATGGAAAGAAAGATGCTGAAATCAGGCCTATTCGCGGCTTTATATAGGATGAAATCGGGAATCCACACGGGCGTGTGGAATTTCCTCAGGCCCGTGTGGATTTACTGGATTTTGATTTTCTACAGCCTATGAACAGTAACTACTACAGTAAATTGCTACAGTGCTTTACAACGTTACCTGCTACAGCACTCCGCCAAAAACTCCCGATCCACTCTTTTCATCAAGGCAACATAAATGGGCACACGTTTATGCCATAGATCATGTGGCTTATTCAATAAAAGGTCTCATTGGTGAAGATTTTGCTATCATCGCACAAGTCGGGATATGCAAATGTGACTGACTTTGTGCCCCTCCAAACTATTGTAATTGTTTGAACACATTAAGGTTGGCACACATTCATGTATCTTTGAGCCTAACTTGTGTCTTCTCATTTGTCCATTCAAAGATTTCATCCACAATATGCGTTCACGATCCACTTTGGCTTCTATCTTCTTTATTTGACTTCACCACCCTATATGCGCAAAAGAACACAAAAGCACATGTATTAGCTCTCAAATCTGATAAAAGTAATGCTCATTGTAAAAAATGAATACTTTGTATTCTTAGTATACAAGCACTTATCAATGGATATCTTTTAATTTCAAATAATAAAGCTCAAATTTCCTCCAATGAACTATCAACAAGTGAGACATCTAAAAAAGTTGGTAAGTAACCTAGTTCTCAAATAACAAACAAAGAACCTAGTGAATTAAGAAGATGTACTAAAGTTTGAAACCCAAGAGAACATGGAACTGATGAGATTGACTCACAAAATATTTCCAATTACCTTGTAGAAGGTGATAGAGGTAAGGTTTTGAAAATAATTCCTATTGTACCCTTAAATTGAAGTTGATCCAAAAACTTATAAGGAGACAATGGCTTCTAGGGATGCAAATTGTTGGAAAAATGCTATAAATGATTAAATGGATTCAATAATATCAAACCACACTAGGGAATTAGTCAATTTACTTCCTGCTTCAAAATCAATCAGTTGTAAGTGGGTATTCATGAAAAAAATTAACACCAATGGCACTTTAAATACATATAAAGCAAGGTTGGTTGCAAAAGGATTTCAGTAGAAAGAGGATATTGATTACTTTGATACTTTTTCACTGGTAGCAAGAATTACTTCTATTAGGATTATTTATTCATTAGCTTCAATTTACAAATTATATGTTCATCAAATGGATGTAAAAATTGCATTCTTAAAAGGAGATCTTGATGAGGAGGTCTATATAAAAAAATTAGAAGGGTTTGTTCGACTAGGAAATAAGCATTAGGTTTGTAAATTAATAAAATCATTATATGGTTTAAAGCACGCACCTGAGAGTTGGCATAAGAAATTTGATGATGCCATATTATCTTTTGGTTTCTCACTTAATGTTGTTGACAAATGCATATAATCTAAATCTTGTTGTGATTATATAGCAATTGTTTGTTACATGTAGATGACATGTTAATTGTTAGCAATGATATGAAAATTGTAATAGAAACAAAAGGATTTTTATTTTCCATATTCAAGATGAAAGATCTTGGAGAAGTTGGTACCACTTTGGGAATCAAGGTAAAAAGAAGTAGTGAGGGTTATGTATTAAGTCAATCTCACTATTTTGAAAAAGTGTTGAATAAATTCAGCCATTTAAAAATAAAAGAGGCAAATACCCCATATGATCCAAGTGTCAGATTAGCAAAAAAATGATGAAAGAGCAGTTGCACAAATAGAGTACGCAAACGCAATCGAAGTCTAAAATATACCATGCAATGCACTAAGCCAGATATTGCATTTGTTGTTAGTAAATTAAACAGATTTACTAGCAATCCTAGTTTGGAACATTGGATGGTTATTGGTAGAATTCTTGAACATTGGAAAGCTATTGGTAGAATTCTTGGTTTTCTTAAGAAGACTAAAAACCTTGCCTTACAATATTCAAAATTTGCCACTATTTTAGAAGGATATATTGACGCAAGTTGGATATCAAATTTAGGAGATTGGAAATCTACTACAGGTTGGATGTTTACCTTAGGAGTTGGTGCAATTTCTTGGAAACCCAAAAAAATAGTCATTAATAACTCATTTGACCACGGAGTCCAAAGTCTGTTGCTTTGGCATAAATAGGGAAATTGGCTGAGTGGTTGAGGGACTTTCTTTTAAAAATTTCATTGACATCAAATAATATAAGATCAATTTTAATTTTTTGTGTTAGTCAGGCCACTCTAGCAAGAGCATATAGTGATATTTATAATGGAAAGACTAGACACATAAGTTTATGGTTTAATTATGTGAAAAAATTAATTAAAGATAGAATTAACTCCCTCACATTTGTGAAATCTAATAAAAATTTGGCCAATCCTTTCACTAAACCTCTTACAAGAGATTTAGTAAAATTGACATCTAGAATGATGGGTTTAAAACTCCTAGATTTATCCACCAATGATGGTAACCCTACCCAAAATTATGAAATGAGTAATTTTTAGGTTCAAAGAGTAAAAACAAGGCATTTATTAGTGGATTAATGTCACGCCCCGATCCTGGTGCGCTGACAAACGGCTGCAGACCTAAACACAGACTAGGAGTAGAAAATAACTGACAAAATACTAAATAAGAGTACAACTTAAGGTTTACAACCAAACCCAAATACAAGGCGAATGAAATACAGCACGACCTACAAAGAGGTTCTTAAACAATAATACAACAAATGCAAAGACATAAGCCACAGAACATAATTCCAAAGAAGGCATCTACTGGAAGCCTTCTAAGATCCCTGGGTTTACTGCTCCTCATCTGAAAAGGATTTAAAATAAATCCATGAGCTCACTAGCCCAGTAAGTAATCCAAAACAAACTGAAAGCAAAAGTTCAAATATCAAATTTGTACGAAAATCAATAGTGCCAAAAATAATTATCAAAACCAAAGGATAAGACATAGATAGCAAAATCCAGAATACGCTCCAAATTCCCTTTAAGTGCCAAAGGTCACCTGTTTATCCTCGGTGACAGACCCGAGCCAAAATAACAGAAATCATTTATTTACCCTCGGTGACCCGAGACTGAATACTAGGTGGCCGTTGATTATTTCACGGAACGGATATGGTGTGAAACTGCAGTCTCATTTTTCAAAATTACTTGTCGACAAGGTCAGGGTTTAACCCCCCACTGACAGGGTTGCATAACGTTCATTTGGAGACCGAAAATATTCAAACGGATTGCAAAGTCAAGAATACAGAAATTTTGCAAGTATCTTCCAAAAATTCAGGTAATATTATAAAGTAAATAAATAAATAAACAATAACTAATAAAAACAATTAAATAAAATAAATAATTACCCAAAATCCACCAACCCTCTAATTCTATTTGAATGACTAAGATTTTAATTCCAAATCATCATGTTGTTTGATTGGATAGTAAATAAAATATTATTATAAAAAGATTGTTAATAAGGGAAAACAAATAAGCATAAAGATTGGTAAGATAAAAAAAAATATTATATTCCCACTAAGTCTAGGGGTTATTTATCTAAGATAAAAGCAATAAAATGTAATTGCATTCCCTAACATAAATTTCAATGAATAAACACCAATAATTTTCAGAAAATTTCAAAGAAATGAACTAACAAGAAATAAATAAATAAATAAATAATAAATTAACAAAATTTTAAATACAAGGGTTTAAGGGATCACTTACTTGACAAAAGTCTAATCCCAATTGAGATCCAAATAAATTCCTCACGGTGGTCCTATAATAAAGACATCGAACTAAGTCTAAATACCTAATTAAATCAACAATAGTTCGAAAGTGTCTACAAATAGACCTAACATAATACTAATACTAGTGGTAATAACAATGATGTGAGACAAGCACATAGAATGATTTTTAACAAGAACAAGAATAGGATGTGAGAGAAACAAGGATGGAAATAAGTCTTCTAGCACAAGTAACAAATCAATGCATGCATGCATATATATATTATCACATTAATTAAGGTAGCAGGACCTACATGTGTGGATATATATATACTACCATATTAAGAAGGCTGCCAAAGAGTCAATGTGTATGTAAATATATATACTATACTTGATGCTTAAATAATCAAAGCATGACATGCAACCAGGCCACATCTTGGAGGCTTCTAGTCTTTTGTTTTTTTCATGCAAACAAGTAGGGATGCAAAGCTCAAGAGAGGGATCAAGTTTACTGGTATTTCTGGTAACCAAAAAAATACAAATGCCTTAGAAGGTCATGCCAAGGGTGCAGGAATTTCAAGGCCCAACACACATGCCAAAACTACAAAACTAAACATTCATTTGGCAAGCAAAAACCTGAAATTTTGGCTTGGGTTTTAAGCATCCATGCATAAACATAAAGATAGTTCCATGAGTAAATACTTATGTAGCTTGGAGGCCAAGAACTAAGGATCTTCAAGAGGCACAAGAGCAAGTTTTAGCATGCATAAAGAGAGAGTTTTCATGCAAGGATAAGCACCAAAAAATTTCAAACAACAACCCATGCAAACATAAGAAGCAAGCTAACAACCATCATTCAAGAAAGAGAAGTTATCTTCCGGACAACATGAGCAACCTACAACAAATACCTCTAGGTTGATGACGAAATGAAGAGCTCCTCCCTAGTTTGATCGTCGCCGCTACAGTGATCCGGTGAGGTGCTTCACTCTTAAGGCTTCAATGGAGAGGGGAGTGAGGTTAGAGGGTGGAAGGAAGCAAGGAAGGGTATTGATAATGAAAGGGATGAGGAAATAATGCCAGGAGACAAAGATGGGACCGAAATCCTGGAATCCCTCCATGTTTTCCTCCTTTGCAAGCTTTTCAAAGCAACCAGCCAAAAAAAAGGATTAAGGGGTAAGGTAAGTATGTTTAGCAACTTAAGCAAGATCTAATCATGGGCGGGGTCCACAATTAAGTACTTAAATTTGATTGGCCAAATTTTGTGAAAGTACTTATTGTCACTGTTAAGAGGGTTGAGTATCAAAACACTTATATGAAATTTAGTTTTGAGAAACTGCTGTTTTCTTGACCTATCCTATTGGTCAAGGAAGTTTTTCTAATGGTATGCCTTTAGGAATTTCTAGTACTTTTAACTTTATGATTGTATTCCAGGCAGAACACAACAAATGTCTTAAAAGTGACAAAGACACTGGATATGTGAATTTAAAAGTGGTGTCGCTTCAATTGAAAGTTTAGGAGATTGCTTTCATAAAAGTTCATGAAAATGGATAGCACATGGCCATAATAAGTGCTAAGCAAGCGTTTGATTGGAATAAAAGGATATAATGTTTATGTGTATGATGGTAATGTTCATAAGGAATAACTAGTTCAAAGCTTCATACTATTAGAGATTTCGATTGCACTTTGTGTTATTATACTAAGGTAATGTTCAAATCGAAAGATACATTATTTTATGCATAAATATGATTTGATCTTCTCTAGAATAGAAATTCAATTTTGAACAAGTGGGGGATTGTTAGAAAATTTTATAATAACACGTTATTAATAAAATTATTATTATCATGTTATTAAAATTTGAATATCTTATCTAATTAAAAAATAACTTAAATATATCATTTATAAAAATGGTGCATTTTATCATGTAGTTGTTATTTAAAAAATACATCTACTCGTACGTCTGTTCACAAATATAGAGGAGAGGGGGCAAATAAAACTTTTAAGAAAAACGTTCATCAACCCATTTCAAGCCTATCCATTATCTATATAGATTTGTTCATCCTATTGTCGTCTCTCTCTACACTCACCTCTCTCATTAACTTTCTCTCTCTTCTTTTTTAACATCAGATGCACACACATTTTCATGAGCAAATATATCTTTTCTTCTCGGTTTTTTTCCCTTTTTCATACTTCTACAAATGAACCCTATTTTTTTACTTTTTTTCTTTTTTTATACATTTGTTTCAGAATTAGATCCTCATACTTTTCTTTTCTAAAAAGTTTTCATAATCTGCAAATAAATGCTAACTTTTATCTTTTTTTTTACACTTTTTTTCATATTCTTTGCAAACGAATTCCAATCTTTTATAAAATTACATAAACTAAAATAAAATTTTAGAAAACCCTAATCATGGTTACTGTGATGTGCCAAATTTTGCCAATTCGATTATCCAAATCAATTGAAACGTTATTTTTTTCACTTTTTCTCATCCAAAAATTCAAACATACTTGGCTTATTTCTTTTTGATGAACAAACTCTTAATTTAAAGGATAATATTTTTTGAAATTTTAATTTTTAAACATATCTAAGATTTATTATCATTTCCTTCATCCCCATTTCCTACCCAAAAAAACGAAGGATAGAGGTTTTTTCATTATAGATTTTTCTTATATTGATTTGATTCATTAAAAAAAAATGCTATGAACAGTTCTCTTGGTCACGCATTGTTATTTTACCACCAAAAATAAAAATAATTTGTAGTTATCTACAAACTGTAAAAAAATAATCCAATTTCAGAAATCCCATACTTAAAAATATACCATCATATAAATATAAAATTTACTGAAACCATTACTTCTACTTTCAAAATACCCATTTAAGCACACAAATTTTCAAAACAATGCAGGCATTCATGGAAATCAAACCTAGATCTCTTCTCGTTCCTCTTCATCTTCTTCCCATGGACTCTTCTCTCCATCCTCTCTTTCTCCATCTCCATCGACCACAACTTGTTCTCCACACCATCGCCCTTCGACGAAGCCAGAATCACCGCCGGAAAAGAAAGCCGATCATCATCTCCACCCTCAAACGCATCCTCTCCTTCTCCGCAGCGCTTCGGAAGCTCTATCCACCGTTGAAACCGCTGGATCTACTGCTCCAGCACGGAGGAACAGGCAATGGAGGCGGCGGAGGGCTCTGGACTTTCGGCCGCGGTTCCGGTGGAGGAGATTGGTTTGAGCGGTCTGTAAAAGGGCCCGGATTCGTTGGGCTTGTTATCTCGTTGGTGTTCACCGCTGCAATCAGCGTTGTTTCAGAGAATGGAGAATCAAAGAAGAGGAATTTGGGGTTGATTGGAGTTTTGATTTCAGGGATGATGGGGTTGAAGAGAAGGGTTTGGAATAGGAGAAGGGTTGGGGTTTTGATGTTCTTGGTGTTTGTTTTGATTGTTTTCTTGAATTCGAGTGTGAGATTTGGAAGGGATGGTCGGAGCCGGCGAGTGTTCTGGCGGAGGAGCTGATTGATTCTAATTTTTTCTTTTGTTTCTTGATTTTTTTAATGGATGATGATTTGAGATTTATTATTAATTATGTTTATGTTATTTATTTATTTGGTATGGGGGTTTGCAAATTTGAATTTAAATTTTTAGAAAATTCTGACAGGTGTAGGGAAATATATGTATATATATATATATATATATATATTTGGATATATTCTGTTTGGAGTTTGATACAATGGTAATTTAAATAATATTATCTAAAACAAATACTTGTAAATATTTATATAAATAAATAATTAAAGAAATCTATAGATATGTATTGAGCAATCCTTTATTTCTTTTTTTTTTTAACTAAAAAAAGCCTCCCACTGGCATATCTATATGGATATATAGTATAAGTAGAAGATTAAAGAATAAAAATATAATTTAAAATCGGTATATTGATTTCTTGCTTATTTGATAATTAATTAATCTCAATAAAAGGCATTTCTTGCATGCTGTCATTCTTCTTAAAATTTTATAGAATAGAGATTTTTTTAAAGGTAAATTATTTTTTTAGCCCATGAAGCCATTTAAATATCCCCAGCATTCTCTTTGACAAATTAATATACTTTTTAGTCCGTTTTTAAAATTCATGTCATTTGGTCCCTTCCCATTACTTTGCATCGTGGATTTTTTTATTAATTCCACAATTGCCATTGAGTGTTTTGGTGGGAAGAATGGCGCCGGAAGAATGGCGCCAAGTGTTGTCAGTCATGGTTGCATGTCCTCCTAGACGTGCATGAGATGTTTGTTTTTGTCTTCTTCTTCTTCTTCATCTTTTTTACTAGAGTTTTTCTTGTTCTTGTTGGTTATTAGTGTTCTTCTAATTCGTCTTCTTGGTCTTGTTCTTTATTAGGGTTCTTGTTCTTGTTGTTTACTAGTGTCCTTTATTCTTCTTCTTATTCTTTGTTACTAGGGTTCTTGCAGTCCTTGCGGTGCATGTGAAGCTGATAATAAAGTGATGGTAAGAAACCCTCGTTGAGGTGCTTGTTTTTCTTGATGTCACCCTCATTGGTGTAATTTTTTCATAATGTGTAGGCCTTGGATGGACACATTTCATGGTATTGCCCGATATGAGGATGAGGGCTATGTGTTGCAGTTCACTATTTTGACTAGATGGGAGCAAGTACTTGAGGAATTATGCAAACGATCGAATCTTGAAGCTTCTCAGGCGAGAGTGAAATATTTACTTCCGGATGAGCACAAGACAATATCTTCAATTAGCTTCGAAAGTGACTTTCAACGGATGCGCCATATTCATCATATGTTCAATAAAAATGTAGCTGATATGGTTGTAGATGTTGTGGATGGAATGATTGGCAGTTAGGATGTGCCATATTCACCATCGTACGTTACACTAACTGTTTACATAATAATGTTCCTGCTTACTCACTTTTATCTTGTCTTCTAACTTTCATTTTTTTCCTATTCATATATAAGGCATTATATTTACCTTCATACATTCTTGAATACGAAATTTTTTAAATATTTATTTTTTATTGTTATTGGTCACATTATCTACTTATTGTTTAATATACTCGAAGGAAAGATGAGAGGCCAACCTCTTCAAGGTGCATTCGACGCTGTTCATCATCTAGAAGCCCAACTCGTGCACGCATTTCTCGTTGCCATACAAGCCCTCTCCCCCTCGAGGGCGACAGGCGCCAATGTCATTGCACGTCTGTTGTAGGCGTGCGAAATACTAACAAAAGAGTTCCCCCGGTTTGTTGCTCGTGTGAAAGCATTAGAAGGACATTTACAGTTGAATACTACGTCCCTACCAACAAATGAAAGACCTGCTACCGACGCTACTGGTAATAGCCTTGATGCTACTGACGTATCCCCGGTGTTTACGGATGACCTAATTGTGATGACCATCCGAAAAGGCCCGCGTTTGAAGAGGCTCGCCACGAGAAGAAAATCAATAATGTCTCTCCCTCCACCGGGTGATGTTGAAACAACAGTTGCACCACCCTGTAGTGGGTAGGCCGGATACAAGGGCAGCATTTAAGGAAATTACCCCAACAATAGCTCCATCTGCAATGGACCAACCTCCAACATATGTTTCTCCAGTTGATGATGTCATCACAGTCGATGTTGACAGGATCACTAAAACTTTTGCCAATGAAATCCCCTCTCAATGGAACTGGCAAACTATAGTGCCACATCGAAGGTGGACATAATCCCACAACAACAGAAAGCAGTAACTACTACCGATGGACCATTGTTTCACCAACAGGAAGCAACTTGTGCACCAAGCACAGAACACCAACAACTGTCTAGACAACATCACCCAAACGACTGTCATCGGGAGTCGAAGATGTCTCAGCTATTCCTGGTGATGAACCCTCTGGTGATACCTCAAACTGAAAGATGCTACTAAGGAAGGAAAAGGAAATATCAACGAGCAAACACAGATTAGTGACATGAACATTACAGTCCTTGCAAACAAATAATATGAAGATGTGCAGAAGAATTTTCTTCCCAAGAAGAAACGATACTCCAAATACATGCGCCTAGATAAATTCGAGCAGGAGATAATAAGGATCTACCTGAACTGCTAGATAGACAAGTATGTATGAAGTATCCATATAAGTTATCACTTAAATATATGTGTTACCATTTAACATATGTAGTTTCCGCTCAAGTGTATATGTTATCATTTAAATATATATGTTACCATTTCATATAAGTAGTTTCCTCTTAAGTATTTATGTTATCATATAAATATATGTGTTAACATTTAACATAAGTAGTTTCTGCTTAAGTATTTATGTTATCATTTAAATATATGTGTTACCATTTAACATCGTGGATCGGCTATCCGGAAGAATGAATAGGTTAACACAACACCCACTCCAACTGCTCAGCTCATCGGAGGGGAAGAAAAATGGTGGGCGATGACGCCATGGATGTATTTGTTTGCATAATTCGTGAGTTATTAAAAAGAGTACCATATCGATATAAAAAGTGCGCTTCCATCATGCGGTCACTAGCGCTATTCATGTGCAAACAGGAGGATGCAGCTTAGACAACTCTCACTATGATTGACGATGCCACTCGTAACTTGTATGATGTTGATATCGTCATTCTGCCAATCATCCTTAATGGGTCATTTTCATGCTGTAGTTCTTGATAATGAAAAACAAGAGTACAAGCATTATTTTTCATGCGAGAGTGAGGAGTACGATAGAGACGCTATCAACATAGTAATTACATGCTAAATAGTGCACACATATCGTAGATTCTTAGTCGGAACTCTAACTTCAAATTCTATTTTTTGACAGCGGAAACTATTTGAGAATTATGTCAAGATGGAGTTTGGCGAGACAGCGACGACCTAGTACACCCCCCTCCCCCAATTCACGATAGGGACGCTCCAAGATAAAAACGAGGAAGCCTCGATTGCATTGTGTATGTCATGCGTTTTATTGAACAAATACTCGACGATGAAAAGCTACTCCCTACCGTGACACCGACAACCCTTTTATTTAAGACTAAAGTGTGTTGCATGCATACTCATGGAAAGGAAAGCAACCGGTATTAGTGAGAAAGTGGATACAAGTATGGCCGCCAAATCAATCAGGGCGAAAGCAAAAACATTAGGGCTTGTTTATCGTTATAACATATTGTCATGCTAACTTAAACTCGTGGCCACTAACTTATTTAATTTGTCCCGTAAATATCGTTGATTTTGTTTAATAAATTATGTTTGTGTTTATTTTTAGTTGTCTTTATTTAACTATTGTTGTTTTTGTTTAATATATTACGTTTACATTTAAGATAATACTTATGTATTTAAGATAATATATTACATTTACGTTTAAGATAATACTTAAATATCATTGTTTCTGTTTAAAGGTCTTCGATATTTCATGTAACTATCATTGTTTCTGTTTAAATTTGTAACAAATATACAGTATTCTGCAATAGTATCTAATGAACATATGTAACGAATATAACTAGTCATCCATGCTTAGTCGGCGATAGTTTCATTGCAAGATCTATGATTGTGATGGGGCGCGTGGCAGTGACTACAATGTAACTCGCGGACTTCAAACGCTTGCGATCCAATCCTCTTCCATCTAGGATGCCAAAGTTGCCTTCTCATGACAGGTGGAGGCAAATGCAATTCTCAATTGTTGTCTGTAGGCTTATCACTATTAAGCGAAGACCTGACGTAGAACGGAAACATTATAAGTCACTATTAAGCAAAGACCCTAAAATTTAAACGAAAACAAACAATTTTAAGTGAAGACCCTGAAATTTAAATAGGATCAAACAATTTTAAGTGAAGACCTTGAAATTTAAATAGAAACAAATAATTTTAAATATTAACAAACACTATTAAGCATTAAATGAAGTAAGTAAATGAAAACATCATGAAGTAAATCTAGACAAATCCATGGAATGAAATCAAAATTCAAATACCGTATAGAGTCGACCATTTTCGTCACCTGTAAATGTTGAACTTCTTTGATCCAAGCATTAAACGACTCGGTGACATTTGAATATATCTCGTTCCAACGTTCACCTCTTAATAAATAATTTGACCAATGTGACATATCTGATTTATGTAGCAGCAAGTGATAGGCATCAGGTGATGTAGCCTGCAGTTCATTCACCTCATCATCAAATTCTTCAGTAGTGGATGCATATGCAATACGAAAGTATATGAACCAACGCTACTTCTTCAATGCCTTCCAAAGACTAATATTGCCTTTCACAAAATTGGCCTCCAAGTGTTGAAGGCAGTATGCATGTGGGGAAGAAGAGAAGACCTTTGTAATGGCATTGACAAGGGCCTTAGACCTGCCCAACACAAAGTAATAATCTCTTCATAATCTCCGCCATCGCGATAAAAGCATAACCTAATTTGAAAAATGAACCACATCCAATTGGCATCGGGTCTCGCTGTTGACAATAATCTAACGCCACGTGGAAAAACCATTGTTTTCACTCCTTTGCTCGCTGGGCACCCAAAAAGTACCCTCGATATTTTTCCAAGTTGGTGAGTACCGCTGAGAAACAACAATGGGTCTCGCAACCTCTCTTGAATCCCATGATACATGCAAGGAAAAATGCACGTTAAAAACGCCACCATCTCTTTCCACAATCGCAATGCTTTCCTGGGGTTTATCTCAACCACCTTATTAGCTGCACTCAAAGTGACAAATCATAGCCGGAGACCTCACTACCTTCGAGGATAACCCGAGCATACTCTTTACCCAACCAAGCTTACTTTGTAAGGAATGTGGGTACCATGTACCCGTAGCATGTCCTTTCCTCAATGTTGATGGCCTTCTGCTGTGGGCTCGGTCCTTGCTTGCGAATCACACGTGTGTGATGAGTACATTGTCTTGATTTTGGACGCTTTTAAATGTGACACCGAGCCAATTCCACCACCACAAGTGTGTGATGGGTACATTGTCTTGATTTTGAAAGTATTTTTATTGTATTCCTTTGATGCATGAAGGCGCCATTCATAACCAACAGTAGCGCATTCGACATTTACCATTGTGTTTTTCATTCTTTATGAATTTGAAGTCAAACTTCAGCTTTATTGCAAAATTTCGGAGTGCGTCTCTAAAATGGTCAGTGCCTAGAAAACATTGTTCGATATCCAACGATAAAACTTTAGATTGATCTGACGAGGCAGGAAGGCCTATGACAGCATTAGGGTATCCCTATGATGGAACAGATACGCTAGTAGAATCTGAATATCTGGTACAATCGAAGATTAAACACAAACTTAACATTTTAAATGGAAACTAGGATAGTTAAATAGAAGCATAGAATTTAAAGTGGAAACTGGGATAATTAAGCAAAAACATAAAAGTTAAAGCAAAAATTGGGATAATTAAGCAAAACAGGAAATCTACAGGAGAAAACATGAAATTTAAAGGGATAATTAAGAGATAAAACTGCTACGTTTCATTTAATCACTAATTAACTTGTACAAACTATGTGAACATAAAAGAGAAGAACTTTATAACAAGAAGAAATCGTTGTCAGTAGGAAGGGACAATAGCACATCATCTGTCTCAACCACGAGATCGACTACAATGCATTTGAATAGGGCGTACGCATGACATATGCATTGGAAGTAAACCTCATTTTCTATTGGACAAACTGTTTGATGTGCATCGGGTGTGATAAACTTCACCCTGACACAGGAAACATCGAGACCCCATCGCTCACATATCCCCACTAGCACTGATTCCCAAGAAGTCAGTGTCATGAACAATAGCACTCGTCCCTTCCCTTTGTATCTAGCAATAGCACAAAAAACTCTCAATAGTATATCTATACAAAAATAATTTGTTACTCTCTCACAGAGCTTCTCATGTAAATCAATGTGAGGGCAAGGAAGAGATGGTCACCTTCTTAGGCAAATGGCATAACTCTAACACACCAACTGGGGAGGAATTGAAAAGTTCCCACACTCCAAGATCATAGAAGTCTCCCAAAGTTTATTTAAGAAAAAACAAACAGGAATACAAAAATATTGGACATGAGATGGTTCAAAGTACAATTTTTATAAATACGATGTGATTGGGAGGTTTTTTCCCGACCATTTTCAAGGGCAACGATGGAATTTCACAACATGGACCCAGTCCGACTGACCTACAATAGGCAAAAAAGGAAGTGAAACAATAATGGAAGGGATGTCCGGGGTATTCATAACTCATGTGGGTTGTTCGAGATGTTTTTGAAATTTCTGTGGGGGTAAAAAGTAATTTTTCCCTTGGTTTTATTATTTTGGGTAATCCTAGTCTAAAATGCAATGGCTTGTCACATTTAATGTTCCACTTAGTTGACATGATATTTTTTAATAGAAAAAAATAATTAAAACAAAACATCACCGCCTCTGCATCATCTCATTCCCTAGATGCACGATCTCCAAGGTTGAGTTTTATCTATAGTGAGTTACAAACGACTGATATTTTAGCACCTTGATTAAAGTTGCCCAAGACTTCACTGTAAGCCCCCGTTCTGCAGTCGGGTAAATTTTTGAAAAGGTCACTGTAGTATGACTGGTTTTCGTTTTGGTCACTGTGTTTTAATTTGTATTTTTTTTGCCATAATGTATTGATTTCTTTTCACCATGAGGTCAATCATGGAATTTCGGCCAATTTTGACTAATGTGGCACCGCAGATGCCACGTCACATTACGTAAAAGTGTTTTGACAGTCCAGCCCTGTGCCATGTCATCTTACCTTAATAATGTCATTATCCCCTCGCCAACTTGTCATTGGGTTGATGTGTCCTCTAGCTCGATGAAATAATCTTTAAAAATAATGTGATGTTGCATCTCCACTTGCCTTGTTAGTCAAAAATTAGCCGTAATTCCATGAGTGATTGCCTGGTGAAAAGAAATCAATACATGATGACAAAAAAAAATACAAATTGAAACACAATGATCAAACTGAAAATCAGCTATAAGATAGTCACCTCCCTCAAAAAAATTTACCTCTATAGTCCTCTCTATGTTTATAAGGACTTTTACAAAGTATTAAATTAAATATTTATATGTATATATATAATATCAATTAAAAAATATTGATGGGTTAATTGTAAAAAATAAAATAAAAAATTAATATTTTGAAATTCGAAAGAAAAATAAATAAATAAGTAAATAATAAAATAAACATAAAAAAGAAAAAGTCTCCAACCGCCGACGGAGGATGTGCGGAGGTGGAAGATTTTAAAAAGGAAAAGAGAAAACAGAGAATGAAAGAGAAAGTACAAAGGAAGAAAAAAAAGAGACAGAAATCAAGAACAAAACGAGACATTGGAAGAGGAAGGAGAGATTTGAAAGAAGGGAGAGAGGAAAAAGACAAAGTGGACTGAGGAAATGAAGAAAGACAGAGAAATACGCATACAATAGGTTGACTCAAGCCTTGGATTGACGTGTTGATGAAGAAGCAAACTAGGTATGGTCCTTTAAAAGTTCATAAAATTGATCTCATGGAATATATGTATGTAAAGATTGTTGAAATGATATGAAAGGCCAAGTATATATGTTCTCAAATCTTTTATTGATCGACGATAGGTATATTGAGTACACTTAACGATGTATGCATGATTCCCAATTATCATCTTTTGGAATTTTTTTAAAAGATTGAAAAATTACATGCATAGCCTTACATATTCTTTTCGCTCATAGGTGCATGTTTCCTCATTATTGTTGAGAATGACTACTAGAAAGGTATAAATTTGTTGGTTGACATATCCCATTATGGTTTGAATTGTTCAACAAACTAATAGTACTTACTAGTTTTTGGTTTTTCAAATTTTTGGTTGCAAATTTTTTTATGACAACCGGATTTTTTCATGTGATTATGTCTGTTTGAATTGGCTGAATATTCAGGTTTTAAAATTTAAAGATAAGATAATCTTTAACTTTTAAAAAAAGAACACGGAACTTTTTTTCTTCCTAGGGGTTTTTTTCCTTTTCTTTTGGGCTTTGGCTTCTAGGTAATTGGTGGCTATTCCAACTCTTTGCCATGAATGAACGTGTCTGGGGATAGCTGTGCTATCCTTGGGGGATGAATAGTGATCTCGACACACCTCACCATGCTTGAATTCACTTTCAAGGTAGTGTATCCATGGCACAACTTTCTATTTTTTACAACAATCTAAAAGTGAAAATTAACTTTTAATTATGGTTGTACCAACCACAAAGGCCCTTCTCGACTTGTCAAAAACTAGAGCCCCTCAATGGCACCAATTACCATGATGGTTCATAGAAATTGCTCATCTTCTTCGAAAGTAATCGGAGGTCGACTCACGCCCTCTTCACCCGACCACCACGCTGACCAACCAGACACAATCTCCATCCCAACTACGTCTATCGCTAAGGCTAAGTTTTAGAAGGACAACAAGATGATTTATGGGCACCTCCTGAACCACATGTTTGACCTTCTCTCGACTTGTTTGGTAGCCAAAGGTATGCTAAAAGCTATCTAGGATACCTTGAAAAACTAGATATGGTGTAGATGATGCAGGTAGGAAGAAGTATGTGGTCGAATGTGACCAGCGATTCCCGTATGGTGGATGAGAACCGTGATGGACCAAATCCATGAGTATGAAAAACTTGGTGGCTAACGTCCTATCTGAGCCGATGAAGATGTGCGAGATACTACATACCAATGTGTTGTTTGACAAGTTTCCGCTATTCTGGAGTGACAACTGGAACTATCTCAAGCATAAGAAGAAGGGCCTTACCCTGAAGGAGCTAATCAGTCACATGCGCATTGAGGAGGCGAACCGACTGAAAAATAAGCAAAACTCAACTTCCTCTATGTTTGTTAAAGCTAACTTGGTTAAGTCTAGTTCAACACCAATAGATAAATCCAAAAACAAGGGTAAGAAGGTAATGAAGGACAAGCCTTACAAGAAAGGTACGTAATTCAAAGGCCTACCAGTGCTACATGCTTAAATACCAATCTAAGTAGGGCCAGAAGTTTGACAACCAAGCTAACCTTGCTGAGAAAGAAGACATCATTGTTGCTGTGGTCATGGAGGCCAATCTAGTAGAGAACAAGTCAAACTGGATTTGACACAAGGGCATTAAGGTACTTCTACTCTAATAAGGAGATGTTCCACGAGTTCCAAGAGGCTACTGATGGGGAGTGTGTGTTCATGGGCATCTCCGACACAGCTAGTGTACTTAAGAAAGAGAAGGTTTTTCTAAAACTTTCTTCTAGAAAAACTCTTGCACTTAATGATGTTTTCTATGTCCCTTCCTTGTGTAGGAATTAGTGTCTAGAAGTCTTCTAAACAAGGCTAGGTTGAAGATTGTGTTTGAGGCTCACAAGGTGATCATCACTAAAAATGGTGACTTTGTTAGTAAAGGGTATTTGGTTGATGGCCTTTTTGTTTTTTAAAACACTATTTTTTTGCTTCTAGTGTTAATGAAAAATGTTTACCGCTTCACTTTATAATGTTGAGACTATTGATGTGTGGCATGGTAGACTAGGCCATCTGAATGTTGCATCCATTAAAAGTCTTCAAAACTTACATCTTATCAATGCATTTGAGGCTAGTGATCATTTTAAATGTTCAATTTGTGTAGAAGCATACTTTGTGAAAAAGCCTTTTAAACTTGTCACATCTAGATGCATTGAATTTCTTGAACTGGTACATTCTGACTTGGAACATTTTTAAAAAAACACTATGAGTAGAGGTCAAGAAAAATACTATATCTCTTTTGTAGATGATTTTTTTCCAGTACACAAGAATTTAATTTTTAAAAAAATCAAAAAGATGAGGTCACTCGAAATGTTATAATAATATAAAGCATAAATTGAAAACCAATTAGACATAAAGATAAAAAGAATAAGGTCTAATAGAGGTGTTGAGTATGGTACACATTTTCTTAAAGAATTTTGTGAATTGCATGGCATCATACATTAGTGCACCATACACACCACAACAAAATGGCATAGCAAAATATAAAAATAGAACTTTAAAGGACATATTGAATGCTACGTTGTTGAGTTATGGGTTATCTGATAACTTGTGGGGGGAAGCCATGTTGTCCCGATTATTATTCTTAATATGGTCGATCACAAGAAGTCGGATAAAGACACCCCTATGAGATATGGAAAGGGTTTGCACCAACCCTAAGCTATTTGAAAGTGTGGAGGTATTTAACAAAGGTTGCATATCCGGTATTTAAAAAAACCCTAATATTTGGACCAAAAATGTTTGAATGTGTTTTTTTCTTGGTTATGCTCATAATAAAGGCATCTTATAGATTCATGTGCTTGAATGACAATTCTATTTGTGAATCTAGAGATGTGGAGTTTTAGGAGAATACATTTCCTATGGTCAAGCTGTTAACACTTCCATTGGTACTTCAAACGTTGACAATGTGTCTATCTTTTTTCCTTCTACTTTTGAACCTATTGGGTATGAACTTAGGAGAAGTAAGAGAAGGAAATTCGCTAAAAATTTTTGGGCCTAATTATCTTTAGGCGAAAGAAACCCTAATAGGTATAAATATATCATTAGGAAAAAGATTATGCTAGATGGTTCAATTGAGAAGTTCAAAGCTATATTAGTGGTTGTGGAATATATGCAAAAGCAAGGTATAGATTATTTTGATACATATTCTCTTGTAACTAAAATTGCTACCATGAGATCTTTGATTGCCCTTTCAGCAATTCATAGCCTAGTGATACATCAAATGGATGTGAAAACAGCCTTTCTTAATGGTTATGCAAACTTAAAAAATCTCTTTATGGGCTCAAACAAGCACCTAAGCAATGGCATGAGAAATTTGATCAAACTTTGGTGAGTAATGGTTATAAAGTTAATGCATCTGATTCATGTGTTTACTCTAAATTGTTTGGGTCTCATTGTGTGATTATTTGCTTATATGTGGATGATATATTTATTTTTAGTATGAACTTTCATGTGATTAATGAGATTAAGTTATTTTTGTTTTCACATTTTGAAATGAAAGATTTGGGTGAAGCTAATGTAATTCTTGGTGTCAAAATTAGAAAGACTGAACATGGGTTTACTTTAAACCAATCACACTATATTAAGAAAATGCTAAAGAGATTTGATTGCTTTGATGAGACACTTGTGAGAACACCTTATGATCCCAACATGTGTCTTAAGAAAAATAAAGGTGATAGTATGTCTCAAGTTGAGTATGCAAAGTTCATTGGTACTATTATGTTTTTAATGAATTATAGTACACCTAACATTGGATATGCTATGAGCAGTATTTAATCGGGTACATCGCTAACCCTAAGAATCAAAGATTGAATATACTTCATCGTCTATTGAGGTATCTTAAGGGTATCATGGATTTGTGCTTGCACTTTAACAAATTTCCTGCAGTGTTAGAAGGATATTATGATGCAAACTAGGTGAAGGACAATGACGAGGTGAGCTCTACTAGTGGATATGTGTTCACATTGGCGAAGTAGCTATTTCATGGAAATCAGCCAATAAAAAATGTATAGCATGCTCCACCATGGAATTTAAGTTTATAGCTCTCAAGCTAGCAGAACAAGAGGCTGAGTGGCTGAGAAACTATTGGGAGACATGCCCTTGTCACTACAAGGATACATACAATTAGTGGCGGTTATTATGGCATTTGCCAGTAGTTCTACCCCCCGTTAATTATAATTGGTGGCGGTGAATAAACCGTCATCCATTTAGGCATTGGCAGGATCGTTTGCAGCTGTTTTATCCAACTGTCTAATAAACATCACAAATTGCATTTTCATTTATCGGCGGTTATAACCCACCATCACAACTGATGCCACATGCCATCATCGCCCTTTCGGTATGTATTTGCCAACGGTTTTGAACCGCCATGAGAATAGCCATCAAATGCAAAATATGGGAATTATGATTTACGATTTCCAACCATTTTAACCGCCGGGATTCTTAAACCAATTTCATTTTTATATTTAGAATCTCGAGAATTCAAACCGTCAGCGATTGTGGATCCATTTTTTTAATAAAATTTTGGATTAATGATAAAAATATTGCAATATATACATCGAACGAATATAATTAAAAACTTACAAAATTTAATGACTAATGAAAGCAAGACTACATTTCATTAATGCACAAATATATGTAGGAATACAAGTTTTGAAATACATAATCCAAATACAAGTTTCTTAATTAACAAATCAAACATACATGAGAAATGCCTAATGGATTCGTAACATAGAGATCTACATGAGCACGTAAAATTGGAACAATGTGATGTTTGTCACACCTCTAAAGTTTTGTGATCTAAAGAACAGAACACCAGTGTATGGATAAGACTTTAATATGGTGGACATGAATTTGGTCCACAGTTTGCAAGGCTAGTAGAGTATGATAACAATTGATTCTGCTCAAGGTAGCAATATATCATATTCTCAGTTTGTGTGCTACAAATAGGGTTCCCAACAAGTCTCGCAATGTGACAAATTTTATTAAAAAAAGATGAATTCAATACCAAAAAGGAACCTTTGTGATGACATTGCTATTAAGCTTACATCAGTGTGCTATTGTAGATGGAATTCGTAGTGTATAACATGATCTCATTGTTTTGGAAATTTACAATTTGTAACTGAGGACTAATGTTGTTACCCATGTCTAGTGTTCCATTGAATGTATTGTTGTTAAAAATCCTATTCAAATAAAGAAAAAGGTTTATAACTATTGGTGATTGTTTTCATTTCAATTTATAATGGTTTGTGTTTGAGAAGCTTACACTTGTTAGGGTTAAGGAAAACTGAAGAGGTTTTTTGCCGCCTTTCCTCTGAGTCCTCTTGATGAGATATCACTCTGAATAAATAAAGTTCCACAATAAGAATGTCTTGCATAAGAAGTCCTGATAAACTAAAAGTAATCTATCTTGATCATAAGTGTTTGGAGAACCTATAGAGCAATGAGAAATTGCATCATCGAGAACTAGACAGAGCCTCAAGGAGTGAATGTTTTTGTTGCTTAAATTCTGTAGCAATGTGAATATATCTACAATTAATCAATAAATGATAAAAAGGAAGAAAACATAAATAATATCTCGTAGATGAATTTTCTTACATATAATTAAGGTGGATCATTCCAATGAGATTAGGCAAGGGCCCACATAGTTTATTGTTTGCCGAGTTCCTGAGTCAAAACGAAAACAAAAGAAAGCCAAATCATTGAAGTACCTATGGTGCTTGTATTTATATTAATAGTGATTTTTTAGATTAATAATGGTTTCATGTTATGATAAAAACTTACAGAGCTTCAAGGGATTGAACCAATCCTATAGTTGATGGTATTTTTTACCAATGAAGTTATTTCCCATCAAGAAGTCTACCCAAATTGTATCAAAAATAGTTAGATAAAAGCTAACATGGAAGCAAATAACTCCTTCCCCATGGTGTGCCACAAGGATCATCTAATTATCCCCAAGTTAGTGGTGTGTTCTTCTATTGACTCATCAAGGACCTAAGAGCATCGACTACAAGTATTGTTTAATTTAAAAGACATCAAAGTTAATTGAAATCAATCAACATAAAATTTAAATCATTTCACTAGTAATAGAGAGACCCCTACCATCTTGTTGATCGTGGTCAAGAAAACCAACACTAAGTGCTTCAAAGAATAAGAAGAACAAGAGAAGGAATTTTCTCATCATCACTATGCTGATACGATGATAATTAGCAGTGGATTATAAGATTGTTTTAAGCTGAGATGTTAGCACATGATAGCCTAACAATTGTTATGCATGGAAATCATCATGATTGATAAGGAAGCGGCTCAAGAATGTATCATTTGATACTATAGCACAGCCTTTTCTTTGAAGCTAAACAACATTTTTTGATCAACTCGAAATTGACCAATTAAATGAATTGGATTGATGGATTTCATCATCAAGAAAGAATGGAGCAAACATAGAGTTTTATGATGCAATGTAAACAAGAAGATAATTTAAACTTAAATTAAGCAGATTTCATATATAAAACATGGTAAATGTTTTCATTGGAAAAAAATTTACATTTCTGCAACTCGTTAGCTACCTTAAGTGTACCTTTTCCAAGGCGAAGCATCCGAATCCCGCTTTTTCTCCCTCCAAAAAAATATAAATGGAGAACAAAGCTAGTCAATACAACACAAAAATATTGCAATAGAACCCGCTTGTCCACTCATTATTTCAGATTTAACTTCAAGTGGTGAGCAAAGGTTGAGTTCATACTCATAAAAATTCAATAAATAACAAAGCTTTCTATAATATATTTCCGTGATACATATAAGCTTATCGTACAATTCATGTCCATCTAGAATATAGGTCCATTGGCTTTGATAATTAAGTTGGAGGCTAAATTCACAAACTGCCAAAATTACAAACATATCCCAAAAAAATAAAAATAAAAATAAAACACAATTACAGTAATTATAAATAAGCACAAGCCATACTTCAAAATCCCACTTCCAACAATGTACTTAATGATTATTGTCTATTGAATTCAAGGAATATCATAACAATACAAAGGCTCCCACATGAATTCAGTGTCATGCCTCAATCAGCCTCCTCAATACCACTCAACACTTGAAATGCTATCAAACTCTTGTTAGGCATTACTAAATCAAAAGAAAATTAACAATTTACACTTACAAATATAGTAATCTCAATGCATATCCCTCCAAATGAATGAGAGACCCTACCATAATCATCACTACCTCTCTCCTCTCCGTCCATCTGCACTACAAAGCAAATTAAGAAAGAATTCTAATGCATGAAATACAACAGATTGGACAATGAACATACAAAAATTAAAAATGGGAAGAAGAAAGTTTACAGGAAAATTGAGGAGAGTGTTTGGGCCTTTCTCATACTATGCTCAAATGTGAGCAGCAGCCTCCTCCTTATACCATGCTCAGATGCCACTGATGTTTCTTAACCTCAAGCTTTCGATTCAAAAGTTAGCAAAAGTTGTACAATACCACACTCCAACATTAAAACAAAAGACACAAAGTTTTTAATAATTTAAATTATAAATGTTTAGCATCTTCAATTACTAAAAGTGCTAAGAATAAGAACATAAAAGTAAAAGTTCTAAGAACAACAACACAAACCAAAGTCCAAAGTTCATATCATAGATTCCATATGATATATATATAGTCCACACTCCAGCTCCATTTAAATTGCATTTTCCTAAGAACACTGGGAAAAAAATGGATAAAGTGGATGAATGAAATTTAAGAGGTAAAGGGCAGTATTCCAAACTTATCCATAAGGACTAAAGTCAATATCACCTATACATCAGGATCTAAACTATGTTCACTATGAGCTAAATTACTATCCTGCGATGAATGTCTTCCAATACCTGTGGACCCTATATTTTCCTAATCAAAATTTGTGAAATATTAAATGTTAAAAAAATTGAACACCAATAAATATTAGGAACCCAACCAAATCACTACAGTAATTTGTAATAATAATTCTAAGATACAAGATAAATACCAAACCATATTAGGTGCAACATTTTGGCATTGATTTCCCAGTTGTTGGGTAAGGAATGTTATTTGGTGCTGATTTTGTTCAACTTGCCGGGTTAATAGTTGCATTGTTTCCTTACGGGCTTCAAATTTGGATGGTGTACTGCCACTAGCATTATGTTTGCCACTTGTGTTGCTTGATGTCCCATATACTTGGGTTGGGACAACTCCAAGCCCTAACCCACATACATAACCCGGGTGTTCTTTCCCAAAAACATTAATGAATGCTTCATTTTCAGATGAATTTTGACTTTGAATATGTAAGTCTTCCTACACAATAAAAGTGGTAGATTATATAAATGCTTATTATCAAACAACCATCAATCATAATGTATAACCCCAAGCATTACTTACATGATTTTGCCTAGCCTTTTCATTTACAAAAGAACCATCTGAGGTTGTATGGCTGACTTGAAACAATTCAGCCCTTGTAACAGGCCGATGAAGTTATGTTTCCTACAAAAATATTTTGTGTTTGATATATAAGCCTCGGTTAAGTAAATATTGATAATTAATAAACAAATATTCAAATTTGTTCATAAAATGATTGATAACCATCTCTTTCTAAAGTCGAGCAATCGATTTTGTGCCTAATGTGTGTGGCATTGTCAACTTAGTATGATTTTGTGCATTTTGTTCCGCTTTTGCCTGCATAATTCAATGAAATCATAGACATTGAAATGCATATCACTAAAAAAAATACAACAAACAAAATATTATGCATGTTACCTTTATGTCAGGCTTAGCCCTATAATCAACAAAAGCAACCCATTGCTCCAAAGGAATTTCTGCAAGTTTCTTTGCAATGTTCGACTGACGAGAAGCATCAGGATCACATTGCGCACATTATATAGATTATAGTGATGGTCCCACCATTTCTTCGCCAAACTTTTGAAAATATAATTCTTGTGCCCGTCATTGTTAACCTTCATTTTTGTCTACATGTAAATATAAAAGCACACATTAGAAAAGTTCGGTATGATGGAATCCATACATTTTCAACTATGAATACAACTACAAACCTTAATAATGTTATTCCACACATGATCTTTATAACATTCAGGAACCTTTTGCCACTTCTCGTATCCAATTTGGAAGTTCTGACAATTACTTGCAATGTGGCCTAGGAATTGAGCAAGCATCCCCCCAGAAGAATCAATTAATTGGTTTCGATTATTCCATTCCACAATAATTCTCTCTCCTGGTGGAAGAGAGAATATGTCAATTGCTAGCAGTTTTTGTCCCTTCACTTCCCCATTCCCATCTACCAATTATAAAAAATTGTAGGACAACATGTATATGTTGTTATTGTTTATAAAATAAACCCATGGAAAGAAATCATAATCTAAATGTAATTAATAAATTAAATATATAATTCACCTTTGATTTGCACACCCTATGTCCTTGTGTTTCTTTTATTGCCCCTGGAAAGTGAAGGCTCAGTAGTCTCAATTTGTTCTGGTTGTACGGGAGCATTAACATGTTCTTCTGCTGTTATAGGTGGCACTAATATTGAAGTTGTACATGGGGCACCAGATGGGCCGGAGTCCTCATTACGATTCATCGAAACGTTGGAGGCAATGTGTCATTTTGTCCTTGGCATATTTCAAACTATTCACATAAGCAAAGTATTAGTTTAGTAGAATGTAAAGACAAGAAAATAATAAAATAAGTACACATAAAAACAACAATAACCAATAATTACCAATTCATAACAATGCTTACAAATATTTCAAAATTATGTATCATTGATATTATCTGCATCATCTCGACTCAAGCGAAGATGAGTATCTTCATCAAGAAATAAACTATCCAAATTTTGCCTCGGGTAGCCTTCAATATTGGCCATGGTATGTTCTTCACCCTCACACATGTCATACAAGTCTCTAGGTTTCAAATGTACAAGTATACACCATCCACCTCTTTCAACATAAAATACCATTTGTGCCTCAAAAGCTAGAATGTAAGGCCCATCATCTTCGAGCACTCCGGTGTGTATAGGTTTTTCAAAATTGATAGATGTAAAACCTAATTTGTCAATTTTTATAGCTCTTGGGTGAGTAGTGTTGGCCCATTCACATTTGAACAATGTCACCATAAATATTCCACTGTAATTGAGTTCAATGATGTCAACCAATTTTCCATAATATGGCACACCTCCATACCGCATGTTGACATCACTAGCACTTGAGTAACTCCTTGTTCCAAATGTGCCAAAAACTCCTCTATTTTGTGTCTTCAATCCTCTTTCATGTTCTAAAGTACGGAACTTGTACCCATTAATATGCAGAATATCTTTTTACCTGGTTAATGGGTCCTTGTGCAAGAGCTAAGTGCAAACTTTTATCAGAATGTTGGATCTTGTCATGATCTTGGCTTATCTAAAAGCAAACTAAAGTTATTTGAAAGTATATTATCAAATAAATTTATTTATATCAATAGGAAGCTTACTCGATTTGCAAACCACTAATTAAACTCTCAGTGAACCATCTTGTCTACTCAATAGGATTTCTACTCGAGTCCTTAATTGTCATCTTGCAACAAGTCTGAATTCCCTGTGGCATTTTAATTGGTAGTTTACAACTAGCTAAATCAATTTCAACAATGTATAAAATGAACGATTAATAATACTTACTAGACATAAAAATCAATTGCGGGGCAATTTATTAGAATGTGTCGATGGGCCTGTACTTTCTCAATAGATGTTAAAGTGAACCATGTAAAACCACCAATTGCTTTCCTAACATACAAAAATAATTCTGCAATTCAATCATTTAGATGCTGAGAAATGGCAGGTTCATCATCGACATATCTAGGTTGATTCTAAATAGTCTCAATATTTTCAAAATATTGGGAACAAAAAGTAAGAACTTCTTGTGCAATATAACCCTCTGCAATAGAACCTTCTGGTCGTGCCTTGTTATGCATGTATGATTTTAATAGTCCCAAGTACCTATAGACTTGTGTACTTAGTAGTTATACATAATGCATATTTTGCTAATATTAATTACAAATAAAGTAGTTAACCATTAATTACCTTTCGATTGGATACATCCAACCGTAGTAGACTGGACCTCCAAGCTTCACTTCATCAACCAAATGAACAACCAAATGCATCATCAATGTGAAAAATGAAGGTGGGAAGAGCATTTCCATGTGGCATAATGTGACTACAATTTGTGTTTATAGTGTTTCTAACTCTGTGACACTCAATACTTTGTCACATATTTGTCGAAAAAATGAGCATAACTCAAATAACACAGCAGATACGTTATCATGAAGCACTGAGCGCATAGCTAGTGGTAGAAAATGCTGAACAAGTATATGGCTATCATGGCTTTTAAATGTACCAAAATTTTAAGATTAGTGGCATCAATGAGTCGAGAAATGTTACTTGCGTATCCATCTGGCACACAAATAGTCTTTATAGTGTCTAAAAATAACTTCTTCCCTTGCTTGTTCATTGTGTAAACTGCTGGTGTAAACTTCCCATTATAATCTGGCCAAAGATCTGGCTTGCAGCACATATGTTTGAGATCTTTATGAGCATTTACATGATCTTTCAAGTGAGAACTATCATTCAACAGCGTAAAAAGTACGTTGTAACAGACATTCTTCTCTATATGCATCACCGAGGTTGCGATGTAGTAAGTTATGTTCCCAATATGGAAGCTCAAAGAATATGCTCTTCTTTTTCCATTGTTGTGGTTCATCTCGAGAAGTGCTTGTACCACGTCTTCTTTTACCCCCAAATTGATTATTCACAGACCAACCAAATGTGAAGTTAATATCCTTAACCTGTTCTAATATTTCTGACCCTGATAGTATCCTTGGAGGATTCCGTAGCTCTTGCTCTCCATTGAATCTAATCTTGTTTAATCTAGATTTATGGCCAGCATCAAGAAACCGTCGATTACCCATGAAACACCATTTCTTACTGTAACACAGATGACAAGGATCAGAGACATAATTGCAATATACACAAGCACGGCCCGTATAAACATAGATAGATTTTCAAGACCAAGATAGTCACTAATTATCCATAACACAGCAGCATGCATTTTAAACATCTCCTTTTTAAAGGAATCATATGTGTCAACCCCATTAAACCACAACTCTTTCAACTTACTTTATCAAAGGCTGTAAGTAGACATCTATATCATTTCCTGGCATTTGTTTACCAAGTATTATTGTTGAAATGATAAATGATGTCTGCTTCATGCATATCCATGGTGGCAAGTTGTATGGGATAAGAACAATTGGCCAAATACTGTAACTTTGGCTCATACTGACGTACGTAAGGATTAAATCCATCTGTAGCTAATGCAAGCTGCACATTTTGGGGATCTGCTACATAATGACTGTTGGTCGAATCAAACTTCTTCCATGCTTCACAATCTCTTGGATGTCTTAGTAATCCATCATTGTTGGTGTCGAAGCTGTGCCATGTCATATCCTTAGCTTCTTTTATCAATAAGAACAATCATTGCAATCAAGGTTTCAATGGAAAATATCTAACCACTTTCGCAGGAATCTTTCTTCCACCTCTATTACTGACAGAAATATCGTTTGACCTTCCATTCTTCACTTTTCATCTAGAGGTACTACAAAACTTACAAATTTGTATCTCTTCATCTTCTGTTTTTCCCCAATAAAGCATGCAATTGTTTAGGCATGCATGTATCTTCTCGTAATTCAATCAAAGCTTTGTGATGGTTTTCTTCACATCGTAAAAAGATCTTGGAATTTTTATGTCTGGAAAAGCGTCATTTAATAGCTCCAATATCATTGTCATTGGTTTTTCACTCATTCCACAAAGACACTTGAAGTGATACAATTTCAATATGAAGGATAATTTTGAGTGATTTGCACATCCTTCATAAAGTGGTCGTTGGCAATCATTTGATAAGTCATAAAACTCATCTGCTACATTTTGATTTTGGTTTAAATTCGGTGTCGCGTTGTTATGTATGCTCCCTTCATTTAATGTGGGTGAGGCTTATTCAGAATAGTAATGTACACCAAATGCATCATTTACCATATCCCTAATGGGATCATGAATAACGTCATTACGTTGTGAAGAAACGTAGTGGTTGCATTCAACATTGGTTGCTTCATTTGGATGGGACTCCCCATGTAGATACCAAATTGTGTATCCTTTTGGAAAATGCTTGCAAATAAGATGATTGTACACCTTCACACGTGTCTGATGCTTACTAAATCCACATTTAGGGCATGGACATTAAATCATGTCATTAACTGCCCCATGTTGAAAGGCAAACTCAATGAAAGTCTTAACTCCCTGGTCATACACAGGTGAGTTTCGTGGCTTTGTAATCCATGATTTGTCCATACCTAGCAAAACAAAGATTTATTCAATTATAGTTTCGTGACTTTCTAATTTTAATTATAGTTGGTTTCGTGGCTTTGTAATCCATGATTTGTCCATACCCGATGGAGGAATTAATTGTGAAAACTTTTATTGTAGCTTGGAAAAATTTATCGTATGTATGTTATTAAACCAAAAATGAAATTAAAATAGAATGAACCTTGTGAGTATTGGCAATGTCGACAGAAGGCAGGAATTTTATCAGTAGTTATTGTTATTTATTGGAAAAAAGACTCGAGAATGCCTCGAAGCTAATGATATCCTACTCGGAGAACATAAAAATATCAATTTTTTTTAAAAAAAAGACAAGAATTCTAATAAATATTTGTTTTATCATCAAAACTTGAAGGTCAAATCTTACTTTTAGATCGATGCAACTCAAGGGTGAATCACTTGTGTATGTCAAATTAAACAAAATTTAAATTTTTATTGTAAACATTAACCAACATGGAGGCCTTAACTTAATGGGCATTCTGATTTTGATCAATATTACAAAATTAAATGGCATCTAGTTTTTAGATAGAAAAAGAATCACTTGTGACAAAAAAGCAAATTTACTGTCAACTTATTTTCAAATGAAACTATCCATATCACCATGTTTACAAATTATCGTCCAACCTAAAGTTCATAAAATGAGGTAAGAAGATCACTCTGCAATTCACATATTACTTGACAAAAGGAATAATAGATCTGACACTACAAACATTCATTCAAATGGTTAAAAATTAATCAAATCAGGACATGAATAAAACATTTTATTTTTAATTCACATTACTTAAATGATCTAATACAAAACTAAACCATATGACATCTAAACTTTTCTATTTGCAGCCATTCATGTCCCACTAGTCTATCTCATCATACATGTATCTCTCCCTTCCCTTTAATTTCTCATGTCTAACCTTTATATATATATATATATGATGTTGCTGTTAATTTTCAGAATTAGCTGATCATACAGGTATCTCTCCAAAAGGAAGTTGGTATTTTCCAATCAAATAAAATTCCCAACTTCTTATCAGGGATTAGCTAGATCATTGAAATGGAAAATCTCACACTAGTGTATCATTTAAGACAAGAACAATATTGACAATCATAGTGAGAATAAAAAATGCATCATAAGCTACAAAAAATCAACAAATTGAGAAGGTTGTAAAAATGGACTCCCAATTCCATGATAAGTAATTATTTACTCTTAGTTAATTAATTAACTTGTACTTGCTAGCTACATTAGTGTTCTCAGCCTTCATCATCTTTCACACTAAGAGTCTTATTAAACAGCACAGCTACCATGAATATGCAATCGCAACCATTGATCTCTATCTGGCTAGTGTCAACCTCTTCTTGTCACTCCTTGGGCTTGCAGGCATTACTTAATTAGCAACAACATAATGCTACAATCAAATCTATGTATTACAGGCAGTCCTTTCTATCAACAGATCAAAAGCAAAAACCTTTGCATACTCTAAACATCCACAATAAAAAATGAAGGCTTCTAAAGTATTTTCCATATTGGTGCTAAAAAATAAACAAAACACAATTTAAATAAACAAATAAGAAATATAAACACAACTAAACTAGAATAGGACCACCAGTTGTGATAAACCATTCTAAGTGGGAGGATCAATTTTTTCCCCCAGTCAAATTCTATGTGGAATAAATTGTAATAAACAAAACCAATAGAAGGAAAATAAATAAATATTTAATAGTGAACTTCAACTCTAAATATTGTAACTAATTGTTAAAATATGTAGCTACATATCATAAACTATTTGTCATCATGAAGAAATAATTGTGACTAACTATGCTTAGTAAATTTCTCATATATAGACTAACACTTAAATATGAATCAAGTTGTGATAATTATTGATCAACTCATTAACCTAATCAGAGAACAATAAAACTAATTATGAAAAAAATAAGAAACAATAAGGGCATTGCAGTGTCTGTGGACCTGTTCTTCACCTTCTTTATTGGATGCCAATGACACAAGTGGATTGAATCAAGACTCTATCTGATCTTAAATCAAGAAGCTGCCAAATTATGAACACAGTAAAGCCAAATTAAACAAACAAACAAATAAAACCTAATAAATCAACAGCTATTGAGATCTATTGGTTGTTTCTGAAATTGAGAATCACCTGGTGTTTCTGAAATTGAGGAGAAGTTCAGAAGGGACATTGACTGTGTTCTGGAAGAAAACTAGGAGTTCTGGTTATGATTCAGCAACAGGAGAATAGCAAGGTATCAGATGAACTACAAACCAAATCAAACAATCATGAATTAGATCCACACAAAAAACTAAAGTTTAGATCAAATCCCTAAAACCTAAACGATCAAAACCAATATCTCAATCAAAATCCTCAAGAAACCCCAAAAAAAACAAAAATCCATTAAAAAAAAAAAGCAAGATCTAGAGACCAAGAACCAGAGCCTAAGCATCAAATTATGAAGAATTAGGATATTGACAAGCATAGGATCAAGAGAAAGGAGTACCAAAATGCGAGCAAGAGAGGTATCACCGATCGCATCTGTCTCGATCCCCCCATTTCACAGATGCTCCAGTGACTGATCTGATGATCCTGCGGAGGTTGAGGACAATGAGAGATTAACCGATTAATCTAAAGATTTGAGGGATTAATCGAGCGGGATAAAATATCACAAGTAAACAAGTGATATTGGTACACTACCGGTGGTTTCAATATAATTTGCCGTATAATGTTGCTTCTCACTGCGGGTTACGTGACAACCTCTATGAATTCATTGACTTAATGACAGTTTATATTAAAATCGCCATTAATTGCAATGAATTCACGGCCACAATACAATCGCCGGGAATGTGAACATTTGTGGCGGTTTATGTGGAACCACCGTGAAATGGTTGTCGCTAAGTACATATTTCCTTGTAGTAAATTAGGCTTTCTCTTCTGCTTTGCTACTCTAAATATAGGAAGATAGCTGCAACTTGAAAGAATCTCTGAGAGATAACAGTCTTATCTCTCTTCTTTAGTTACCTTATCCTCTAGATGGTATCAGAGCTTTATTTTATTATGTATTTCTAAGTAGATAAGATCTTCAGAGGGTGAACCTTAGGGTTCTACCTCTGCAAAATGATAATAAATAAGTAATCTACAGGAGCTTTATTTTGCATATGTTTTAAGTTCTTCTTCTTTATATTCAAGGGCGATTTTCTTTATATCGTAATTGTTTTTAAAAGGAGACTCATAAGTGGGTTGAGCTATGTCAAAAGCACACTTGAGGACCTTCGTGTAATTAGAGGTGACCTGCAATATAGCAGTAATCTTGCCTCATGTTTTCTTTCGTATTTTGTTTTAGACGGTTGTAGATTTCTCTTCTAATTTATTAAGGTATTAAGAGAACATATGCTGATCTAGTAATTATACAAAATTAGAACACTCAAAGATCTGAAAGATGGAGACTCTACAAGGATCGCCTACGTGCCAATTAGTACGCGAGTGGCAGAAGTGGGAAAAGGTCAGTAGGTCCTAAGACGGTAAGCTTAAAGGATCTGATAAGAGTATGTCTATGGTGAAAAATTAGCAAATTTCTTCTTTTAATATGTTAATAAACTTTAAGAGATTTGTTCTAAAACCTTTTCTTAGCCTTCTCGTAATTTTGTATACTTTGTGTGCAGGTTTACATAATATAATCAATTTCTTTATTTGGTTTGAGTATCTTGTTTTGGAAAACCTTCTAGAGTATATATGTACTCAGATTGATAATTTGAACAGAGGTCATAGTTCACATAAGGCCAAAAGTTTGATTTCTGTGGGTAGGAGACCTAGCATAATCTAGTAGTTTCTTATTCTCAGTATAGAGAACATTGCACTTTAGCCTGGAGAACAAGAACCAAAGTTCCTATGAAGAAACCCCTTGAGTATTTAGATTTAGAATTAAAACATATCCAGATAAAATTACTATTGATCACTATAAATATTATTGTTTTGCAGAAGGTAAGAATTATAAACATAAGTTCCATTCTGAAAATCATCAATTAAATTTGTTGTGTGATACCTCTTATAATATCTTGCATAATCTACATGTTTGCAAAGAATATTGTCTTAAAACAAGCGAACGTTTTTTAGACCTAAGTATTAAGAAAAATCAAAAACTAAAAGAAGTAGACGAAAAGCTTGAATACCTCAAGTAACAGAGAGAGATTAAGTTGCCTAGACAACTACCAACAGTAGAAGATATAAAACAATTACTAACAGCAAAACAAAAACTTGAATTTGACACTGTGTTAGTATTAAAAAATTTGGAATACAAAGTTTATAGACTAGAAATTTCTGTTTCTAAGCTATTAGAACTACTCAACAAGTTAATTTAATGAGTAAAGATGACCTTGAGTTGATCAAAACTCAATAGATTATTAAGCAATCAATCTTTGGACTCTTTATTGGATTCTCTACAAGCTCTTCACAAGCTTCAAGATCCAAACAGAATAATACCATAATAGAGCTTTTATTAACTTTACATAGAAAGCTTGATTTATTAACACAAAGTGTTAAACAACCTTCAGTAGAAGAAGCTATTACAAAGCTTACTTCTAAGGTGCAGAATCTAAATTTAAGAAAAAGCACAGAAGACAAACCAGTTGTTAAAGCAATACCAAGAAATCTCTTTGTTTGGGAAGATCCAAAGAAGAAGTTAAAGAATATAGACTAAGGCATGGCAACAAATAGTAAAGAAATAATTCCTTTATTAGAAAAAGATGTTATAAGGCCATATAAGAGACAATGGTTTAAACCTTCAATTGCTAAGGACAAAAAGGTGATCCTAGAAACATTGATAAATCCTGAGCAGCAATTAGATCTTAGCCAATCTAAACAAGCACAATTAATCCCAGCTAAAACACTTTATCAACATGGTTTTTGGGAAAATTCTCCCAAAGTATACCAACATTATAGTGAAGAAATTATTTCTTGTTATGATACAAAAAAGCAAATAAATTTGAGTTTTCTTTCAAAAGACTCAAAACATGAACTTCTAAAAAGGAAATATCCAATTATTTATGTTAGATTAGTCCTAATAGGCATCCACGGCCTACACAGAAAAATTATGGAGCTAAAGTTTTGATAATTTTATTAGACTCTTCTCATAACATACCCCAAAAGGTAACAATTGGTTCAATGGAAATAGATCTGAGCAATAATCATGAGATTTGTTATTTAGCGCCAGATATGACCATGACTTTCTCAGATTTTTTGTAAGTATTTTAATCTTATTATAAAAACGAAAGGGTATGAATCAATGAGTCAAAGGAGCAATCTTTTCGATCACAAAAGCATTAGTAGGAAGATTAGGTTTTTCCTCTTCCATGGCATATAAACTAAAAATTGAAAATGTCATAGTTCATCTTGAAACACAAGGAATTAAGGCTATTGAAGGAAGAAATTTTCTTCCACAGAATATGATAATGAAGAATGGAAAATAACTTTGGGAAATTCACATAAAATACCAACAAGATTGGACAATTGGGCATCCACATCCAATAATCCATCAATAGCATCTTTTAAATTTTCCTCTTATAAATTAGGAAGAGAAGCTGAAGTTGAAGAATTAAGTGATACAGAGATATGCCTAGTTATTATTGATGAATATGATGAATGGACACAAGAAGAAATATTTGAAGTCCAACAAGAATTTGGGTTTGAAATATGGGAACCTCTTAATGTTTCAACAAAATTCTCAAACCAACTAAATGAAATCCAAATCCTTTGTACGATGAAGAATTTTTAGAAGAAACTCTTCTACTTGAACGGCTCTGAAACAATAATGATCAAGAACCAAATTTTGAGTATCCAATCATCCACCAGAAGGAGCAAGTTTTAATGAATGAAGCAGAATCTTCAAACAAACCTGCAACATCTGTACCATAGACAAGAGTTTTGCAATCCCTTCATTTGGACCAGCAGTTCTTATGCCAAGGCCTATTGCTCAAATACCAATGATAGCAAGAAATATGAGAGCAACATCTAGAGCATACAGGTATGATTTAATATCTACTCTCCCATCTGCAAATGTTCATACTGGATACATGCTATATGAAGGTGGGAAATTGCAAAATGGGAAAAAACAATATGAGAATTTATTACCAGAAATTGCAAAATGGGAAAAAACAATATGAAGGTGGGAAAGTAATACTATTACTCATGTAGGCACCAAACAGTTTGCAAATAATACTGATAAAGTTTTATACATTAAGAATTTATTAGGAGAAATAGTAAAATTAAATTTTAAGAATTGGAGAAGAGCATTCCCTAATGAATTACAAGCCTTAATTTTGAAGGAGCAGAAGATAACTCAAACATCACATCACAAATCTAACAAATTATCTTAGGATTTGATGAATATCGAGGATAGACAAAAATGCAAAACCAAGCCCTCCTAGATCTAGAACAATTACAAATTAGTAACATGAAAGATATAGAGGTATACTTTATCACATTTTTGGCATTAGCCTCAAAAACAGGATCAGTCTTTTTAAGCCCAGAAATTAGTGCCAAATATTTTAGAAAATTACTTTCTCTTTTCAACACAAGATTACAAGAATTATGGGATCAAAAATTTCCCAACATGGCAGTCGGTGTAGCTCCACGAATTGATTTTACCTACAAAGTTTTACAAGAACTTTGTAAGACCAATGAATTACATAGATAGGCAAAAGACTTTTCTTTTTGTAGGAACATTGTAGTTCCAAGACAATACTCAAGAAGTCTACAACTAAGAAAAACATTAAGATGATCTGCCAGATATAAAGGACAAAATGCAAGGACTAATCAGGTTAGAAAATTCAAAACAGATAAAAAGACTGGCAAACCTAGTAAATGCAGATGTTTTATTTGTGGGGATCTAGGCCATTTTGCAAAAGAAATGTTAATAAACAAAGAATGATGATTTATGAAGAATTAGATTTAGATCCACAATGAGATATTGTGAGTTTGAATGATGGAGAAGATCCCAATGATTCTGATATTTGTTCTTTCTCAGATAATGAAGAAGACCAAAAGGAAATATTATTATCCATAGAACCTTTACTTATGATTCAAGCAGGTTCCATAGACTGGAACCTAGAAATAGCCAATAAAAAGCTCACAGAAGAACAACAACAATGCATACATATTTGGAGCCATTATTTAGATGTTGACTACATCAACAACAGTTGCTACTTTTGTAGGTTAAAACCTCCAAAGAGAGCTCGAACTGTATGCCTTAATTGCAGAATTTTACTATGTTTATTCTGTGCATAACTGAAACTTAAAATAGAAGTTCCATTAGGACCTGATCTTTTACCAGTTAGAAAAGTAGACCAAAGAAAACTCATCCTAGAACAAGCACAGCACATTATAGAACTAGAACATGAATTAGGCAAGGTTGTCAGACCCGGACCGGCCCGGCCGGTTCAACCAGAAAAATCGGGAACCGGCCATGTGGCCGGCCCGGGTATACCCCATTGAACCGGGTATTAAAAAACCCGGTGTTAACCCGGTGACATGGGCGGTTCAACCGGGAACCGGTTGACCCGACCGGGTCAATCCGGTTATAATGTTTAATTCTTTTTTACAATATTTAATAAATTATTACTATTTTCTCATTAGAAACCACAAAATCGTGTATATTTGTTAATATTAATTTATAATTTATAATCAATAAATAGAATTACAATATATATATATATATATCATAAACATACCAACAAAAATTAACATTTAAAAATAAAATCTATTAATGTGTTATTTAAATACTTTCTAAAAATTTAATTTATTAAGAAAATAAAACAATAAATGAGTGTAATTTTATTATAAAAATATAAAATTAAAGTATTCTAATTAAATAAAAAATAAGAAAATTTAAAACAAAATAAAACTCAATTGAGATATAAGAATTAGTGAATTAAATTTCTTATCTATTTTAACAAAATCAACCAATAAACAAATAAATAAATAAATAACACCGAGAGAAGTTCTATAATTATATATTAATATATTAAATTTGTAAATATTTAAAAAAATGTAAAAATAAATGACATAATTAGAAAACTCTTCTGTATATAAGGTCATTTATCAATTTAAATATCAAATTTGAGTAGGTTTTTATATTATAATTATTGGTTTAATATTATATTTGTTAATTATTAATTATTATAATATTTTTTATATTTAATTATTGACCCTGGTTCAGCCCCGGTTCGACCCGGTCGAACCCCATTGACCCCTGACCCCTGGTCTTAGCCGGGTCATTGCTCGGGCCGGGTCTGACAACCTTGGAATTAGGTCTCCTTAAAACAAAAAAGGGAATTTAGAGGCAAAGCTTATAACTGAACGACTGTTAGGATTACAACTAAGAGAAGACAGTGAAACAGTCCATATGGCCTCCAAAGAAGAAGAAGAGGATCATATAAAGTCATTAGCAACCATCCAGAATAATCTTCTTAACTTCATAGCAATAGTAGAAATTAATGAGAAAAAATATCAATTAAGAGCAATATTAGATACATGAGCCTCGCGCTGCTGTGTTAAGTATTCTGCCTTACCCTCTTATTGCTATGAACCACTTTCACAACCTGTAAGTTTACGCAGCCTCAATAAAACTGAAGAAACTAAATTATGAGTAAAACCTAGAAATATTATCTCAAACAAAAAAAAATATATCCTCTTCCACTTACTTATGTGACTCCAATAATATCAGGAGAACTACAACTTGTAGTAGGAATGAATTTTGTGAATTCATTCAAAGGAGTTAAAATAGAAGGTGGCTCGGTAACCTTCTACAGAAAGGTTGATATCCTTTAAACATCACCAATTGTCAACAAATCTTTGGTTATGGAAGAAGAAATGACGATTAGCCTAATTACAGAATTTCAGGTACAAGATTATTTGTTTTAAAATATTGGTAATCTTACTAATTTTGAACAACAAATAATCCCTATACTTAAAAAGTTAAAGGAAACTCAAATCATTGGAAACAATCCTTACAGCATTGGTAGAAAAATAAAAATTTTTTAGTAAGTTGAACATTATAAATCCTGATATATCCATCCAGGATAAACTTATAATAGCTTCTCCAGAAATGGTAGAAGAGTATAAAAAACATATTTCAGAGTTAATGACCTTAGGAGTCATAAGGCCATCAAATAGCCGATATAGAACTGCAGCATTTATAGTTAACAAGCATTCTGAACAAATTTGGGGCAAGAGTAGAATGGTCTACAACTATAAGAGATTAAATGACAATACATACAAACATCAGTACTCTCTTTCAGGTATTGATTTTCTATTACTTAAGATAAAAGACAAAAGGTCTACAGTAATTTGATTTAAAATCAGGATTTCATCAGATCATGATGGAACCAAGTAGCATTGAATGGACAACCTTTATTTATCCACAAGGGCATTTTGAATGGTTAGTCATGCCTTTAGGATTAAAAAATGCCCCTGCAATATTCCAAAGAAAAATGGACAACATCTTTGGCAAATATTCTAATTTCATCTGTGTTTACATAGATAATATCTTAATATTCTCTGAAGAAATAAACCAACATGTCCAACATTTACTAATATTTTTTTGACTTATGTAAATCTGAAGGCTTAATATTGTCATAAACAAAGATGAAAATTGGAGTTTCTCAAATTGATTTCCTAGGACTAGAAATTGGAGATGGGAAAATACAACTCCAACAACACATCATCAAAAGTATTTTGTAATATCCTAGCAAACAGTTAGAAGACATAAAAGGTCTACAGAGATTTCTAGAAATCTTAAATTATACAAGGAATTATATTCCAAACCTAAGCAAATACCCTAGAATCTTCTACAATAAATGCTCTGTGAAAGGAGAAAGGAAATTTAATCCACAAGACTGGAAGACGGAAAATAAAATTAAAGAGGTAATATCTAAGTTACCACCTTTGGTTTTACCAAGACCATATAGTTACATCATTATTGAGACAGACAGATGTCTAGAGGGATGGGAAGGTATTCTAAAATGGAAACCTTCTAAGAATGAGTCACCCTTAATAGAACAAGTTTCCCGATATTGTAGTGGAACCTATAAAACCTCAAAACTGCAATAGATGCAGAAATAATGGCATGTATATATTCTCTAGAAAAATTAAGAACATTCTTATATGATAGAAAAGAATATACACTAAGAACTGATTGTTTAGCTATAGTAAACTTTTATAATAAATTAAATAATAAAAAATTGTCTATTAATAGATGGGTAATTTTTTGTGATTAGCTAACCAAAACAGGTCTTCGAGTGGAGATAGAACATATAAAAGGAAAAGGCAATCTAGGAGCTGACAGACTATTAAGGATAATAGCAACTAGTCCTTACGAATAAATGGCATCTTCAAGCAAACAGCTGAAAGGTAAAGAATTACCCCAATACATAGAAGGAGCTAAAGGAAACTTCAGGATTTCTTATGGTCTTGAGATAGATGACCAACAAAAAATTGTCACAAATGCTCTATGGAAGGCTTCAACTCCAACAACTAAAATTATTGCATTAAATGCACTATGCCATTAATTCACTAAAGAAATGAAAAAGATTATGAATACTTTGTAATCTTTGAAGGCAAAAAGGCTAGAGTCTACCATACTTGGGGAAATTTACAAAGAGCAATAGGAAAAGGAAATACTCCATAAGGATGGAGAGGATTTTATACCCAACAATCCATAGAAATAACATATAGGATATACTCAAAACCTGAGGGAACAACACCAATCCCACAACTAAAATTTTCTGTCACCAGAACAGAAATAACAGAAGGAGATCGATACTCCCAACACTGAAGGTTCGCTACACTAATGAATCTAAATCTCTCTTATAGACAACAGTGGTTGGCAAATCTACCAAATGAGGTACAAATTATAATTAATAACAAAGTAAAAGAAGACTTTTACTTGGATCTAATGGTATCTCAAGAAATAATAGGAGACTTAAATGAGAATGATACATCCGGATTGGACATAGTCCAATATTGCGGGCCTAACAAACAAAATCCTTATGCCTCCTCAATATTGCTTGCCAAAATTGATATGGCACAGTTCCAGGTAAAGCCACTTGTGGGGGGATTGTTTTATCATGGGATGTTATTACTACTATGTATCTCACAAGGTGAAGAAATTCCTGAATTCTTTGGACCAAAATTAAGAAATTTAATCAGAGCTTATGCAAAAGGATTATCTTGTGAAATTCACATTATCTCTGAAATACCAAGATGTTTAGGAAACTCAATATTACCTGCGACACATTATATCTTACTCAGCAAATCCAGACCAGATGGCATAACTATACCAATGGACCTTTTGATCTAAAAGACCTTAATGAACAACATACATATACTAATTACTCTGTCAATTTCAAAGGGCCATCAAATGATTGGGAACTTCTAGGAGAAACTCTTACAGCAAGAGTATGGGTCCTTAATGGTGTGGCAATCAGATGTAGAAGCAGTGGACAAATTCCTGGAAGAACAATAGAAGGATTTGGAACCTTCAGTCAACCTGTAGATTTGTCCAATGAAATGGACCTTGATGAACAAGCTAAGACAGATTAAAATGCTTTCTCTAGAAGAAAATGTCCTTGCTTTTGTATGCCAGCAAGAATAAACTATGTAATTTTTTTTTGCAAAAAGACTATATTACCCTTGCTTTTGTGTGTCAGCAAGGCTATTGTAAGAAGACTAAATTACCCTTGTTTTTGTGTGTCAGCAAGGCTAGTTTTATGTAAAAATACTTAGTTTTCCTTCTATATAAGGAAGGCAATGTAATGAAATAAAAATATAGTTTTTGGATTAAGTTTTCTCTGAGAATTCCTGAGTTTGATCCAAGACTTTCTCTTCTGCTTTAGTACTCTGAATACAGGAAGATAACTGCAACTTGGAAGAATCTCTGAGTGGTAATAGTTATCCTCTAAATATATTAATACTAGAGTTGAGTTGTTGTGGTTATCTTTTGATTATATAATTTAAATTATTTTGTTTTGAATTTTGATTGCCATGTGCTTGTTTGATTATGGAATTAAGCTTTACATTATGTACCTGAGTAATTGTTGTTATTTTCTCATAATGGTTAGTTTATGTATTTTCGATTATTTTGTTAGTTTGATGCATGGGATTGTTATGAATATGGAATGAATTTAAATATCAAACTTTAATCATGTTTTTTATATTATAATTATGGTTTTAATATAATATATTTGCTCATTATTAATTATTATAATTTTTTTTAATGTTTTATTAGTGATCCTAGTTCAACACACGAGTTCAATCAAATTGAACCTATCGCTCATGACTGGGTCAATGCCTGACCAAATATGACTACCTTGCTCTCAAGATGGGAATTTAAGATTTCTTCCGGATTATGCTACAATACCAATTTGTTATAGCCATAACTCACTCGAAGCTCAAATGAGATATACTTAGTGAGTAGGAAAGCTAATATCAAGCTTTACAACTTTGTCATTTCGCTCATTCTTTTTTCCGCCTCCTCTTATTGTGCCTCTATCTTATTCCTTCAAGAAACAATGGAACATCCCCTGAGATCTAATTATGCATGCCACAACTACAAATTAACTTAGAAGAATAAATTAAAAACCCTAATTTATCCAGATAAACAATGAATTACTAAAAGTAGATTTTTTTTTTTTTTAAACAATTCTAGACCAACTCTCATAACTCAAATTAATCCTTATTTTGCAGCACAAACACATTAAAATATAAGTGTATTTTTAGCTAGCACAAGCACACAAATCATTGTACTCATTAAGTATCAAGAAATGCTATTATTTTGAAGAAAATAGTGTATCACTAGAAATCTTCACTTAATGAAAGATTTAGTAGCTTAGTATATGCTTGAAAATCTAATAAAAAAATGGTCTCCCAACTTCACTGAACTAGCACAATATTTGCAAGCCAGGAAATGACAAATAATAACTTAAATCATCTCTGGATAAAAAACATAATCGCCAAATGATAAGTTCAAGGCAGTGAAAACCTTATAATTAAGGTTATCAAAACACAAAAAAGGAAATTAAAAAAAGGGGGAAATTTTCTTTGTTCCACAACAGTAAACATTAGTAGAAATAACCACAAGAATAGCATTAAGATGCTGTTGTACAAACTGGCCTACAAGTCGCACAATGGTAGGAACATCGAGAAATATAATTAAAATGGCCTACGCCGAGGTCTTTCCTCTGCAACATTCACTCTGAGGGCACGACCATCCAGAGTCTGCACCCGAATGACAAAAACAAATTGAAATTAGCAAAAGAGAAGAAAGAAAGCATATGCTACAAGATGATATAAATTGATATTGGTATCACTGAATCAAACATAGAAACCAAAGGAATTTGGTGATCTACTCACGCTGCAAGATGCAAATATGAATCACAGGTTTAAGATCAAGTCCAGCCAATTATAGTGAGATGTTGCTATACGCAAGTAAAATAACAAAATGAAGTTCATTTTTAAAAACCCACTAAGGCAATGCTCATCAAGGGTGATCCCTTTCAGGGCTGGTTTTTTACTTCTTCAGAGGAACCGACTTAAATCAGTAAAAGTAAACCTACATGTCCATCAAGAGCAGCAATGGCATCATCCATTTCTGTCCGCGTTGCCATTTTCACAAAACCGAAACCACGAGATCGTCCAGTTTCTCTCTCGTAGACCACCCTTGCTTCTTCCACTTTACCATGCTCACTAAATACTTGCTCCAAGCGCGCATCATCCACTTGCCATGGGAGATTCCCAACATAGATTCTAAAAGATGGCTCATAGTCTCTTCTTTCAGGGCGAGTTCCTCTAGGAGCTGCCTTGTTAACTGTCAAAAGCCTGCCACCAACATCCTGCCAAATCACAAAAATTGATTGACCAAGAATTTTCATGCCCGTAAATGTTTAGAAATAAAAGCAGCAAAAGAGATGACAAAAATCTTTGTTGTTGAATATCAAATGAGGATTCACCACATTGCATTGTAAATGTTAACAATATACTTTGTCAGCTTAGACCATGCTAATTAATGTGGTAAAAAAGTTAAGAGCAGAAGACCACTGACGATAACCTCAGCAAATCACACAAGTTGCAAGGGCCAAATGATCAAAGGAACTTGCCAACGAAAAAACAGAAGGCAAGTTGAGCCAACCACAAGGGAAAATACAATCACATAACTATTGAATTTCTTAAAACCCATGTAAATTGTTTAGCTATCTGAATTTCTCACATATTTTATTGAATTGCTTGAAATTCTTGATTTTCTTTTTTCCTCATTTTTCTTTCCTTTTTCCTATTGCTAATTCCAAATTATGTTGGATGAGTTACCATGATCAATAGCATCACGGTACACTATTTTGTTGATTTAACACAGAAAATTTTAGATTTTAGTCTTGTAAGGAAGAAAAATCTCTGTTGTCTTTTAACCAACCAGGTAGCAAAAAATTTATCATTTTAATCAAAATCCACAACTAAAGGACAGACAAATTTGGTCATCTTTTTAGTAACTACCATTGATCTGAATCAAGTATCAACAAACTATGACTTGAAACCACCATGACAACAACAGACATATGTACAGTGGCATGGAGAAATTATCTCAATATTACAAATGCGGATTTGAACTCCAGACAATGAGCTTCGAAAGAAATTTATAAACTAAAAATAATAGCTTTAGATCTTAGGAGTACCACTGTACCATGGAGGCAGTAAGCCAGTCTATGTGTGGTTTATTTAAAATTCATGCTCAACTTGAGACTAGCTATAGAATGTAGGAACACCAGTGTAATGGAGACAATCAACATATTAAACATATTTAAAGTCATTAAAGTTAAGCTACTACTAATATGATATATCACATTTTAATTATCTAGAATTAATGCAACTAAAATTCCGAACAATTTTGTGTTTGACATTTAGCACATGTTAAGTTACATGTCAAAAGAAAAAATGAGGGAGTATTGAAAACTGAGAATTGGAGGTTCTACATAAGCAAGGGCCTAGTTAGAATATGCACAAGAACAACAAGACCTTTCTCTTTATCAAAAGCTCACTAACTACCATGGCCTCTTCATGGTAAAAGGTCATGTGGTTATCAATTAAATATCAAGTTCTCCATAGGAACAAGGCATGATCCTTAAAGGCAATCATAGTAATTAAGAAGATATTAGCATTGTTGAAAACATGGTTCTTAAAAACAACCACGTTATAAAAATAATATTGGCATTGTTACACCAAAAAAAAAAAAAGACCCATAGAAACAAAAATAAAAGCAAAGTTTAAAAATAAATCTACTTTACAATAGTAAGCATCATACTGTTATCATATAAAACACAAAAATCTCATAAAAAATTCATATGCTACTGCTTTAACCACCTTTTTTTTAATACACAAATATAACCTTGTTGATATTACGCAATATTAGATTTTTCTAAAGGAGAGGAACTTCAGTATAAAATTAATCTTCCTAAAAAAACAACACAGCCCCTAAGAGTTGATCTTTTAGCTTAACTGTGTAATATAATGATTTTCCATGCATGAATTAAGCACTATTTATGAGCATAATATAAGCAGCACATACCATACCAAACCAAACCAATAAAGTGCCAAGGGAAATAAAGCAACAAATGGGCCTTGAATAAATGAAACTTCCAAACTATCTCCTTTAAAAAATATTAAAATTTATAAATTATAAATTATAAAAACAAAACAGAAGACGTAACCAGTTAAAATGGAGATAAAATACTAAAATGTGTACTCAAAAAAGGTATAATGTAAAGTACTCCTCTAAACCTTCTTATCAGTGAATCTTGAACTACTTAAATATTATGCCACTAAAGGGAGCAGAAGACCAAATAACATTAATGGCACCAGCCAAACACAATAAGAAATGGCCTGTTATGTGCCACACACAGAAATTCCAAGTAGAGGTCCTCCTAGAATATATTATGTGGAAGATCATCATCCCATACACAAGCTGCTAAGAAATTAGCAAACTAGGCAATAAGAAAGTTGTAACTTATCTTGTAGCTCACTAATCTCACAGTCTCATCAACAGCATGATGATCCTCCACACAATGCTTTCTAAGAGGGGCTCCTCTTAAAACTTTTGTCCCATAGGCACTCCGAACTTGATAAATTATTAAATCAATTTTCAAATTTTCAGAAAGAGAATTCATAAAGAAAACAAAATCATGGAAACCTTCCAAGAGCACAGGCCAACAGCTTCTGCCAATACTTAGCTGTTCTAAAATAGACAGAGTCTCTCAACATATTCCTTTTAATCAGGCAAGGGAAGTTTAGGCCAAACCAGTTTCAGAAAAAACTTGATGCTACTAAGAAGAGAAGCATAATTAAATGTGCGAAAACTTTTCCCCTCCATAGGTCATATATTCTTCCCTTGTTATATTCGCTTAGCAACTTCAAGACATCAATGCTGAAGGTTAGCATGCAAATTAACCTTTCTGACTGAACGAGTTGAAGAAAACTTACATAACGGTGGAACATCTCCGTAGCTCTCTGTGCCTCTTCAACAGTACTCATGGTCACAAACCCAAAACCTCGACTTTGTTGTGTGTTCCTATCATAAATCACCTACAAAACAAGAAACAATGAGCAAAAATAAATATGCATTTTCAATATCTGAATAAAACAATGCCATACTTAAAATAAAATATAAAAAGTAAAAACATCTTCTTTTTAAAAGAAAACCCTCATCTTGTAACACCAAACCAAGAAAAGTTTGCTAGGAAAACAAACACAGGAACAAAAAAATAAGACTAATCTCACCTCGGCAACATCTACAATCCCAGCCCCTTCAAAAAGATGAGCAAGCTTCTCGCTATCCACGTCATCAGGGATATTACCAACAAAGAGCTTGGCCTCCTCCGGTGGCTCCGGGTAAAAACCTTCACCACCATCCTCCTCAACCTCCCCTTCGGCCTCAACAGCACCATCCTCTCCTCCATCCGATTCCCAGTCCACCAATGGATCGACTCCCTCCGCTTCCACAACAGTGCCCTCCTCATCCTGGCGCGCAAAATCAGAGGTCTGGGCCACAAGTGGAATCAAAGAAGAGCTTTTCTTGAGAGAAAGGAAAGGAGTTGACGGCGAGACATAGAGATGGAGCAAAGGTTTATAGATAGGTCTGGGGGGGATGGAAACGAGGGATTGAGGGGTCTTAGAGGCGAAAATGGTGGAAGGGAGGGAGGTGAGACAGGCCTCCGCCATTGATAGGACCTTCAAGGCCGGGGTCGCAGCCATTCTCGCAGCGAGAGAAGGAGAGGAAAAGAGGATAAGGAGAGGAGCGTGAGAAGAAGGGGCAGTTTCCAGGGTAATGGGGCCAAACCCTTCTCATATACTACCCAGCCAAGGGTTTCAAAGGGGTAAGAGATATTTCTCTACTAAATATTTGGAACTTTTTATTTATTTTTTTTTTCTTTTCTTTTATTTATTTTTATTTATTTTTTCTTTTATTTTATTTATTTTTATATCCCTTGTGAAATATTGAAAGCAATGTTATATTATGTAGCTAGATTTTTGTCTTGAATTATGGGAGATTTTGAATTAATTTAGTGTTAATTGCCAAATACCCCTTGAAAGTTTCGTTTATATACATTTTCCCCTCTCTAATTTTGGTATCCCCAAAAACACCCTCTTTTTCTCTCCACTTATTTTTAAACCCTTCAAGTCGTTAAAGTGACTAAATAGAGTTGGGTGGGAATTTTTTTGACAACAATGACCTTCATCTACTAAAGGCAACTAATACGGGCTTTTTATCTACTTGTAAGAAAGGTCTTCTTCTAACCGAGTCTTGGTTGTCCTTTTTTGGCATGTTTGCTCGTTCCATTTGGAATCTTTGAAATCTCGGGTTGGGTTGGTAGATCCGATCTGGAGATCGGAGTCACGGTGGAGACACCTAAATCCACCCGGCAGCAGTGGGAGTTCGACTGAGTGCGCCATCGCCGGAGGCGGACCTCGATTGTTTTTTGGATTTATGGGTGTTTGCCTCGTTGTTTTATTTTTCTTGGCGGCGATAAAGCGATGAGACACAAAGATCAATGGTTTGAAGTCGGAGAACCCTTTAGAGGACTCTGTTGGTGAAGAGTTGGATCTGTAGACAAGCTCTGCTGGTGTTGGGGTTGAGGAGAAAGAGGTCGTGGAGATCGTTGGAGAGGTTGAGGAGCTAGTAGCATTGGAAGAGGAGAAGGAGAAGAGTGAGGAAGGTGAGAACTTGGAGAATCATACTAAGTTTTACGGTTGAAGAGATAAAGGAGAGGGAGAATGTAGTTGCGGAGGAGATAGAGCAGAGATGAATTAGGAGAAAACTTTAGATTAAAAGTATGTTTTCGTTTAAATATATGTGTTTTTTTGTGTAACTTAGGTATTTTTCTGTTTAAAAAAATTTGTTTATGTTTAATAATATTGGTTCATGTTTAAGATTCTTGAGTAGCGTTTAACACAAACATACAATTTTAAAGCAGGCTGGGTTACTTTAGCGAGCCGAGTTATTTAAGCGGAAACTAGGTTAGTTACACACAAACATACACTATTAAGTGGAAGCAAACTAAGTTAAGCTACTAGTACAATAATACATTATATTTTGATTAATTTAGATCCCAAAACTCTTTAGAAATTATTGGATTAAAAATTAAAATTAAAATTAAAATCAAATTCAATTGGTCTTTTTAAATAAATGCTTAAAATAATGTTTAAAAGAAAATATCTTGGAATAAGAACTTTAGGGAATTAGAACATAAAAGAATCGACTTTTTTATGGATATATGGATAAATCTGTAGACTATTTTACCATGGATTAATTCTTGTTCTATAAACTTTAGGCTATTTTACCATTACTCTTTTAAATCTTGTAGATTCCAATCAATATTTTCTTCCGAAATTAGAAGTACATTAAACATAAAGATTAATTTTAACGTTTTATGTTTAATAATAGTTGTTTTTGTTTAAGTTATTTTATTTCCGTTTATCAATCCGGGTTTTTGTTGAAGCTAACATGTTTTAGTTTAACAGTCTTGGTTACTGTTTAATTTACTCGTTTTTGTTTATCCGATTATGTTAGAGTGCATTGTTAAATGTTTTACTTTTAATTTGTTGGGTTTCAATAGTTTTACATTATATGTTAATGTGTATCTGATTGAGTTTACTAATTTTTGTTTAATAGTTTTTGGTTTTTTTGTTTGCGAATACACTTTTTTTATGTTTAACAATAGGTTTTTTTGTTTAAGTTATCTTGTTTTACGTTTAATAATTCGGGTTTCTGTTTAAGGTATCGTGTTTTCCGTTTAATAGTCTTGGTTTTACGTTTAACAATAGTTATTTTTTTGTTTAAATTACCTTGTTTTCTTTTTATCAATCTCGGTTTTGTGCAAGCAACCCCATAATAAACATTCCGACAATTTCAAATTTATCCATACAAAATGAATCGACATAAATCAGATGAATTTGAATTAAAAAGAAAACACACACATACCTAAGTTAATCCGAAACACATATATTTAAAGCGAAACACACGAAAGCCACATCCGGACATAAGTTCTAAATCGTTCCTTCCTCTCTTACAAAAACAACGAATACCCTCCCCTCCTCATCCTCCTTCCAGTTAATCCGATTTCTTGGTTCTCTAAAAGTACAACACATCTCTCATTAGTATATCGATTCTCGTCGGCCTCTTCCTTTTTCAAGGCCGAGCCTTTTCCCACCGACTTCATCGTCAAGGCAAACCCGAAGAACCCATAGCAGCGAAGGTGGTGATGAAAATGGTCGAAGGCCACTGGGAGATTTGTGGTGAGGCTCGAGGTCTTTCAAAAAAATATTTGAAAGATGAGAAAAAACTGGGTTATTTTAAAAAAGATGATGTGCTTTTATCCACCATTGTTGAGGGTAAAAATGGAATTCAATCAAATGAATTAGGCGGAATTAGGTGAAAAGGGGAAAAAAATGAAGTGAAACAAAAAAAGGAAGGGTTGTCCGGCAAATTCAAAAAGTCGGAGGGGTTATGCGTGAATTTTTTTAAAAGCTATTAGGGGGTAAAAAATAATTTTCCCATTAATTTATTATGCTTTCTGGCTTTTATAATTTATTTTATTAACCTAAAAGCATTTTTAACATGAATTTGATATTTTGTTTATTTTGGAAATAATGATCTTAATTAATAGAATATTAATAAAATTTTTGTATTTATTGTGAATTATCGATAGGTTGGTTTTTTTTTTATTTTGGATATTTTGAATCAGCCTATTATGGTTTTTATAAAAGATTGTGTTATTTTACTACCAATTTAAAAATTATAAAAATAAATAAATAATAAAACAAAAAATATGAAGATTGAGACTATGATGAAGATCATATAAACAAAAACTTAGACGAGCAAGAAAAATAAAACAAACTAAAGGTAAAGGGATTGATTGCAACCACAAGCATTCATTGATTAGACAATTTTTTTAAAAAGTACATATGCCCAAGGTTGCTAGTGATATAGGCAAAGTGGTCAAGTGTTGGTAGCTAGAGGTGTCAAACGGGCCGTGCCGGCCCGGGCCCGGCATGGCTCGACACGATTTGGGTCGTGCCCAGCCCAGGCACGATGCTACAGTATCGTGTCCGGGCCAGGCCAGGGTTCTGTGGCCCATGGGCTGGCCCGGCACGTGGCCCATCTCGGGCTGGCAGCTGGGCCGTGCCAGCCCAGGCACGCGGGCCGGCCGCAACGGTCCACTTTTTCAATTTTTTTATTTTTTTATTTTGTGAGTATTAACCCTTTGAATTTATTTTTTTTCTTTTTGTTTTGATCAAAAGACATTTTTACCCATCCCAACAACTATCTAACCGCTAGTTTTATGGGTATTTTAGTTTTTTTTGGTATAAATGACAATTTTGCCCTTTACAATAACTATAAATGACTAGTTTATGAGGGCATTTTTGGAATAAAAATATTTAAAAAAATTTATAAATACCCCTAAATTCAAACTAAAATTTCCATACCAAACTCTCTCATTTCTCAATCTAATTCTCTCTTTGGCTTCTAAGTGCAACTTCCAAGCTTCAAGTTTGCAAATCCAAGTTTCAAGTTCATCATCAAGTATCTCAATTGCACTCAAAAGAAATCGACACCAAAAATCAACTTTGTAAATTATTTGTTAAAGCAATTGAGGTAATCCGTTGTTCTTAATTTTTAATTTTCATAATGGCCGGTTCTTCTCCCAACTTTCCCTCCGATAATTCTCCGTTTGGTTTTTATGAAAATACCCCGTTAAATTCTCCGGATGATGATGATGTTGTTATTGAGACCCCAAATATTGGGCCATCAAGTAACAACCCTCGAAGCTCTAGAAAACGAACTTCCGGGGTTTGGCAATTTTATGACATTGTTGATTTTCCGAACAAAGGCACTCGGGTGGTTTGTAAAAAATGTAAAAAAGATTTTTCTTGCCAAACTTCGGGTGGGACGGGGCATTTAAAAAGACATGCCGACAAGCATGCCGCGAAGCCACACGATCCCACACAAACGCAAATTAGTTTTACTGATTTGAGTATGGAAAATTTTATTTTTAATAATGAAAATGCAAGAAACGAAGTTGCGAAATTTATTGCTCAAAATGAGCAACCTTTTTATCTTGCCGAAAATCCCGCTTTCATAAAAATGCTTATTCGAGGTTTTAATCAGAATTTTAAATCGGTTTCAAGAAATACTATGAGAAAATATTGTCTTATTATTTATGATGATTATAAACAAAAATTAATTTCCGAATTATCCTCTTATTCTTTTAAAATTTCTCTTACTTCGGATATTTGGTCTTCTCAATTTCAAACGAATTATCTTTGTGTTACCGGTCACTATATTGATAATAATTGGGTTTTGCAAAAGCGTATTTTAAGTTTTTTTTAATTAGAACACAGCCATACCGCAAGTGTTATTGCAAGTTATATAACTCGGGCTATTAATGAGTATAATATTTCGAGTTCTATATTTTCAATTACTTTGGATAATGCTTCGGCAAATAACAATGCGGTCGATCTTTTAAAAATGAATTTAATGCTTTTTATTTTTCCGGGGCTTTTTTTCATGTGCGTTGTGCTTGTCATGTTTTTGAATTTATGTGTTAAAGATGGTTTAAAAAAATAATTGCGCTCCCATATTAAAAAAAGTTCAAAAATTCTATTTTTATATGTTCGAAATGGTTCAACCCGAAGACATGATTTTTCAAGCTTATTGTTCGGAAAGGGGGAGAAAATGTAAAAGATATATTATTGATATTGAGCATAGGTGGAATTCAACTTATGAAATGTTTTATATGTTCAAAATGGTTCAACCTGAAGACATGATTTTCAAGCTTATTGTTCGGAAAGGGGGAGAAAATGTAAAAGATATATTATTGATGTTGAGCATAGGTGGAATTCAACTTATGAAATATTGGAGTGTGCTTATAATGATAGAGATATTATTTCTATGTTTGTTAATGAGAGATTTCCCGATGATCATGTCATTAATTATGATTGGGAAGTTAGCCATTTAATTAAGGAATTTTTTGGAAATTTTTTATGCTTCAACTAATATTTTGTCCGGTGTTTATTATTCCACTTCATCTATTATTGTCAACCAAATATTTTTTATTAGTGAGATTTTTGCAAAATATAGAGAAGACCCTAATTTTGGTCCTATTATTGCTCCCATGGAGGGAAAATTTAAAAAATATTTTGGAAAAATTGAACCACTTCCTATTTTAGCTATGTTTCTTGACCCCCGTTTTAAAATTGATGGCACTTTTTGCATAATTGATTCTTATGATAATAATATGGGACTTGATCATTCTATTTTGAAAGAAAATTATCGTTATTTATTTTATGATATGTATAATGAATATTATAGAAAATATGGTGATAGAAGGACTTTCAATATGCCTCAATCTAGTGAAAGTTCCTCTTCAAGCACCAAAAATAGATCCGCCACTTATGTTGTAAATATAATTAAAAAAAAAAATTTCCACGGGTGCTTCTTCTTCTTCTAATACTAGTACTTCTTCTGCTTCTCATAAAATAAATCATTATTTAAATAATAATATTAATAATTTCCTTACATCGGAAGAAATGGATAGTTTTGATATTTTGGCATGGTGGAAACAACAGGCGCATAGTTATCCTGTACTTGCCGCCATGGCTCATGATCTGTTAACTCCACTGATGTCTACAGTAGCATCGGAGTCTTGTTTTAGTGCAGGAAAAGGAGTATTGGATGATAGGAGGAGCAGAATGAATAATCAAACAGTGCAAATGTGCATATGTTTGAAGGATTGATTAGATGCTGAAGATAGATTGCAAGGGAAAATAGAACAATTCACCCCTGATGATGGCGGAGGAGGCATATATACTGATGTAGAAGGAATAGATTGATGAGCCTCAAGCTTGCAAGATGCCAAGAGTCAAAGACTAATCTTTTTTATTATTTCAAATGTTCAAATTTAAAATAAAAAAGATAAGTATTTTGGTTTACTTCAAAATTCAAATAATATTAATTGTTATTTTTGTAATTTATTACTTTTATTTAAATATAAAATATCTATTTACTTGCATTGAATATTATGTAGCTAGATTTTTGTCTTGAATTGTGGGAGATTTTGTTTATTTTGGAAATAATGATCTTAATTAATAGAATATTAATAAAATTTTTGTATTTATTGTGAATTATCGAAAACAAAGCTTTCGGTAGGTTGGTTTTTTTTTTTATTGTGGATATTTTGAATCAGCCTATTATGGTTTTTATAAAAGATTGTGTTATTTTACTACCAATTTAAAAAATTATAAAAATAAATAAATAATAAAACAAAAAATATAAAGATTAAGACTATGATGAAGAACATATAAACAAAAACTTAGACGAGCAAGAAAAATAAAACAAACTAAAGGTAAAGGGATTGGTTGCAACCACAAGCATTCATTGATTAGACAATTTTTTTTAAAAAGTACATATGCCCAAGGTTGCTAGTGATAGGTAAAGTGGTCAAGTGTTGGTAGCATAGCAATGTTTACTCTTGGGAATTGATTCTCAAAAATCATCAGTTAATTCAGCTGATGCATGAGGGCCCTCCTTGGTGCTGGAAGTTGAAGATAATAGATAGAAACTGCATGTAGATAGTGTTTACTTGGATGTAATTGAAAATGCAGTTATAATTACTCTATTTAGCAATACAAAGAGTGTCATTTCTAGTGTTTGGTTTAATGTAGCTGGAATGCACAATTAAATACACAATTAAATGTCATTAATAGTAACAAAAATAATTATGCATATAATTACTTATTTTAATATATAACTATGTTTTCATTACAATTTATTATTAATTTTGATAATTATATTAAATATATTACACAATTTATGATTTTTTTAAAAGCAAAGTATTGCTAAAAATATAAAAATAAAATATAATAATACAATTTTTTTTTCACTTTATATTAAGATTAAATATAATAATATACTATTTTTTATTTTACATGATGGAAGATCTTAGCCTACCAAATAAAAAATTAAAGATAAAAATTTGTAAAATAATAATTAAAAAAGGGAAAATTTATAAGTTAAAAAAAACAAAGATAAAGATGAACCTAGATTTCTTGTTATCTTGCCAAGATTTTGATCTAAGAAATAATAAAAAAGAATAAAAATTCCGTGTCACATGACACCACGTGCAATAATTTCTTAAAATTACAAAGTGCAGGAGTCTGAACTACGCCAGATTTAGGCATAGTTACAAATACATCAAAATCTATCACCATTGTAGTTGTAACTACTTTGAATTTCTCAAATCCACTTAAACAAACATCAAATTTTAAAAGATGTTGTAATTCTAATTACATGTACTTTTAAATCTTGCCAAACAAACATTTAGTGGAGATGCGGAATCACCAAGCTTATTCTTTCTAGAATATAATATCTTGTTTATGAAGCTCTTTACTATTGATATTGAAGTGTGTTACCAGAGCTCAATCTAGTCTATTAATTAGCTAATATTGATGGTTACTATAGAGAATTTATGTAGCATCAAGAAATTTCTCGCATTTACTTTTCTTCAATTTGGATTAAAAATGGAGTCAAAAAGTGAGAGAAGATAAGGTTGTAGTAGAAGAAGACTAAGGGGCTTTAGAGGATGGGGGTGCTAGATCTACATGAAGTAAAAGAAGAAGATGACAAAGCAGACGAAAGAGGGAAGTGAAATTTTCATGGGTGAGTGGGTTAATTATTGCTTGCTTCCTTTAGAATATCATGTGGTTTTTTACTTCTCTTGAACTCTTGTCTCAATGGTTAGGGTTGATTATGAAAATTGATTGAGTTGTGGAAGATGAGCATTACTCTTATGGTCTTTCTTGTTTTAGACCTCATCGAGTTGTGTTGTAATTGCTTCTCTTTGAGTGTGGTAGCCTATATGTAAAAGAGAGGATATAATTCAAGATAATTTAAAAGATGGTGATTGAAAGGACGAATGGGATTGAGATTAGGCATGGTTATGCATGGGATTATTAGAGGGTGAGTTTTTAAGCTATGTTGATGAGCTAGCGAGAATTGTGAACTGAAATTTAGATGCCATAGAGATGAAAATTGAAGGAGAAAAAAAGTGAAAAGCTGTAATATTTTGTCTAATCTAACTATCTGCAAAATTTTAGATTTGCTGGATTTATATTATATGAGATATGATCTTTTTCTTAAACTTGTCTTGGTGGCACTATTATGCAAGACTTGCAGATTTAGAAGCATTTTCATGACTTTTTAAATAGAATTAGACAGAGGGCTAAATATAGAAAATGTTCCTTATCATTTGCAAGATATCTCTCTAATTGTGTATATATTTTAAGAGTTATGTGTGTTGAAGTGCGACATGTCTAGCTTGTTAATGTGCTAAAAAAGTGTTAGATTTAAATTGATGGTATAAATTGAGTAGAGTTTAGGATAATCTGAAATTTTAAGGGGTTGAAGCCCTATGTGTCTATTTTATATGGAACCAAAGATATAGTGATTTGGATAAATGTGGAAAAATTATGAAGGAAAAAGTCCATAGAGGTCTTGCAAGTTTACAAGTTTTGTATTAACATGTAATGAAGCATATTGCAAGCATAAATCATATTGTAGGTCCTTTGAAATATTGAAGGGAGGAATGAAGAAAAATATTTGGCTTGAATATATCAATATGTTTGTATAGGTGTGTGCATATGTGGGCAAGCATGGACGATAGGTGAGGTGAATTTATATTAATGAAATCAAGCATGAAAATGGAAATATCTTGTAATTGTGAGGTTATGGGTGAATTCATGACACATTTGTAATTTTGTAAGAGGATATTGAGGAGGGGAGAGATATTCATGTGTGGATGGAAGTTCATGTTCACATGTATGTCATCACTATAAGTTTATGTGTTTAATTTGAAGGGTAAATCATAATATATGGACTGGTGATGAGGTGTACATACATATACACATGAGATGACCTGCATGTTTCAAGTGTATTTGAAGAAAATTTGTATTTATTGAGTTGACTTATTTAACATTGTTATAGATAGATAACTTCAATATCTCAACAAGTTTTTAGTGAGATTAATACAAACTTGCTCCTTTATACAATATGTCTTAGTCCAAGTGACTTATTTTCTACTTTCGACAAAGAAAAATTAATTCTATTTGCTTGCTTTTATCCTATTAAATTTTTAGTTGTGGATATTATGAGACTTGATAGTCAACTTAAAACTTACATTATTGATATGCACTTGCTGAGAAGGTGATTGAGATGAAGAAGAATATTGCTATCCGTTTATCTTTTTATTGGTAAAATTCGCTTTAATTTTGCTTGTTGCGACTACAAGTGTAGAAATGATATTTCAAAAAAAAAATTATGAAGAATGTTTGAGGAACCGAATGGAAGATAATTTGATAAATAATTGTTTGGTTACATATATTAAAAGAGATGTATCCAACAATATCGATAGTAAAACAATCATAAGGATAATTGTGAAAGGTATAAGTTTAATAATTGGTTTTTTTTGTTCTTTCTATTTCTCATATTGTTTTAACTATAATTGTTAGATTTATACACATGGCTAATTTGCATTGTAAATAAATAATATTATATTTATTGACCCTACTTTATAAATTTTTTTGCTTCCCCACTGGGCATTTACGATGAGGTACCAAGAGTTATATAAGGGGGCTGCCGTTTTTAAGAAAGTATTTTTTGCATATACAAAGATCTAAACTTGAATCCACTTGCTTAAGATACCTAAGTCTTTACCGCTTGGACCAACCACCATAGGTTAATTTTGCTTTTTGTTGTGATGGAATCATGGATACAACTGAATTTAAGGGGAAAACATCAAAGTACATGACAATGTTAAAGTAATCAATACTCCACAAATATTTCTTGGACCATGACACCCTTTGATCTTCCAAAGACATAGGACTAATTATGATAACTCCTACCATTTATGAACAATTTACTAGCTTTGGTTATGTTTACATCTATAAAATGATCACTTATAAAAGCATTGACAATGCACAATGAATTAAGTTTTGGAGATATTAAGCAACACATATATATACAAATTCAAAAGAGCAATAAATCGTCCCTAATTAATTAGAATTAAAAAAAAATCTTTTTTTAACCATAAAAGCCAGTATAATTTTTAGTGGGAGTTCTATCAAGGTTTTAATTGAAATGGATATACAAAGGAGAGGAACACAAGCTAGTTTACAGAATTAATAATAGACATTGTTTACAATTAAATAACTGTAACAAAATTTTATAAAAAAAGGTTTATTTGAAAAATACACTAGTTATAATATTTGTTCACTTTGACAAATGAGTAATGCTATATTTACATAATATGCTTCTTGAATAGATTTTTTTTTTTTTCAGTTTTTCAAATAATGTAGATGTCATATCAGCATCCAAATCATTCTCTCATAACTTCTAAACTACAAACACTATAAAATCCTAAACCCAAATTTATGATACCTTAAGCCTATAAAACCCTAAGGTCCCGTTTGGTATGAATGAAAATAACAACTTTCCTAGCAAAGTAAATGGGGTGAATTATTTTCACTTGTTTAGTTCCTTAAAAATGGATGGTCCCCTTACAACTTCTTTCCCTTTGACTAGGGAAAGTGATTCACAAGGGGGATAGTGTGAAAGTGATTACAACCTTGGGTGTGAAGGTTTGATATATGTTAAATTAAGATATTACCCTCTTATCAAATAAACATTCTTCCTTGTTTCTTTTTTTTTTCTTTGCAAAACCACAACACATGTTTTATTTCCCACTTCCTTTGTTGATCAAGAGCTATCTCCTCCTCCCCATCGGAGCAATTATGGTATTTCTCTATTTTTTTTTCAAGCTTGTTTGTATAATATTCAAGTTTTGGTTACCTTTGTGTTGAATTTAGGTTCTATTTTTTGGTGTGGAATATCTATTTTGATTGAATCAATAGTTAGGCTCAAAACCTAACTCAGAGTAGAGAATGTAATAAACTATAAAAAATACATAATGTAGGTATAACTTAAGGAATACAACAAAGTTCATATACAGAATAATCAAAATACAGAAATGTCCCAAAGTGTAGGGTTTTGGCAACCATACAACAAAATACAATAACACAAGACACAACTCCAAAGGGTAGCTTGTTGAACAATCCCTGGTTCCATTACTCCTGATTAGAAAAGGATTCAAAATCATTTCATGAGGTCACTAGCCCGGTAAATAATCCAAAAATTTGAAAACAAAAAGTTCAGATCTGAAATATACAGAGTAATAATAACCCACAAATATAGCAATCGGGGAAAATCATAACTAAAATGCAAAACATAACATAACAATTTTCTGAATAACAGAATATATCTCCAAATTCACTATTGATGTCAGAGGTTATTTGTTTACCCTCGATGACCCGAGCCAAAATAATATATGTCATTTATTTACCGTCGGTAACCCGAAATTGAGAATTAAAGGCGATTATTATTTCACTGACGGAATGATGCGAAACTGTAGTCTCAATTTTCCTAGAAATTCTTGTTGACAAGGTTAATATTTAACCCCAATTGACAAGGTGATTACTGTTCATTTGGAGACAAAGATATCCAAACCAAACAAAATCTCAGAGCTAGAATACGAAGTATTCATAAGTTTTTCAAATTATCTAGATAAGCAGAGAATATAAAAATTCATATGTCAAAATAATTTCTTCATGTACTATGACAAAAAATGGCATGATCCACTTTTAGGAGAATTCAAACCTTGAATAAAATTTTTAGATACAAATACACCAACAAAGACGTAGTTAAACAATAAATCAATGACCAGTTCTTCAACTTAGACAACAAAGAAAGCAAAGCTAAATGAAGAGAAGATTGAAAATAATCATAAGCAAAGTTCACTCAATAATTCATTCAAAGCAACTGAATATAAAGATACATAATGTGAATGCCAGTCAAGCATCTCACAAGATACATGATAATACAACAAATAATAAATAGTAATGATTCAAAGTGAACCATCCAAATAGCATACAAACAACACACAAATATAATAGATCAAAGTTGCCTCTACTGTTCTTCAGACTTTTCAACAGAGACCAGCACTTAATTCCCGCCAATTCTCTGATCAAATACCAACAAATTTAGCATGCTTTTCAAACACGTACTAGAGATTCTTCTAGAGCAAAGAACCGACCACAACCAAACAAGGATACCTACCTGAAAACTTGGCGAAGAGTTGGTGATGTGATACTCCTCCTAGACTCGCCACTCACCATCAAAGAATTCGGCAATGCTAGTTCTTCAATTTGTCTACCTTTAAACCAAATCTAAGCGGAGAAGAAGAAGCAATGTGCTTCTCAGAAATTAAACTTGGCTTAAGGTGACAATGATGGGACAAAAGCCATAAATTTTTCCGAAATACAAGCATTTTGAATAGGTTACAAAGGCATGGAAAGAAAAGCATCTACCCACAACCCACAGTAATAAAAAAAATTTAAAAAATCTTATCCAGATAGGGATTCTTTATCTTGTGTAAAAAAAATCCCACCAAACCATGCAAATGGTGGGGTCCACAAGTTTTTATTTTTGTGACAAAATAATAATAAAGACCTAAAATAATTCGAATGCACACGACATGCAAAAACTTTTAACTTTTGTATAGTTTATTAAAACCCCAATTTTAGTAACTATAATAACCAATGGAAAAATTGTGGATAAACATAACTTTACATGGAAAATGTAATCATACCCAATGGAGGAATTAAGTTTGCATACATTTCAATTACAATCTTCAGTGAATATACCAAACATTATAATGTTACTTTGCAGGGAAAGTAATTGCATGCAAAATCTTTCTCTTTAAAAACTTTGCATGCAATTAATTTCCCTACAAACTACCAAACATGCCCTTAGTCCTAAACTGTAACTCCTAAAATCTTAAGGGGTCATTTGGTTCACAGTAATGATATATCATCACGTAATGAGATTGCCTGGCTAATGAGATCGGGAAAACTATATGCCCAGGAATGTTGTGGTAATTTATGATCACCATATTTCATTGGGAACTTATATTACATAGAAATCAACTTCGTAATGTTTCAAATTTCTAAAAATACCTTTATATCTACAATTTTGAGCAAGTTTAAATTTAAAATAATATAAAATTTTGGATCAAAATAATTAAATTATAACATTAAAGATTAATTTTTGCACATTCTTCACAAAATAACTTTATATCTAAAAAGCAAACGAAAAGTTAAGATAAAATAAAATTTTTACATGAAAAAAATTAATTATAATACAAAAAATTAAAATTTTGAAGTTAAAGATATTCCCAAAATATTATCCAAACTTAAATTTTTTTATCCAATGGGTAAAGTATGTCGTCTTTGAAAATTAATTTTTTTTAAACAAAAGGTATATTTATCCAAAAAAAAGTTTCAGATTACCACCCACTTGGTAATCTAATATAGCCACCTGTTTTGATGTTAATGAGATTATCAAGTTCCTTGGTAATATTCCAAAGTTGGTAATCATAGATTACCATCAATATTACCACCGCCACCAATCAAAACGTGGTAATTTTTTTTTTATTATTATATAGCAGGCGGTGATGTCAAAACATTACTGCGAACCAAACAACACCTAAACCCTATACCCTAAAAAATTTAGGATATAGGAGTAAGACAAAGAAAGGAACATATGGTTTCTTTAGAGAGAGATTAGGAAAGATAAATAATTAGATGCCCACAAAAATCTATTTGGGAAGGGTATCATTACTATGAATTCATTTATATGAAGTATCATTTTGCATACTATCTTTAAAATAAGGATATTATATTATAATAATAATCCTAAATAAATCACATGGATTTCTTTTAATAAAGAAAGAAAATGACAGGAAATATGATAATCTTAAAAGATACTAATCCCAAGTAGTATGGACAGGCCAACATGAGATCTCAAACATACTTATTTGCCTCAAGTTTAGGGATGCAATAATACTCTGGAGTTTTTTTATTTATTTTCCACACTAAAAATAATGAAATCACTTACCACCCCTATTTTAATTTTATTTTATTTACAACTCAATTAAATTATGTTATTTTAAATTAAGTGAAAATAAATTTTACTTTTATATATAATGTATGTAATTAGATATTATACAACATGAGAATATTTTATGTTTTTTTAATAAAAATAATAAATTTTTTGCTCAGCTTAATTGTATATCTAATACCTATTTTTTATTAGGAGAGTTGGTATTTCATTCTCCTCTTTAATAAAAAGTCGAGAATCTAAATCTACGGACTATGGTATGTCTATATTTCTAAAAAAAAAAATTATCTAGCACATTATACCTTAGTAAGAAGCAAGCAACTAGAAAAACATTAAAAGGTGGCAAATAGCTAGTAAAAACTAGGCTTGTTATATGAGGTGTGGTATTTAAAACCCCGGATCCAAACAAGGTTTCATCCAAAACCATCCTTCAAACCCCCTTCATTTTCTTATTTATTTCTCATTTTTGGCATACAAGTACCAAATTATTGAGTTGATTTTCTTGTCCTATATATCCTATATCCAGAGATATATATGCTGATCCACTGATTCATGTTCCTCCTCAGCCTTTTTTCATTAATTTTTGTTTTTTTAATTTTTTTAATCTTATTTTGTTTAATGCTTCTCATCATTTGCCAGAGTTCATTTCATCAATCTTTAATTGCCAATTGGAATTTGTGCACAAAATCCAAGAAAGAAAAGGCATCAAATATGGTGCCTTTTTAGTGAATTTGTGCTCGAGATTGGAATTGCAGTAAAATTGCTTATTGATTTATTGTTGTGGATCGCTTTTCTCTTCTAAGTATTCTACAAAATCATTGCTTTTCAATCATTTTTTTGTGCATCTAAGATGTTTGATGAATTGCCTGAATGAGTATTTGTTCTTGTGAATTAGGATATTTTTTGTTTTCTTTAATATATATTGTCACTAAAAATGAATATTTATTATCTATTTGCTTTATATATTGTTATTAAAAATCATAGCTTTCAATCTTATTATATATTTGCTATGAATTCATTGTAGGACACTTCTCTTTTTAATTTGAATGCATAATTATGTTTTTTTTATTGTATATTTAATTCACATATTCATGGATAAACCTTTTATGCTTAGATGGATGATGAAAAAATCGCATTTAGCTAAAATTCTTCTCATACAACTTATTTTGGATAATCATGTCATGAAATTGTACCACTTACATCATTTAGCAATAGCTCAAGTTATTATTGCCTTAAATGATTCGCTTGTGCAACGCTGGAATGAACTTAGACAATACAGATGTCAAATCACTTGTGAGATAAGGTTTGAAGGAGACTGAGCAAGAGATGAATTAATGTCACACTTGCTTTCAAGTGATTTATGTCATGGTATGATTAGAATAAGTTCTTCGGCTTTCTTAGGGTTGTGTGATATGCTAGTTTGAGATGGTGGTCATAGACCAACTTTATACATATCCGTCGGGGAGCTGGTTGCAAAACAATTTACTTATTAGATCATAATGTTTCCCACCGTGAAATATCTTTTTTTTTTTCAGCATTCCCTCTTTTCAACATTTCCATAATCTATTTCAAGCTATAAAAGAGTTAGAGGACAAATTTTTAACACAATCTGATGGCTCACAAATTCCTTTAGAGATATTCAGCAATAACATATTATATCCATATTTCAAGGTAATCAAATATCTATTGAATTGCAAGTTTACTATAAATATGTGTACATTTAGAATAAAATATGAAATTTATTAATGTCAGGACTGTGTTGGTGTTATTGATGGAACACATATTTGTGTCAAAGTTTCTAGTGCCGAAGCTCCCAAAAATATCATGGGAGGAAGGATTACCCAACACAAAACGTGTTGCCGGCATGCACATTTGACTTGAAATTCACATATGTGTAACTTGGGTGGGAAGGAACAATATCTGATTCAAGAATCATAAAGAATGCATTAAGTAGATCTTATCCTCTAAGAATTCTAGAAGATAATTATAAATATGATACAATATTATCCACGATTTTATATATACGCTCAACATAATAACAAAGATCATTTTATTTTTAGGAAAATATTATCTTGTGGTGAAGGATTCATGTTGAGAAGTGGACTTATTACACCATACAGAGGGAAGCGATATCACCTGAAAGAATAATCAAGAAATCCACCATGAAATCCACATAAATTATTTAATCTTCACCATGCGTCATTGCGTAGTGTCATTGAACGAGCATTTGGTGTTCTTAAGAAGTGTTTTCCTATAGTGGGAAGTTTAACCAAATTGCATTATGATTTAGAAACATATGAAAAAAATATTTTGCATGTTATATTTAGCATAACTATTTAATTGGCAGAGGCGGAGTTAGGGGGCGGGGCGAAAGGGACAATGGCTCCCCCCTCCCCACACACACACACACACACACACACCACTACCACTACCACCTAGATTTCAAATTTTTTTATATAATATAAAAATTATATAAAAGTTACATAAGTTAGAAAAAAAAACTTATGTTATCTCTAATAAAATCTTTTTAAAAAAATAAGAAAAAAATAATTAGATAAAGCTTAATTATTCAAATAAGAATCTAAATATAATAATTAAATAATTTAAAATAAAACATTTATTGATTATCCAGATGTCATTTAGATGGTTGATTTTTACTATAAAATTTACCTAAAACCTAATGGCCATTGAATCATTCGAGCATCCCAAACCTTTTGCTTGCGGATAAATTTTTTATTTGTTCAAATACAAGAAATTATTTTATCATGTAAGTTTTTTATTCTTTAATTTATATTGGTAATTGAAGCCTGTGATTTTCTTTATATGTATTATTAAAATTTACCTAAAACCAAATGACCATTGATGCATATTTCACCAAAAAAACTATTGAAGGCCAATCATCATCCATCCCTAAAGTTGAAACTCTTTCTTTCCCTAATCTTGAAACCTTATCATCTATTCCAAACTTTAAAACTCCAAGTTCAGAAGTTCATCCTAGAAAAGTTCAAAAAACTAACTCTAGAGAGATTGATAATACTTTGCTAGAAAGAGATCCAGGATTACGCCCTCCTATTTGGGAATATCCCGTTAATCAACAAGATGAGATTCTTCACTCTTATCTTAACCTTGGAGCTTTTCAATATCCCCTTGAAAATTACTCACTCTCTGGTTCAGAGATGCATGCTCGGCGTTTTTGTTCTTCTAGGTTTAATAAGTTTGGACCATGGTTAGAATATTCTCCAACCAAAGATGCTGCTTTTTCCTTGTATTGTTATCTTTTTAGCAAAAAAGGTGATCATCAGAACAAGTTTGTTGTGGTAGGTTTTTGAAATTGGAAAAAGGTTAATTGTGGAGAGAATTGTGCTTTCCTGCTTCATATGGGAAAAGATCCTAATTCATCACATAAAGTTGCAGTTCGATCGTGTGATGATTTGATGAATCAATTTTATCATATTGAAAAGTTTATTGAAAAACATACTATTGAACAAATTATAGCTAATTGATCGAGATTAAAAGTCTCAATTGATGTTGCCCGATGGCTTACATTTTAGCGATGTGCTTTTAAAGGTCATGATTAAAGTGTGGATTCAATTAACCGTGGTAATTTTATTGAGATGATTAAATATTTAGCAACTTAAAATCAAGAAATTACAGCAGTTGTATTAGAAAAAGCTCCTCAAAATGCCTCATATACCTCACCACAAATTCAAAAATAAATTCTTCATGTTTTTTTCTCTAAAAGTAAAACGTGCAATACGCGAAGAAATTAGGGATGCAAAATTTTGTCTCATTATAGATGAAGCATGTGATGAATCAAGAAAGGAACAAATGGCTATTGTTTTTAGATTTGTGGATAAAAATAGTTTCATATGTGAACATTTTTTTGGTGTTGTTCATGTACTAGATACTACTGCTCAGACTTTAAAAGATGCAATCTTTAGTGTGCTTTCTCATCATGACTTAAATATTCAAAATATTCAAGGACAAGGATATGATGGAGCTAGTTACATGAGGTGTGAATGGAACGGTTGGCAAGCTTTGATTTATAATTAATGCCTATATGCTTATTATGTCCACTGTTTTGCACATTGTCTCGAACTTGCTCTTGTTGCTATGAATGAGTTAGAGTCTGGAAGAGGCCTTAACAAAACTTGCACATTGCAGCAAGTTGGAGATACTCGTTAGAGTTCACACTTTAAATCCATCCCCAATTTGATTAAAATATTTAATGCAACTTGCCATGTACTTGATAATATTTCTACTGAAAGCAGAACTTCTTCTCAACATGGTGATGCCGATTATGCATATACATCAATGAAGTCTTTTGATTTTGTTTTTGTGTTGTATCTAATGAAGAAACTTATGGGACACAAAAATTCTCTGTCAAGCTTTGCACCGTGAATATCAAGATATCTTGAACGCCTTACACCTTGTCTCAACTACAAAAAGAGCTCATTCAAAACCTAAGAAAAACTGGATGGGAAGCTTTTCTATGAGATGTAAAATCTTTTTATGTTGAGCATGATATTGACATTCATAATATGGATGCTACTTTTATTGAACAGAAAGGTTGAGCACGAAATCAACCATGTGATTTTTCAATTGGACAACACTACCAAGTTGAGTTGTTTTATGCTATAATTGATCACCAATTACAAGAGCTGAATAGCAGGATTAATGAATATACTGTAGAGTTGCTTTCTCATAGTTTAGCTCTTGACCCAAGAGATGGCTATAAGTCATTTAATATTGACAATATTTGTAAGCTTGCAAAGAAGTTCTATCCTCAATATTTTAGTGAGCAAGAGATGATTTTATTAAGACTTGAGTTGCACCATTTTGAAGTTGATGTTTTGAAAAATGCAGAATTAAAAGATTTATCTACTATTTTTGAAGTATGTTAGGGGTTAACAAGAACCAGAAAATCAAGCATTTATCCTCTAATTGATAGATTAATTAGACTTGTTCTTACCCTGCATGTTTCTACAACAACTACAGAGAGAGCATTCTCAGCCATGAAGATTAAAAAGACTATATTTCAGAACAAAATGGAAGACCAATTTTTAAATGACTGTTTGATTGTTTACATTGAAAAAGAAATTGCTACTAAATGTTGTTCTGATTCAATTTTATATGATATCAATAGTATGAAAGAGTGTAGAGCAACTTCAATGAATTAAATTAGTTTGTATGAAAATTGAATGCTATTTTTTTTATTTGATCCCCCCCTAAAAAAATTATTTGGCTCTGCCCTGTTAATGGGCATAGATCCTGACAAGGCAGTACTTGCATAAGTTGATAATGAACTCCAAGATGAAGCGGGAGAAGAATATCATGCTAGTGAGGGGAATAATGAAGAAACTATTCAAGGAGAGATCAGTAGGGATGACATAATTGTGGAAATGTAGTTTGATAATGTCGAATGATGTAATTCATTAGTGCGTCGTACTCTATGTGTGCGTGTGTGTGTGTGTGTTTTTGTATTATGCATCAAATGAATTTTATAGTTATTTGCTAGTTTAATTTAAACAATCATTAATTCTTGCATTCCTAGTGAAATGACAAGCACGTATGGAACCATATTATATACATTTATACTTGTTATATGTGTGTGTGTGCAAGTATTTGTTGCGTGTCTTTAAGCTCACTAACTTTAATATTTTAGGTGATTGCATTACCTTATCAATTCTCTTAATGCAAGTTCCCATAAGTTGATTGACTTTTTAATAAATGTTGGTTTTTTTTTAATCATTCCAGTTCACTAACTTTTAATTTTTAATAAGTATCTTGTTTTCTTTTTGGGATTTCAAATTTTGATTATCAAATAAGCTGATGAGTTGCTTGAATGGACTCGTTGGATCATGAGAATCATGGTTGTTAAGTGTTCTTTTTTTTTTTGGTTGATGTAGTTAAAAAAATGCTAAAGAGGAAAACAAGTTCAAGCACTAATGATGGGAATACCACATGCATATGGACCTTTGTGATGGATGATGCTTTAATGGATGCATATTTGCATCAACAAGCAATGGGGAATGGAGTTAGGGGAGCTTTCACTACACATGCATTAGATAATATAGTGAATGAGATCAATAGTAAATTCCTCGATAAGCCAGTTGAAAAAGAAAAAGTGCAAAAGTGCATGAAAATGTAAAAAATACCATTTATCAAATACTATGACATTTTCAATAATGGAATGAGCTGATTTGCTTGGAGTCCAACTATAGAAATGTGGAATATTGAGCCAAGGTGTGGCAACACCTAATTGAAGTTAGTTTATTTGTTAATTACTAGAAACTATTGAATGGATGAACAAGTGTGTTAGGAATTATGAAAAATTGGTACAACTTTATGGAAAAAATAGGGCAACTGGGCAACATGCCCATACCACATCGGAGATGAGAAGAAGAAAACTTCAAAATTCCGCAAATATATCATGTAGCCCCAAGGTTGTCAAACCCAACCTGGGCATTAACCAGGCCAGGCAGAGAGGTCAGGGGTCAATGGGTTTGACCAAGTCAAACCAGGGTCAATTATAAAATATTAAGAAATATATTATAATAATTGCTAATGAGCAAATATAATATTTAAAACTATAATTATAATATAAAAAAACACAACTACTTATATTTGACATTTAAAATTCATTCCACACTCATAACAAGCACACATCAACCTAACAAAATAATCAAAAGTACACACTCAAAGCAACCATCATCAAAATATAACAAGCACGCATCAACCTAACAAAATAATAAAAATACACACTCAATGCAACCATCATAAAAAATATAACAAGCACACATCAACCTAACAAAATAATCAAAAATACATACTCAAAGCAACCATAATAAAAAAATAACAAGTACATGATTTAAAGCTTAATTTCATACTCAAACAAACGTATACAATCAAAATTCAAAGATAACAACCAAAGATAACAAAATAGTCACAAATACATAATCCAAAGATAATAACAATTACCCAAGTATTCAAATACAACTAATATCAACATGAGATAAAGTTTAATTACACACTCAAAACAAGCACATACCAAGTATAACAAAATAGTCACAAATACATAATCAAAAGATTTACCTAAGTGTTCAAATAGACAAATACAACTAACATGAGTTAGGTTCATGAACTTGGAATAAAACTCAAATTAATATTATCATTTACATCAAATCTTTGCTCAAAGCTTGCATTACCACCAACATCACCAAAATCTTGCAAATTTACTTCTTCTTGGATATCCACATTATCTAATAAACAAAATAAAAGTCATTCTATTAAAAAGCTTGTTATTAACTATATATTTAATATTAAAACTTTTTCTAACCTTGACCATGACGATCATCAAATATAGGAATAGCATCATCTCCATAAACACTATCATCCATGATTTCTTCATAATCAAGTTCAGGAGGACATTCATTTTTTGCTACCCAAAAATCCATCTTGTCAATACAATTATAATCGACCGGATCATAGCTCATTTTCTTATATTGATGTCTATATGAATTTTAAAATATAATAAATAAAATTATATAACTAAAAATAACAATATTATAAATGATAGCTTGCAATATCTTTGTCCTAAACGCAAGTTATAAGTCACATACACAAGGTCATTTAACCTTTGATGGTCTTATTGTTCCTTTGTTTAGTGTGGATGCGATAAAAAAGACTTCAATTACACTCACATCCCGATGAAGAAGCAATTTGACTAAGGATTCAAATAGCCACTTTTTGCAAGTGAGGTACACTATGACCAAATAATTTCCGCCATTCATCTACAAAAGGTATTAAAAGTTTAAAACACATTAGTAAATAACAAGATATAAGTTAAATTAATATTATATTCTAAATACAATTTGGAATGTTGAACTAACCTGGTTGCATATTTTTAGTTGCTGGCAAAACTATTTCATAACTAAAACTCTCTAATCGATCTCGATATATTTTGATCGCCTTCATTGCCTTCTCACTATTGCTACATATGCTTCTTTGCTCTAACAAATCAAGCAGGCCTTGCATTACTTCTGGAGTTTCCACAAATGTGCTTTTATCATATAAAAATGCGGGGTTGAGAAAATAGGCGGTCGCATGAATGTTGCACCAAAAATGTTTATCCCATCTTTCATCAACAATTTTAATATGAGGATCATACAACTTTTGCTTGTCTCTAAAGATAGACATAATTCCTTTACGAATTCTAAGCATCCCCTCATAAACATAACCAAGAGAAGGCTTTTCATCGGCATCCACAACACGAAGTAGTTTAATTATTGGAGCCTCTATTTTCACCATCAACAAGCAATCTTCCTAAAATTTATTGTCCAAAATAATTGAACTCACCAATTTACCCATAGAAGATTTGGACAATCTATGATAAGTATAGTATTTGTCTGTCACCAAAGTTTGCAAATCATGTTTGTGGTCATAAATGTCTTTTAGAGTGATAAAAACAGTAGCGAAACGAGTTGCTCACGAGCGCACAATTTCTTTTCAACCCAACCTTTTTCGTAACTAAGTTAACATATAAATATAGTTGTACATGAAAATGGTTACCTTAGAAGCCCGTGAGGCAAGGTCAATCATATGATCCATCTTCCCAATATCTCTCAAGATCAAATTTAGGCAATGTGTGACACAAGGAGACCAATAAATGTGATTATATTTTTCATGTAAGTCTTCCTGCAATGATAACAAAATCTATCAAACCAGGTTAGAAAGGAACATGGTTAAGTAAATAATATATAAATCTATAGCTAATAAAATAGCAAGCAAACTAAAATATTTAAAATCACATACCTGCAACAACAAAATTACTAGCATTATCTGTCACCAAATGTACAACATTTGAAGGCCCAATCCATTCCACAATCTCTGAAAACAAATTTATCAAATTGGTGGCATCCTTAACGATATCCAATGCATCAACAGATTTTATGAAGGATACGCCATTAGGAAAATACACAAAAAAAATGATCAAAGTTCTTTGTCTTTAATCACTCCAACCATCACCCATAATCGTGCATTCATAATTAACCCAATTGCTTCTAAAGTTATCAACAAGCAACTTGCATTCCTTTTTATAATTCTTTAGTAAATGAATCCTCATATTATTATAAGATGGGCCTTTATATCCAGATTCAATCCCAGCAATGACATCCAACACCGCTTGAAAATAAGGTAACCTCAATGCATTAAATGGAATGCATGAGTCATAAAACCACCGTGCAAAAGCCATATGTGCCTTTTGAATTGCTTGCTTGTTAGCAAATGCACTCTTGATTCCTAGTTAAGACTTCGAGGTTATCCTTGGAACCATAAATTTTTTAATGGAATCCTTGGCCTTTCTTTTCCCCAAATATTTTTCTATTACTGTTGTCTTTTGTTGTGACTTCATTGGAGGATTAACCTCTTAAACATCATCCACTTCAACTTCTTCATATGCATCTTCAAATGAATCCTTCTCCTTTTGTTTCGAGGAAGTAAGAACCCTCGCCATTTGTTTAAGAACATTATCGGAAAATTTTTTACAAGCCGCAATATTTCCCCAAATGCAAGCTAGGTAATGCTTCATTCTATTAATTCCACCACCTTGATTTTTTTGATCCACAATAAAGGCATGAGAAAATCTTTTTTTCTTGAGCATTATTAGACACATCAAAATGTTCCCAAGCAGGATCAATCTTCAAATAAACATTGCCACTTTAACAACTAGATGATTGTATATTGCTGGGCAATGGATCTTACACAAAGAAAAATCAGCCAATGTATGTTATCAATTTATAAGTGTGATCTCTATTGTGATACATATTTATGTAATACGTAATCTCCAATACATATTTTGCACATGATATACTCATAAATTTTTAAAAGAAAAATGAACAGTACAAAATAAAAATGTTACCAACTTACCATATGTCGTGAGGAAAATTAGACTAATAGTACGTAGCCCTTATTTGGGGGGACACAATCAATAATATTGCTTTAATGGTTTCACAAAATGAAACAAATTTGGAGAATTTGTGTGAGAATAGAAATATGGTTTCACATGACAATGAAGTTAAAGATGAAGCTTCATCACTAAATCAACCATCACAATTTGAGGCTCTAAGTTCATCTAGGGCCAAAAGAAGTAGAAAAAGTGACAATCATGAAGATGCTAACTTGTCCATGGTTCTTGAGTCGGCAGCTAATGCTCTCGTTTAATCCACCAATGCAATGATTCAAGCAAGTATGACCATAGCAAGATCCGCAAACATTTTAGAACAATGTGTTGCAAATTGGGATCCACTTAAAGATTTTGATATATGGGGTATGCTTAAGGACATACTAATACAACAATCTCTTTTTAACAAAGCATATGCATTTCTTGTCAAGGACCCAAAAATGTTAGTAAGTGTGATTAGATGCCCGGATATGCATTACAAATCGGTGTTGTTGGACTTAATGAGTAGTGATCATGAATCACAAAACTAAATGAGAGGTTAGTATTTTCTTTGTAATCCTTATCTTCATTTGAACACCAAACTAATATATTTTGTATAAATTACTTGATTGTGATATTCTTCTATTTGTTTTCTTTTTATGCTATTAGTTAATGAATTTATTTTGTTTTGAAATTTTTTTCAATTTACCAGAGTGACTATTATGTCGTCACAATGATGTGTTACCCAATGCTTTTGTGGTGTAAGAACTTGGATTTTGTTAAGTGAAACAATTTTAGTGAATGACATCTTATGTGAGTGTGGATTGTATTATGTAGACTATTTTTTTCTTTGTGGAGAAATTGATGTAAATGTGGATTGCATTATATGGACTACATTATTATTTGTGGATAAATTGATGTTAAATGTGGATTGCATTATGTGGACTATTTTGTTATTTGTGGACAAATTGATGTTATGTATTGATTACAATGTGTGAACAATTTTGTTATATGTGGGCAGATTAATGTTAAGTGTAGAATACATTATGTGGACTAGTTTATTATCTGTGGACAAGTTGATGTTAATTGTGGGTGGCATTATGTAGGATAATGTCAAAATAATGTTTATTTTGTCTTTCTCTTGGTTGATTATTTGAGAATTCATTATGTAAATCTTTTATATATATATAATATTTGACATGCTGGAATTCACTAATCTCAATCTTATATATATATACTCACATATACATGTTGGATAAGACCAAGTTTGTTGAAGAGATCAAATATGTTGGAGAAAATAAAGTTATATCATATTGGTTAGCTAAAGACAAGGGATGAGATTTTCTATGTGTACAAGGAATTGTAAACTATAAAAGCTTGTATGCATATGATATTTGATAAGAAATTTAAGTTTTTATGCAGAACCAATCTTTCAATTGTTGCAACAATACACACAAAAGATATACACAGATATAAAAATTTGACATGTTAATTGTGTAAATTGTTTGAACTCATTGTTTTTTTTATGTAAACATTGTTTTCTATCAAATAGTTGGAATAAAAAAGTTTTAGCATTTATAGTTATAACTTAATTGTAATAAATAAAAATATATTATTGAAAAATTATGTTTGACATGTATGTATTTTAACATTCAAATAGTATTTTTGTAATTTTAGTATATAGCCTTACCCTATCTTAGTTTCAAACCAAACACAACATGATTCAAAAACCTTCTTTTACTCTACCTTTCTCCGAAACACACGGTATGGTTTATAACTTTATCTTACCATACTTTACAAAACATCTCATAACCTCCAAAACCCCCTCTCTCTCTCTCTCTCTCCAAGCAAAACATAAGTTTGGTGAGGGTTTTATCTTGCTCAAACTCATTTGGTTAATAAATAGTTGAGTCTAAATTAAGATTTTAGGCTCGATAAAACAACCTAAAGTCAAAAGAGTTTATCTTTTAGTCTTATTTAATAAAGCTTCATAAA
>NC_052477.1:8496999-8527576 GCF_009730915.1 Dioscorea cayenensis subsp. rotundata
CAAGATCACGTTTTTCATCAGCCACTGCTACTCTTGATGCCAATCCGGAATCCGAAGTACGGTAACATGGAAGTCTCATAAGCAGATTCAAAGACAGAAGCGGAAGAAGCAGCAAGATACTCAAGGATGAAAAGCTACGAGCGGAGCTTTACGAAGCGAGCAGCAGAGTAGCTTACACCTTGCTTGCTAATGACATATGTAAAGACACCAGCTTAAAAAGCCCCTAGCTAGAGCTAGATAGTAATACGTAAGAGGAAGGTGACTAAGCAACTATGCTACTATTCGCACCTCAACCTAAAAACCGACTACTGGAAATCCTACTAAGGGCGGGCATTATGATAAAGCAACTCACTCTCTGGAGAATTGCATTGTCGCCGCATATAGCATGGGGAATCTGGTTAGCAATAAACCGAATTAATTTAGGAACAAAAGAAAGACTCCAGAGCAGCTAGACTAGAGCTCTTCTTCTCGAAAATCTGGCAATTCCATTCTTAGCATTCCCCTTCGCCCTCAACACCAACATCGTTGATGAAAGCAAGTCTGGAAGACCAGAAAGAAAACTCCAGTGGTCCCCAGCTGGATGTTGCTCCGATGGCTCTTATGGAATACGATCCTCGCGTCTTCACGGGAGGTATTACTTGGCGATCCCGTACACTTGTGGGGAAGCAATCACTGTGCGTTTTTCACAGGGTCACCCACAGGGACGACTCCGAGCCCCTGTGTGCTCTCCGGGTAATTTGCCAAGTCTCTGCAGGAAAACGCACGCCCATGTGGAAGTTACCCACGGGCGTGCGAAAATCGTAAGGTCACTCACAAGGGTGAGTCCACGCCCCTGTGCTTTCTCTGGATGAGCTCGCAATACAACTCCACGGGCATGCAGAAATTCCACACGCCCGTGCGTTTTCTCTGGATGACTTAGAAAACTCTGCAAGCTCTGCAAAAATTTCCTAAACATGTTTACACATTCAGGGCTTTCCTTTTTTTGCAAAATACACCTGCGGAAAACATTAAAAACAAGCTCAAGAGACTTAAACTTCGCCAAATCCTCATGAAAACACATGATGACATTAAAATCCACAAGACGATACACAGTAGAAGCATCTAAAAATCAAGACACCAACACTCAACAAGTTATTCATTAAAAAACTAAACTAACAACTAAAAAAAAAATAGTAAACACTTGGGTTGCCTCCCAGAAAGCGCTTGTTTTACGTCATTAAGCTTGACGTACCTCATCCTTATCTCACGGGGGCTCATAGAAGAATGTTGCCCTCTTACCCATGGCTTGAAAGCATGACGAGAAAAATCTCTTGAAGGTAGAGGGAGAGTTATTGGGCTTGGGACCACCTAGCAATGGTTTATCCAACTTGTTCGGTTCACACAAATCTCCAACAACTTTGGGAGAGTTTCCGGTGGCATCTCCATAGTAGACGGTACTTCTTCCGTCAAGCTAAGCATCATTGCTTCTTCATTTTCCTCCTCTTAGTCGAACAAACCCTCTTAGGGGCTCGGATTGAACATTTCCTGTATATATTCATCAACAATCTCATCAGTAGTGTCTTGAAAATACAAAGTATCATCGAATACAAGAGAATGCCGCATGGCTTCAGCAAGGTGGTATGTGAGCTTGGCATCTCAAACTCTCAAAGTTAGCTCCCCGCCATCCATGTCAATCAATAACTTGGAAGTCCCGCAAGAATGGCCTCCCAAGTATTAAGGGTACATCCGCATTCTCATCGACGTCTAGCACCACAAAATCTACAGGAAATATATACTTGTCCACCTTGACAAGCACATCTTTGATGACACCCCTCGGATGTCTCACCGTTCGGTCCGCCAATTGCAAAGTCATGCGAGTTGGCCAAGGCTCGCCCAAGCCTAGCTTCTAAAAGAAGGTGTATGGTATGACGTTGATACCGGCCCCTGTAGTCGCCAATGTCATTTCTTCACCTAAATTGCCAATGTTGCATGGAATGATGAAGCTTCCTAGGTCTTTCCTCTTGTTTGGAATGTTCTTTTGCAAAACCGCCGAGCAAGAAACATATAAAATCACTGAAGCACTCTCCTCTAACTTCCTCTTATTAGTCAACAAATCCTTCATGAATTTTGCATACTTAGGCATTTGAGACAACGCCTCAACAAAAGGAATGTTGATGAGGAGTTGCTTGAACAAACTCAGGAACTTCTTGTATTGTTCATCCGCTTGGTCATTCTTCAACCTAGAGGGATAGGGGATTCTTGGTTTGAAGGGTGGAGGTGCCACCTCTTTCTCTTTGCTTGTTCCCTCTTCAACCTCTATGACCTCGGGTGAGTGTTCATTGGGCTTCTCACTAGGAAACCTACCTTCAACCTCACGACCACTTCTCAAAGTGATCACCTTCACATGCTCTCTAGGATTGGTCTTGGTATTGCTTGGCAAGCTTCCTTGTGATCTCTCCGATAGAGACTTTACAATTTGCCCCACTTGATTCTCAAGGTTGTGCGAAGAAGCGGTCTGGTTGCAAAGTGTAGCCTCAACTGATTGAAACCTTGTATCCTATGATTTCAAAAATCTAGTCAAGGCCTTCTCCAAATCGGTCATTCGGGTCTCCAAACTGGAAACTCAGTTCTCCATATTTAGGGCTTGTTGTTGTTGGAAACCCAGTGGCCCCATGGCCTTTTGTGGAACTCGGTTACTCCACGAGAAATTGGGATGATTCTTCCAACCCGGATTGTAGGTGTTGCTATATGGATTCCCTTGATTCCTCATCGCATTACATACAAAATCAACATTCTCAACCAAAGATGCATCACCAACGGAGATCAGGCAATCGGAGGAAGCATGTCCTCCACCACACCCGGTACAAGTAGTCACGGTCGCCACTCTATTCGAAGTTAGAACATCTAACTTCTTACTCAATGTTTCCACTTGGGCCGCCAATGAAGTTACTACATCTATCTAATGAAGCCCGGCCACCTTCTTCTTCTCCCTAGCATTCCATTGGTAGCTATTTAACCCCATTTCTTCAATTAGTTGATGGGCCTCACCGGGGGTCTTCCTACATAAGGTAACTCCCTGCTGCCGCATCCAAGAGTTGCCTTGTGCTCGGATTAGACCCGCTATAAAAGGTCTGAACAATCATCCACTCCGGGAATCCGTGTTGAGGGCACTTTCTCAGGAGCTCCTTGAACCTTTCCCACGTCTCAAATAGAGACTCTAATTCCAACTGTACAAAGGACAAGATCTCATTCCTAAGCTTTGCAGATTTTCTAGGAGGGAAATAATCGGCAAGAAAAGCTTCTACCATCTCCTCCCATGTGGTAATTCATGCTCTAGGTAATGAGTGTAGCTACTGCTTCGCTCTCCCCTTTAAAGAAAATGGGAAGGCTCTCAACTTATTGGCATCATCCATACCCTATTTATCTTGAGCATATCACACACCTCAAGAAAGTTCTCTATATGACTGTTTGGATCCTCATCGGCCAAACCATTAAACTGCGTAGATTGTTGCAACATGTGGATGAATGCCGGCTTCAGCTCGAAGTTCTGAGCTGTAATCGGGGGACTCACAATACTCAACTGTGTCCCCAATACTGAAGGTCTGGCATAATTAGATAACGTTCTCTATTCCTCATTTTGTTCCGCCATATTATCCGACCCTTCAACTTCCAAACCAACTAGATTAGACTGTTCTTCCACAGGTTCTTTCCCTTTTCTTCTAAATGTACTGATAAGTACTTGTGCGATAAGAATGCGAAGCCTTCTTTCCTTATGATGGGCATTACTTTTGTCAGGTTTTAGCGCTAATACGTGTGTATTTATGTACTTTTATGCAGGTTGGGTTGTGAGGTCGATTATTTGTGAAAGAAGCCATTGTAGATCCTTTTACGCATTATTTGGAGGAGATCTTGAGAAGGCTCAAATGCGGAGACATGAGTCGGGTTTAGAATGCTAGAATGTATGCCAACCTCTTTGTATTCGAGCTAAGGTAATGATTCGGAGGGGCACGAAGGCAGTTACATCCCAGTATTCCGGCTTGTGCATACTTAGAAAGATCTCCACCAACGTGACCGTTTATTCAAGAACCAAGACGATTTACGACGTGAACATGTTCCCGTTTACGTTACCTCGATGAAAGCATGGATTCGGGAGTATTTCAGGCTGTCACTGTAGCAGTTTCTGTTCACAACCGAATGAAGAAGGAGCAAAACAGAGGAGCCACACGGGCATGGGGAAATTCCACACGCCCGTGCGTTAATTCCACAGGCCCGTGTGGAATATCCACAGGGGCGTGTGGAATCTCGATTCCAACCCTATTTAAGGCCGATTTCAGCCCTGATTTGAAGATTCTTTTCTCCATCTTTTCCTTAACTTGAGAGAGGGATGCGGCTAGGGTTTTAAGAGGTATTGGCTAGGGATTTTGAGAGGTTCTTCGGCTCTGACATCGTCATCTTGACAAGATCCCCTTGCGTATATCCCGCAAATGCACGGGTTTGTCGAAGTAATAATCCCGAATGAGCGGGTATCAAATCCACAGGGAGTAGGGAATAAAAACACTTAATCTGCTTCTTAGCTATGTGAAAGATCAATAGTGATAAGTGTGACAATGATTCAATTCTCAAAAGTAAAAGCAACAACTAAGAGAGCACGAGTAAAGGAAGAGGTAAGGCAATCGATAAAGATGGGGTACTCGGATAATGCTCTACCTAGGATAATTGTTTCAAGTGGAAGAACCCTCTATTATGCTTCCTAATCGATGCAATGGTGAGTCATGGAAATCCTTAATTACATTGTCCCAAATCTAAGGTCAACTATGCCTAACTCTATACATGTCCCGGAGGAGAGATTAGATAACCTCACAACCTCGCACTCGAATAGAGTTGCAAAGAGCTCTAGGGATTCCAAGTGATAAATCTCTTCCTAATTATAGACCTAACCCTTTGGTCCAGGTGGAAGGTCCCTAACCATAATTAAGCCCTAGATACTAAGATCACCTCAACGCTTCACTCCGTTGCACTCGCAACTAAGCCCCGAGCGGAGGGTCATCCCTTAGCTCATTCTCTCTATTATGGCCACAAAGAACTCGAGGAACGGAGGTAGAATCTATCACACTGGAGGGGAAATGGAACGTTCCTGTACCTCTCGACTCACCCTCTCAACCCTCTCCATTCAAGCTTTGTCTAACTCTCGTGGTGTGTCACTCACTCACAAGGGTTACCCCATGAACTCTCAACCTTAGGGTCACTCTAAGGGAGTATTCAAACAATCAAACATTCAAGATTGGAACTCACAATAACATCAATTAATTGAAAGCATAATAAAGAGATTCAATGAAACTATTACATCCTAGGGTTCACAAATTCCCAAGTATCCACTAGGGGTTTAGCTCTCCGTGGAGCACAATACAAACGATAATGAAATTAAATGTAAAAGAAAACAATCCATTGGGAAAACCCCCTCGATAGTTGTGGCGATGGTCTTGTGGAGAGTCCTCTACTCATCGTAAGATCCCCTTGTCCGGAGAAGATACGCCTTGCCAAATCAATCCAACGGAGGCTCCCTTACCAACCTTCTTCCAAAGAGATGATGATTTGTCTTCTAATGAACAAAGGCAGGAACTTTTCTCTGTGGATGTATCGAGGTCAGGAAGAGAAATTTCTGGGATTGTGGCATTGATAGCCATTGAAGACCACACAAAAAAACACATTCACAAGTAGAAGAGGGGGAGAATGATTTTGAACAGGAGGTGAACAACTTTGAGGAGATTGATAGATTGAAGGAAGGCAGGTTGCGCCCATCAATTGATGAACAACCAGAACTAGAGCTTAAAATCCTGCCTGCACATTTGGAGTATGCCTTATTGATGGAAGACTCCAAACTCCGAGTGATTGTGGCTTCAAACTTGTCTGTGGATCAAAAGGGCAAGCTTGTTAGCATGTTGAAAAGCATAAGTCGGCTATTGCGTGAATGATTTCAGACATTAAGGGCATAAATCCGTCATTCTATACTCATAAAATCTTAATGGAAGATGACTACAAATCTATGATCCAACCTCAGCGAAGACTAAATTCGAACATAAAAGAAGTCATCAAGGCGGAGGTGGTAAAGCTCCTAGATGTAAGGATTATCTACCTCATATCCGATAGTGCATAGGTGAGCCCAACTCAAGTGGTTCCGAAAAAAGCGGGGATGACAGTTGTGAGAAATGAAAAGAATGAATTGATTCCAATCAGGACAGTTACAGGATGACGAGTTTGCATTGATTATAGAAGATTAAATGATGCCACTCCAAAAGATCATTCCCATTGCCATTTATCGATCAGATGCTGGAACGATTGGCAGGGCATTAATTTTATTGCTTCCTTGATGGCATGTTGGGATACTTTCAAATCCCCATAGCTCCAGAAGATCAGGAGAAGACCACATTTACTTGCCCATACGGTACTTTTGCTTACAGAAGAATGCATTTTGGGTTGTGTAATGCACCAGCAACATTCCAACGCTGCATGACCGCCATTTTTGATGATCTTCTGGAAGACATTATGGAGATGTTCATGGATGATTTTTCAGTATTTGGAGACTCTTTTCAATATATGCATAAAGAATTTGGAGAGAGTGCTAGAGTGATATGAAGAAACGAACCTCGTCATCAATTTGGAGAAGTGTCACTTTATGGTCCAAGAAGGCATTGTCCTTCGACATAAGATTTCCCAAGCAGATGTGGAGGTTGATAGGGCAAAGATTTCGGTCATCGAAAAGCTTCCTCCACCGACAAATGTAAAAGGGATCCACAGTTTCTTGGGGCATGCAGGTTTTTACAGAAGGTTTATCAAGGACTTTTCGAAGATCACGCAACCGTTGACCAAACTCCTATAAAAATATGCTCCATTTGATTTTGGTGATAATTGTATGAGTGCATTTAATTTGTTGAAGGAGAGATTAGTGCAAGCACCAATTTTGACAATACTGGATTGGAATGAACCCGTTGAGCTCATGTGTGACGCAAGTGATTACGTTGTGGGAGCAGTGTTGGGACAAAGGAAAGACAAGCAGTTTTGACCGATTTATTATGCTAGCAAGACCCTCACAAGTGTTCAAGAGAATTATATAACCACCGAAAAGGAGTTGTTAGCAGTGGTGTTTGCTTTTGACAAGTTCAGGCCATACGTCATTTTATCCAGGGTCACAGTATTTATAAATCACTCAGCACTCTGTTATCTCATGAACAAGGCTGACGCAAAGCCGAGATTGATTCGCTGGATCTTATTATTACAAGAATTTGATATGGAAATAAAAGATAATAGAGGAACCAAAAATATGGTTGCAGATCATCTTTCAAGATTAGAAGGTTGTGAGGGGCAAGAATTGGCGAGCAAGGAGATCAATGACTTTTTCCCTGAAGAACATTTGTATGCAGTACAGGAGGCAGAGTCAGAGGATACTCCATGGTTCGCAGATTTTGTAAATTATTTGTCAGGAAGGATACTGAAGCAAGGCCTCAGCTTTCAACAGAAGAAAAAGTTTTCAGTGACTCAAAGAACTATTTTTGGGATGATCCTTACCTGTTCCGTATTTGTGCCGACCATGTGGTTCGAAGATGTGTGTCTAGGGAGGAAGGTTGGAGCATTATTGCGCACTGTCATTCGGGTCCCGTTGGGAGCATTATGCTTCGAGCAGAACTGCTGAGAAGGTTTTGGCTGCCGGTTTCTATTAGCTAACTTTATTTCAAGATACCCACCAGTTTGTTCTTCAATGTGACAGTTGTCAGAGGGCTGGAAACCTATCGTGAAGAGATGAGATGCCTCAGAATCCGATGCAATTTTGTGAGGTGTTTGATGTGTGAGGGATTGACTTCATGGGACCATTCCCGAAGTCCAATGGTAATCAATACATCCTGGTGGCAGTTTATTATGTTTCTAAATGGGTGGAAGCTCAAGCTCTTCCAACCAACGATGCTAGAATGGTGGTGAAATTTCTGAAGAGGTTGTTTACTTGGTTTGGGACACCACGAATCATCATTAGCGATCGAAAGACCCATTTTTTCAACTCACAACTCACAAAAGTGTTGAAGCGCTATGGAGTACGTCATTGTCTTGCTACCCTGACACATCCGAATATGCGTGTAAACTGCAAGTGCACGGGTGTCGAAGTAATAATTACCCCGGTGAGTGGGTAGTCGAATCCACAGGGAACAGGGCTACTAGTACTAACTTCTTCTCTGCTTTCTAGCCTAATTATAAATGGAAAGGTGTGGTGATCTAATGTGCGAAGAAATGAATACCGGAGATGAATATGCAAGGGTTAAATGGATGGAGATCTCAATCAGTAAAAGTGGGGTATTCGGGCAATGCTTCCCCTAGGATTCAGGTATTAGGTACCGGATAAGAAAAGTGTTTATATAAAGAGTAAGTTAAGTCGTGGAAATCCAAATATAATCGGATCCGGCCTCTCGATCACTAATACTAGTCCCCTACGAGGTCCCGGTGGAGAAATCGCCCAATCTCAACACCTCACACCACATATGACCGCAAAGCACTCTAGGGATTCCAAGAGGTGTATCCGATTCCTAAAGATTGATCCAACCCTAATTCCCAGCGAAGGATCCTAACCCCCTACAAGGTCCCGGCGGAGAAATCTCTCAATCTCACACCTTACACCAAATATGGTTGCATAGAGCTTAGGGAACGGAGATAGAATGCACCAATCGGAGGGGAAAGGGAATGCTCACTATCTCATGACTCACCCTCTCAACCCTCTTCAATCTTGAGATTCTAACCCTAATAGAGACCTCTCTCTCACCAAGGTAACAAATCATGCAAACCAAATAACCAAAAGATCAATGAGGCAAGCAAGCATTAGACAATCAAGATTAAAACTTAATCAAACTCGGATTAAATAGAAACACTAAGCAAATCCACAAAAGATGAGAATCCTAGGGGTCAGAAGCCCAAATACTCTCTAGGGTTTTAGCTCTCCATGGAGCAACATACAAAACACACCATCAATGAATGAAAGTACATTAAAACCATAGAAACAAACCCCCTTATATATGAACTGATGGCCTTGATGGGGAGCTTCGACGTCTTGAAGGACCCACTCCGAAGCTAGGTTCACCGGTGGCTTCCTTGATGCTATGACGGAGGAGGAATCGATCAAAGTTGGTGACGAAGCGCCTCCAAAGCCACAAAGACCTCCTCTCCAAACCCTAGCCGTCTCACACCTCAAGAGCCGCACAAAAGATGAGAAAGAATAGGGCAAAACGGCTATTTATAGGTCTTAGACCGCGTCTGTCACGTGCCCCCATGCGCCCCATGTGGATTTTCCACGTGCCCGCGTGGGCTGCAGGAATTTCCACGCGGGCGCGTGAACAGTAATAGCCGTTTTGAGGCCACATGTGAAATTGCTACAGTAAAATTGCTACATTACTTTTCACAATACGCGGTCCAAACACTCTTCTCTTGAGGCCACATGTCCGGGCACATGTCCATGTGGTAGGCTATAAAAATTTTCTTCATCGACGTATCTTTGAGAAGTCTTGCAATCTTCACAAAGAGAAGGAATATGAAGATGTGGCTGCCTTTGTGCCCTTCCAAATAGTGAATTGACTTGAATCTTCTTGGAAGTTGGCACACATCTCCTCGTTTATGAACTCCTCTCGTGTCTTGGTCCTTGAACTGAACAAGAACTCCCAACATTGTGTCTTTATAGCCTATCTTTGCTTCCTTTTTACTCTTCAAGGCATTCACAACCTATATGCATAAAAGAACACCAAATACACAATATGAGACATAAACCATAGTAAAACTGATGCTCAATGCATGTAAAACATATATAAAAATATGTCTCCTCAAGCACTTATCATACCCCCTACCATCTGCAAATGAGTGGTCAAGTGGAAGTCACAAACAGGGAGCTCAAGAGGATCTTAACCAAATCCGTGGAACAAGGAAAGTGGGATTGGTCAAAAAGGTTAAACAACACATTTTGGGCTCATAGAAATGCGTACAAAACTCCAATAGGGACCAATCCCTATAATTTGGTGTATGGAAAATCATGTTATTTACCTGTGGAGATAGAGCATAAAGCATATTGGGCAATTAAGGCTATGAATTTTGACTTGAGCAAGTCGGGGGACCAAACAATGCTACATCTCAACAAGATAGATGAATGGAGAATGAAAGCATATGAGAATGCAAGGATTTATAAGGAAAGAATTGAGAATTGGCATGACAAACATATTAAGAATCCGAAAAAATTCAATGTGGGCGATCAGGTGTTACTATTTAATTCTCGTCTACGGTTATTTCCTGGGAAGCTCAAGTCTAGATGGTTTGGCCCTTATACAGTAACAAAAGTTTCACCTCATGGGGCTGTTGAGATTACCCATCCAGAGAAGGGTATATTTAAGATGAATGGGCACAGGCTGAAACCATACTATGGAGGAGAGGTTGGTAATGACGACAAGGAAGTATTTTTCCTTCATAAGCCCCTTGAGGTAAGACAAGGTACGTCAAGCTTGGTGACATTAAACAGGTGCTTCTTGGGAGGCAACCCAAGCTTTTATTGTTTTCTTAGTTGTGAGTTTAGTGTTTGCATGAATAAGACTTTGAGTGTGGTGTCATGATTTTTAGATGCTTCAGCTATAATTTTCTTGTGGATTTTCGGTGTTATCATGTGCATTAACTTGTTTTGACGAGCCTTTTGGTCGTGCGAGTTAGCTTCTCATGTTTTCACTAATGTATTTTGCATAATAGGGCAGGCTCTAAGTGTGCATACATGTTCAGGAAATTTCTGCAGAGCCTGCAGAGTTTTCTAAGTCATCCATAGAAAACGCACGGGCGTTTGGAATTTCCACACACCCGTGGATTTGTGTTGTGAGCTCGTCTAAAGAAGGCACAGGGGCGTGGACTCGCCCCTGTGAGGGACCCTGCGATATGTGCACACCCATGGGTAATTTTTGCACGAGCATGCTTCTCCCTGCAGAGACTTAGCAATTTTTCTCGAGAGCGCATAGGGGTGTGGATTCGCCCATGTGGACGAACCTGTGAAAAACTCACGGGCGTGGGTATTTTCCGCACGCCCGTATTGGTATGTTCAGAAAGGAGGAGTGTTCTCCCGAGAGCACATAGGGGCGTGCGTCTGCCCTTGTGAGTCTCTCCTGTGGAGGCGCATGGGCTTGGGTATTTTCCGCACGCCCGTGTGAATGTGCAGGAATCATAACGCTGCATTCTCCCTTTATAAATTTATCGAGCCCTTTCCATTAAAATACCTCCAAGCACTCAGAGAACACTCTCCTGCAGTCCCCCGGCCTCTAATTGTTGATTTTAAGTAGATTAATTTGAGGTTCTCGCCGATTTCAGGGGTCTTAGCTTCATCTCTCTCATCAATAAACCCTTGTTTTATCTTCTCTTCGTTCGTATTTGATTCTCTTCGATTTTCTTCGATTAAACTGGTGAATGTGCCTCAGTTTCATGCTAAAATGGTTGTGGTATGTTTTTAATGAGCTATAGAAGATAGGGAGAGGTGTATTCATGGGGTTTTGCCACAAGGGCTATGTGGTTTTCACGCCCAATGAATCCACACGAGTGTGTGGAATTTCCAGACGACTGTGTGTATTCCTGCAGTATTATGTTTTGAATGAATTTGATCGATTTTCCTTCCAATGCTGCAAGTATGGCCCCCAGATCGAAGAAAGCTACTGGTAAGCATCCTAGAGAGCCTACATTTGAGCCGAAAAGCATAGGATTTGCTGTTTCTGAACATCGAGCTCGATTTGAGCGGTTGGCAAAGCTGAAGTTCAGTCAGACATGGATGTCAGACGTGAGCTCACTGAGAGAGGTGTAGTTAGCACATAGCATGGCCAATGAGGTCGAGGAGTTGCTATCGGTGGGTAGTTGGCGCAAGCTATTGATTATTCGTAACCCTGCTATCCACCCACTCACATTGGAGGTGCTTGCCTCATTTGAGTTTGACTACTCTTATGCTCATTTCAATAGCGTCGTCGCCATTCAGTTCAGAGCTTTTGGACAGCATCATAGTATGAATGTAACGTAGTTCTCCATTAGACATAGGTTATATGATGAGGAGTTCACTACGACAGAGGAGTATGATGAGCTACCGATTGACTATTCGGGAAGCTTAACCGCCCAAAGAGCCTATTGAATACTATGTGGTCATGGTCAATATGAACCAGGAGTGTCCAAGGCTACATGCCTTTCTCAACCTAGTTATAGATATCTTCATACCATCCTGAGTAGATCAGTGAACGGTCGCGGCGACAACACGGGAGTCTTTAGCAGGCAAGAACTTCTATATTTATATTCCATGGTGCGAAATGAGCCGATTCATGTGGGACACATTTTAGCAGAGTATCTGATGTATCAGGGATAGTATCCCAAGCTTGGTGTCATTTTCTCATGCCTACACATCACTAGACCCATCTTGGGGATGGGCCTGCGAGACACGATCTGAGGGGCCGAGAAGACGATAGTACCAGCACCCCTCAGGTTAGAGACAATTAGGCTCATTGGTATGATTAGGAAATATCCGAATGGTGATTATGTGTTGAACATGCCCCCATCAGATCCATTTGTGTCTGAGGAAGCCGCAGTAGAGGGGTCTCAGCCAGCTTTAGAGTCATGATAAGTGTCTAAATGTACGTATTTCAGTATATGTATTCTATACTTCTAACTTATGTTTTTATAAGAATTGATGCCCGTTTTGTGCTTAATCATGTGTTATTTGCTTTGAAGGGCACATAAATGCCACGGAGGACACGAAGATACCTTTTGGGCGAATTCATTGTAGCGTATTCATTGTAGCTGGAGTACTAGCCCTAGTTTTGTGGCATGTAGAGTAGTCTGAAGACGTGATCTAGGGTGAATGTGAAAAAGAAAATGTGAAAGAAAAAAAAGAGAAAAAGAAAAAAATGAGTCTATGTTAGTATTCCTCTGCTAATGAAGCGTGAATGCGTCTATGTAGACTGTAACCGAGTAGTTGGGTGGCTCTTGTGCCTAATCAGCATGTGCACCCTCCAGAAAGATTTTTTCGTGAAATTTACATTAGTCGGACTCGAAAAAGAAAAAAAAATAATAAAATGAACTGAAAAAAAAACCTAGTGATCTTTTTGACTACTTACTAGAGGTTCTGATAAAGAAAAGGGTGATAGTTCGAGTTCAAGACTTAGAAGGATCTTACTTGTTCATTGAAGTAGCACTTAGCACTTTTAAGACTTAGTACTCTTGCCTGTGGAGTGATTAGCATCTAGAGCTGTACTGATTGAAGTTAGTAGGCTAGACTCGTTCAGGGCAAATGAGATAGAAGATTCACACACATGGCACAAACATATAAGAGGTGGACAAGATCTTTTTGTTGTGCTTAATGGTAGTAACTCATTATCTATATATCATTTTCCAATGCTTGTAGAGTATTATATTTATTTGAGTCAGAGGTAATACATTTAGCCACTTATCATTTCCTTTGTTCTTCATGATTTGTTTGCTTTAGGACAAGCAAACGCTTAGGTGTGGGGATATTTGATAAATATCTAAATGTACATATTTCACTATATGTATTCTATACCTCTAGCATGTGTTTTTATAAGAATTGATGCCCGTTTTGTGCTTAATCATGTGTTATTTGCTTCGTAGGGCACAGAAACTCCACGGAGGATACGAAGATACCTTTTGGGCGAAAAAAAAGAAGAAAACCAGGTTGTTGTACTTTAGCAGTGGTGCTGCAGCATCGGCATTATAGCAAGATCACTGTGGCTACTGCTTTAGCACCTGGAGAGTTTTCAAGTCAGAAATTGAACCATATGATATGGCCTCAATGCTGCCCAGGATTGACCCCAGGATGAATACTGTAGCCAAAAAAGAGAGTAGTTTGTTTGAAGGCATACTGGCTCAATGAGGTGCTCATTGAGCCAGTATGGATACTATTATGAGTGCTAGAGTGCACTTTTACCGACCCCAAATGGCTTCAATGAGGTCCTCATTGAGCCGACGATACCACCAGATATGGAGGTCCCTCATTAAGCCGATGATACCGCTAGTATGGAGGCCATTTTGGGGGGTTGTTGAGTCTATTTTGAGAGGCATACAGGCTGCTTTGGAGGGGAGTATACCGGGGGTATATGAGGGCATTTGGAGGCCATTCTTGGGGACTGGTAGACTTTTGGGAGACTTTTGGCAGCCAACACTTAGGGAAGAAGAGAAAAATGAAGACATCATTTTGGGAGAGCTTGGCTTGAGGCTTGGAAGGGGTCAAGAGCTTGAACTTCAAGGAAAATGCTTCATCATCAAAGGAAGAGGAGCATTCGAATTCTTTTGGGCTAGAGGAAAGCATCATTCGCCGGCATTGTTCTTCTTCATCATCATTCGTACTAGGGAGTGCCATTTATGCATCTATTTCTTATTGTTGTTGAGTTTGTTATACTTGTTTGTATGATGGCACACTAGACCCCCAAGGCCACCGGATGTAGGTGAACCTTGGGGGGTTCATCATGTATTTTTGGATGCTAAACCTTCATTTGGAATGTATTTGGGTTGATTTATATCTTGGCTCATTGTTCTTCATGTCTAAAACTATAAAATGGAGAGATCCTTAGTTCTTCATTGAGTTTTATGTGTAGATGTGGCCTACTCGCATATACTAGATTTTTAATGAGGTAGAAGGGGTATTCTTGTGTCGATATGCGGAGAGATTGGGTGTCGGTAACCCCTCCGATTCTTAAGGATACACTTAGAGCAAGTATGTCCTTATTGTGGGATTTCCCTACACTTAATGCGATCATAGGAATGTAATTAAGGAGAGACCCTTATTGACATTTGTATGAGATTAGGGTTTAATCACCAAGAAATTGGGGTTGAACTATTTTTGAAATCCTTTGGTTTAAATCACGCTTGCTTCACTATTATCATGCATCCATATACCATGATGACCTCTCATGGGGATCCTCATCCATAGGCCTATTTTTATCATCGTTGCTTTTGTGATCTCCTTGCTTGCCCTGGAATTGTCATACTTGAGATCTATTTACATTCTTGCATGTATTAGAGTAGTATACCTTGCTTAAGTTGTAAGGTTAGAAAGTAAGTGATGGAGGAGTAATAGGAGCTCCTTAGCCCCGTGGAATACAATCCTTGGGTTTTTGCTCAAGGTATTACTTAGCGACCCTGTACACTTGCGGGCACACAACCAAGTCAGAGGCCGAGAGAGATCAAATAGAGGCGGTCCCTCCAATACACAAGCCCCCTCCAATGTGGATATTTTCTCTAACTCGAGTCCATGATCGGTTTGAGAGGCTTGAGAATGCCGTAGGGATCCTCTGACGAGGATGTGGGTCGAGGTTCGCGCTACACAAACCTTGAACCACAAAGAGTTCATGGCATGATTCGACGTCATACAACAGTTGCTGGAATGAGACACGAGATTACCATTTGTGATGCGATCTCTAGCACCAGATGATCCACCGACGATCGTCCCCTTCACCGAGAGCAGCTGAGCCAGAGCGTGACACCGACGCTTGATTCATCGTCCTTTACTTTTTGCTATCATTTATTTTTCGTTTAATTTTGGACTTGTATATTCAGAAAGGACTTTCCTTCTGGGACTATTTTCGTTTTAATGTCTCGAGTTGTATTCATTGCTTTATCCATTATTTGCTTGAGTTGTTTTTGTTTTTATTGAGCTTCACTGAACCCCCTCGTGTATGCATACAGATGGTTTTGTCAGTATGGGAACTGTGAACTAGTCATGGAACAACACTCCCAAGAATTTATCTCCATCAAATGGAACAACACTACCAAGGTGTTTCGGCACTTGGCCGTGTGTGCTTCACAACCCATTGGAACAACACTCCCAAGAATTTATCTCCATCAAATGCAACACTAGGAGTCAAGTGAGTATTGTTTTGATTGCTTCTCCCACATATATTCTTGTTTGATATATTATGAGTGAGCTTGCATATGTACAATGGGGAAAATGTACAACTTAAGTGCGGGGGGGAGTTTCGTAATGCACATGTCCTTTATATTAGTTTTGATTGATATACATGCTCACATAGCTAATGGCGATTCACCTTAGTTGCAATGATTGTATTCTTGAGTTTAGGAGAATTTTTAACATTGAATGTTCTCATGATCTAGTTCATGCTTGAATTTTTAGGAATTTTTGCCCAATTGACACTTATTGCACAACTCACTCTTTAAAAACTCTTTTGAAAACTCAAGTTTGATGTTAAAGGGACTAGTTATAGTTGTTTCTTTTGTAATAAAAATAATAATAATAATATAGTTTTATTATTTAGTTGTGCTTGTTGGGTGGAAAGAGCTACCACCTATGAAGTATGAATCTACTCTCATAAGTCGGATACTAGTTATGCCCTAATGAGAGAAAGAGCTATCTCATAAGATGAGTGAAAGCTACCACCCAGTGGAAAGAGCTACCGCCTCCAAAGTGTGAAAGCCACCTCAGTGGCTGCTTTGGAAAGGGCTACCTTAGAGGATGTGTGAAGCTGCTACCATATTTTTAATTTTTGTTATTTTGTGTGGATAAATAAGTCCCTTATACTTAGAAATTTGAGGAGTATACCTTGGGTTGACTTGAGTGAGTTTACACACACTTACACGATTTACGGTTTGTTGTCCTTTTTTTGGTTCGAGTTTTTTTAGCTAGAGCATTGATTTTTTCGTATTTAATGTTCAAAATTTCCCTTACTTGTAGAATGCTCTCTTTGCATGTTTTTGGTGAACCTAAGGCCAAGCACTTCCATATTTCCTTCAGTCTATACTTCAATGTGTTTAATTTTTTTGGCTTGAGGACAAGCAAAAGCTTTAGTGTGGAGGAGTTTGATAAATGTTTGTGTGATAAGAATGCGAAGTGTTCTTTCCTTACGATGAGCATTACTTTTTATCGGGTTTTTATCACTAATATGTGTGCATTTATGTTACTTTCATGCATATAGGGTTGTGAAGCCGAATGGCAAAGAAAGAAGCCAATGTAGATCGTGAACGCACTATTTGGAGGAAATCTTGAGATGGTTCAAACGCGAAAACATAAGTCGGGTTCAAGATGCAAGAATGTGTGCCAACCTCCTTGTATTCAAGTTAGCACGATGGTTTGGAGGGGCACAAAGGGCGATCAAATTTCGAGTATCCCGGCTTGTGCATTGATAGCAAGATCTTCACCAATGAAGCTATTTATTGAAGAAGTAAAGTGATCTACGACATAAACGTGTGCCCGTTTACGTTACCTCGATGAAAAGCATGGATTCGGGAATGTTTCGAGGGTGATGCATGATAGCGGTATTGTTGCAAAACAATGTAGAAATTTACTATAGCAGGTACTGTTTACAATCGGCAGAAAAAGTGAAGTTTAGAGAATCCACACCGGCGTGTGGAACTTATCAACGCCCGTGCAGAATTTCCACAGGCCGGTGTGGAGAATCCACAGGGGCGTGTGGATACCGGATTCCACCCCAATTTAAGGCCGATTTCATCCCCGATTTCAGCATTCTTTTCTCCATCTTTTCCCCAACTTGAGAGAGGACTGCGGCTAGGGTTTTAAGAGGTATTGACAAAGGATTTGGAGAGATTCTACGGCTTTGACTTCATGCTCCATTTGGAAGAAGGTTAGTGGGAGAGCTTTCGTCGAGACCGATCCCGGTGAGGTGTATCCTAGGCCGGACAAAGGGACCTTTGGAAGAGTCGAGGCTTCTCCACAATACCATCATCACGACTATCGAGGGATTTTTCCATGGCTTACTTACTTTTTACATTCGATTTTTATTGTTGATTGTAACTAGCTTCATGGAGAGCTAAAACCCCCTACTCGATACTTGCATTTGTGAACCCTAGGATGTATTTGTTTCATTAAACCTTTTATTATGCTTTCATTAATTGATGCTTTAATTGAGTTTCAATCTTGAATGCTTGATTGAATGAATGCTTGCTTAGAGTTACACTAGGGTTGAGAGTTATTATTAATAACCCTTGTGAGTGAGTGACACACCACGAGAGTTAGACCAAGCTAGATTGGAGAGGGTTGAGAGTGTGAGTCAAGAGGTAGCGAAGTGTCCCCTTTCCCCTTCAGTGTGATTTATCCTACCTCCATTTTCTTAGGTTCTTTGAGGTCATAGTAGAATGAATGGGCTAAGGGATGACCTTCCTCTGTGGCTTAGTTGCAGAGGCAACGGAGTGAAGCGTTGAAGTGATTTTAGCACCTAGGGTTTAATTGTGACTAGGGACCTTCCACTTGGACCAAAGGGTTATGTCTACATCTAGAAAGAGGATTTATTCCTTGGAATCCCTAGAACTCATTGCGATTATGTATGAGTGTGAGGTGTTGAGATTGTTCAATTTCTCCTCCGGGACATGTATAGAGTCATGAATGGTTGACCTTAGATTTGGGACCATGTATTGAAGGATCTCCACGACTCATTAATGCATTTGGTAGGAAGCATAATATAGGGTTTTGCACATGAAACGATCGTCCTAGGCGGAAGAATATCCGAGTACCCCATTTATATCGATTGCCTTACCTCCCCTTTACTTGTGCTTATCTTTCTTATCTCTTTTATTATTGTTTACATTACATCTTGTTAACAAAAATCATTATTCATCTTTCACTTGGTTAAGAAACAATTTAAGTATTTTTTTATTCCCTACTCCCTATGGTACGATAGCCACTCACCTGGGATTTTATTACTCGACAAACCTGTGCACTTTGCGGGGCATACGCAAGGGATGTTGTCAAGTTTTTGGCACCGTTACTAGGGAGTAGGCATTTAGAGATACTTTGTACTTGTTTTCTTAGCTATTCATTCATTCATTCTATTTCACATCTTCTTTTTCTATCACTGTTCTGATTTGTTCTTTTTCCTGGATTACAGAAAAAAAAAGTGATTGACATGCCCGAGTTATTCGACACTATCACGGGAATGGTTGAAAATGTGGAACAAAAAGTTCAATTGTTGCAGGATGAGACACACCGTGCTATCTCTTGTAAGAACCATACACTATTCAACATCCCGTGGAAGAATAGGTTGAAGAATACATTGCCGTAATTCAAGAGCGGAATTGCGAATTAGATAGTGTTCTAGATCGGGTTTGAGAAATGCGATTTGCATCGATGAGTGATCACTTAGAAGAAAGTTTGGAGAGAGTCCTCTCTTAGTTTGATTCATCTTATCATGAACAAAGGTAGGAACTTTTCTCTGTTGGTGTATCGATGTTAGGAAGGGAAATTTGTGGGATGGAGGCATTGATAGTAGTTAAAGACCACACGTAAAACATATTCACAAGTAGAAAGGGGAGAATGATTTTTGAAAGCGAGGCGAACAACTTTGAGGAGATTGGCATGATTGAAGGAAGGCAAAGTTGCGCCCATCAATTGATGAACCACTAGAACTAGAGCTTAAAAATCCTCCTCGCACATTTGGAGTATGCCTTCTTGATGGAAGACTCTAAACTCCCAGTGATTGTGGCTTCAAACTTGTCTGTGGATCAAAAGGGCAAAGCTTGTTAGCATGTTGAAAAGGCATAAGTCGGCTATTGCGTGGAAGATTTCAGACATTAAGGGCATAAATCACGTCATTCGGTACTCATAAAACTCTTAATGGAAGATGACTACAAATCTATGATCTAACCTTAGCGAAGACTAAATCTGAACATGAAAAGAAGTGGTCAAGGCGGAGGTGGTAAAGGTCCTAGATGCGGGGATTATCTACCCCATATCCGAGTAGTGCATGGGTGAGCCCAACTCAAGTGGTTCCCGAAAAAAGGGGGATGTCGGTTGTGAGAAATGAAAAGAATGAATTGATTCCAACCGGAGACGATTACAAGATGGCGAGTTTGCATTGATTATAGCATTTACATCGCATATTTGATAAGTGCTAAATTGATCAAATTTTCTATATCATTTACACTGCATCTAGCATGAAATTGTATTGATTTAGCATCTTATTAGGATGAAAATTCATTCTTTTGTTCACAATGACCTTTATTTCTGTTTTATGAAGAAAGAAGCTAATTTGAAGATGTTTGAAGCAAAATGAAGCAAGTTGCTGAATCAAGGCTATACCATGTCTCACAATGGCGTTTTGGGAACTCACAACTCCTATTGTCTACACTTACCACTACTGTGATCAAGCCGTGGCAGCATGAGCTCACTGGTAGCAATATAGAAGCCCTAACAGCCTTTCAAATAACCATTGTGAAGTCCATAACGGCCATTATCAAGACGCATAATGACCAAAGACCGTCCTAGGAAGCACTTGGAGCCCAAGCAACAAGTTACTCACAATGGGCATCACAAGCTAGTGGTGAGGTCATGGCGGAACTGATTACTATAAATACCCTAGTTTTCTCAATTTGAAGGGATATTCTTTTTGTGAAAAGAACATAGATCGGCTAGATTTCTAGAGATTTGAGCGGTGGAAGACGGTGTTTCTTCCATATTCTAATGGATTCGGCGGATTGCGCATGACGAGCATCTTGAAATATCATCATCAGAGAGGTGTGAGTGATACATGTCATCGGACAACCTTGGGATCCTCTAATTCTTATCTTCAGAGAACTTTTAGAGAGAGTTAGTCTAGGAACACATTGAACATTTATTTATTCATGATTTGATCTTATAGCTCTTTTGCACTTGGATGTATTACTTTCCTTGATCTATGAGAACCTAGTTCGAGGGTAATTTTATATCTAGGTCGCTTAGTTATTGTTTATAAATCTTGATAGGTCAATATATATCATTCTAGCTTTCTTAATCATTGCATGCTTTAATTTTTTATCTTCGTTGATGTGGATGAGTAGGATATGCCCTTGTGATGAGTGCATTTTATATCATATTCATTTGTTCTCAATTCATTCTTTTGCTAGTCCTTTAGCTTACTTTTGTGTATATTCAGTGCTATTCTGGGTATATTTATTTTTTGTGCAAGATTTAGGGGATCCAAGCAAAGTGAAGGTGGGGATGAAATGAGAAAAGAATGACAATTTAGCTAAGTGCTCAAGTTGAACACGGGCAGAGCATGGTCGTGCTCTGTCCTCCTAATTATTTCAGCATGGAAGATGACTCAGTGATAATTCAAGCAGGGAGGTGCTCTCAAGCTAAGCACGGTCTCAGCATGACTGTGTGGCTCCCCTTAATTCTCTCAGTCTAGTGATAGTTTCTGCTTAACAGGGGAAGCACGCACTTGGTGCTCCTAGCATAGTCGTGCACAGGCGAAGCAAAGGTGGAGCACGGCCGTACTCCTCCCTTTGATTTTTCCAGGCGAGCACTTAACTAATTTACTCAGAAATCTCAATGAGAAAGCACGGTGCAAGCACGATTGTGCTTTGACCATGTCGAGCCCGAAATCAATCTTTTTACTCCAGCCTTGTAGGGTTTCAACCTCATCTTTGTTCGGGGATTATCTTCTCTACTAGGAGGACTTTGATGAGGGCGAAGGTCAAGCTTCACCACACCATCTAAGGGGATCAAGGATGAGTTGCAGGCACTAGGAAAGTGAGGCTAGCATCAAGGAAGCTCAACTAGGAAGAATATCTTGAGAAGGAGGGAGTTATGTCTTCTTTCCTTAGATCTTTATCTATTTCTTCCATGTTATACAAATCCATGAGGAGCTAATCGTCCACTATGTGTCGGGATGTTGAACTATGATGCTTTGTATGCTTTGAATACTTACTTTTAATGTTCTACAGAGTTCTATTAGTTTCTTGTGTTTAATCTTGTGTTGTATAACTTGATGTGTTTGAATTACATAGTTGCTTAGGTAAAACTTGGTGTGTGGATTGTTATAGTTGTAGTTGCCCTGTGTGATTGCAAAACTCGATGTGTATGAAACCACAATTACCTCACCAAAACTTGGTGTTATTAAGAACCATAGATGCAATATTGCTTTTGAGCACACACAAGAACCGTAGAATGTACCTAGTAGGCATTGGAAGTAAGTCAGCGTACTATAGCTCATAGGAATCGTCCTAGGGCATTGCTTTTTTGCTGTTGAAACCTTAATCCTAATCTACTTGATAATTCCTCATGTTCTTTCCTTTACTTGTTTTAGTTTCTTTTTTTAAACCAAACCTAATTCTTGTTTAACTAGAGATCAGAAGAAAAATTAGTATTTTAACTCTAGTCCTTGTGGTTCGACAACCCTATCCCTCGCGGGGTACCACTATATTACTTGTGTGTAACTCGTACACTTGTGGAGAACGCATCACCATGCATTGATGACCTCCATGCCATGATAGACTATGCATGTTCTAAAATGTTAGGTATAGCTAGGTTTCCGGATTAGGGATAGATTGACCCTTAGACTTAGTGTTTTTTTTGTTTCTTTCTCGTAGGGCTCCTGTACTTAAGGCAAACATAGGAGGCTGAGGTAGATTAGATTCCATCCGAGTGACGAGGTGGAGGAATTTCGTCTTAAGTTCCTAGTGATTTAGACCTAGTCGCCATGGCTTATTGGGGCTAGTAGGCCTTTGAATTCTCCCAGTTCGATCCTAGAACATTGATACATAAATCTATTAGTGTTTTATTTGCATTGTTGGCCATGAATGATCTGTTGTTGGTGTAGTTAGATATTTAAACTGCATTCTTACATGGTGAGCTTTTAAGAGAAGATCTATATGCAACAACCGGATGGTTTCAAAAGTTGAAGGTAAAGAAGATCATGTTTGCTTGTTGAAGAAATCCTTGTATGGCCTAAAAGCAATCTCTAAGGCAATGGTACAAAAAGTTTGATTCATTCATGACTAGTAATGAGTTTTCAAGAAGCAAGTACGATAGTTGCATTTATTTTTAGAAAGATAGTAGATGGGTCATTGATATACTTATTGTTGTATGTGGATTATATGTTAGTTGTTGCAAAAGAATGTTTGTGAAATTGAGAAGTTGAAGGCGCAACTAAGTGTAGAATTTGAAATGAAAAAAATCTTGTAAGAGCAAAAGAAATTCTTGAAATGGAAATTATAAGAGATAAGAAAGCAAGAATATTACTTATTACTGAGAATAACTATACTTGAGAAAATCCTAGAATGCTTTTAACATAAAAAGAAGCTAAATCTATGAGTACTCTTGTCTGGTGCACATTTTTAAGTTTTTCAATAGCACTATCACCTTAAATATATGAAGTAAGAAACTACATGGAGGAAGTTCCATACTCCAGTGCAATAGGTAATCTCAAATATGCCATGGTATATACTCGACCTAATATTTCAAATACAGTTAGTGTTGTCAGTCGATGTATGGCTAATGTACTCTCCGCAAGTGCATGGATCATAAGTAGTAATAAAGTGGTACCCCAAAGGGTAGGGTTATTGAACCACATGGATTACATCGCTAGTACTAATTTTTTTCTTCTAATATCTAGCTTGATCAAAGTCTTGAGTAAAGAAGATAACTAGGAACCCTAACAGGAGGAAAGGATTACAAATAAGTATTGGAAATGAACTAGGAGAGAATCACAAAGAAAGAACAACACCTCAGACTAATCCCTTAGAGAAACATGTATTGACTCTTCTATAATAACTATCAGGTATATCCCTACGGCCCCTATATGTGCTCTATAAGTAATTTCCCATCTACGATACTCAAATACATTAAGCTTTGCAATCTCAACTATGGGTATAATGCACATCAAGCTTTGCAATTACACAATGTTAACTACAACTACGTCAAACAACACATGCCAAGTTTTGTAATCACAACTACGCAAATCATGCATGTCAAGTTATGAAACACAAGGTTTAACATAGGACAAACAATAAGACTCCAAAACCATTGCAAAAGAGTAAGTCAAAATACACATAAACTCAAAGTTCATATATTCGGGTCACTAGAGAATGGTTAGCCCCTCATAGTTTTACAAATCCATAAAAGCCTAAAGAAAACAAGAGAAAGAATCCATGAAAGACTCCCCTTTTTGCTTCTCAAACAACTCCGATGGTGCTCGGATGAAGTTCTCTCTAGCTAAGCTCCACTCCACTCAGGCCCCTAGCACCCCTAGACCCATCTCCAATCCCAAAAAAAGTGAAGGGGAAAAAGACCAGCCCACTCGTCCCCAAGAGGACCAAGAAGCAGTGCCCTTCAAAAATGACCTAGATTTGGCTTTAAAAGGTGTTTTTTTCGAGTCCCTATAGGGCCTAAGCATGGGCATGTTTAGGCAGTACTTTTAATAGAATTCTCGACTGTTGAAAAGAATGAGAATTTTCTCCCAAGCAGTGAAAAGCATGGCCTAAGCATAGGCGTGCTTGGGCCATGCTTCCAGACGCATGACCGTGCTCTGGGCTTTGTAACCGTGATTCTTTTCTAGTGTGCACTACAATAATTCAACTACAGTTTTTTTGCTTCTTTCTTCAGATAAATCTCTATAATTACCATAATAAGCATGGCCATGCGTAGGCCATGCTTGCCCTAGAAACTTAAAAATATTGTCTTTCTATACTGATTTTCAATCCAGATCTTCTTTTAATGTTCCCAAGATATGTTTTCCTGCACATTTAAGCACAAATACCCAAAGTACCACCATATCACAACAAATAAATGCTAAAAAACAAGCTAAATACATGAAATAGATGTAAAAATATCTATATAAAATGCCCTCATCAATGGCAAATCTAGGTAAAACTCATTGGCAAGTAGTAAAGTAGATCTTAAGATATTTCAGAGGTACAGTTGATACTTGTTTAGAGCTTTGCAGTGGTAGTAGAAAATTGGTTGGTTATGCTGACTTAGACTATGCAGGAAATCTAGATAAAAAGGTCTTTGACTGGTTATGTTTTTACATTAGGAAAAAGTGCCATCAGTTGGAAATCAACCTTAAAATCTATAGTGACATTATCTACTACTAAAGTAGAAATTATGGCAGTGACTGAAGTTGTTAAAGAGGCTATTTGGCTACAAGGCTTGTACAATGAGCTCATTTCATATCATAATGAGATTGTTATCTTTTGTGATAGCCAAAGTGCAATACATTTGACTAAAGATCAAATGTTTCATGGGAAAACAAATCAAATTGATGTCAGGTGTTATTTCATTTGTGAAATTATCATTGAAGGCAAAGTAATTGTTAAAAAGTTTGGTATTGCAAATAATCCTACTGATATGTTAACCAAGTCTCTACCACTAGCCAAGGTCAGGCATTGCTTGAACTTGATTGGCATACTTGCACTTGGCAACCCTTAAGGGTTACTTCACAGAATGGGGACATCTACAAGTTTCAAATATGAAAAATTCAAGGCAAGGTCGAGATTTGTTAAGTGTGTAAAATATGCCTTGAATTTCACGCATGTTATTAACAAATAGCCATGCCTAAACCCTAGGTTAGCCCTTCATTTTTGAGAAGTATGTTTTAACTTGTATGAAGCCTCCATTTTTGACATGCATGGATCCATAATTTTTGACACCCATATATGCATGGACTTTTGGTAGCTCCATTTTGCCTATAAATACATGTCCTTTGGCCATGTTAAGATGAACACACAGCCACAAAACCACCAAGAGTGATTCTTGGATGAATGAGTGTATTAGGGTTTTAGTTGACAAGCATTGAGTAAAATCCCTGCTTATAAATCTACAATTTCTATAGTGGAATATTTCTCCATCTCCTGTGGATGTAGGCATAAAAAACATAACCATATAATTTTGGTGTCTTCTTCTTTTATTTTTGCCACTTTATTTTAATATCTCGTGTTGTTACCATCTATCGATCCTAACAATTACATTATCTTTTGTAAACCCCTCTATTAGGTCACCCTAATCTAAAGGGATATTATCACCCTATCTTTTGGCGTGCTATTAAATCTCTTTCAATTATGGTATATCTATCATGTTAGAATATTTCTATCTATAATTATAAATGATTATAGTCTAGGCTCTCGCAACTTAAATCTATATCCATGGATCTTGGTTTTTACAACTTATATCCACAGTTTTTACTCCCGAAATTGAATTACAACATCAAAGTAGAAAGATTTTATAAGAAGGAAGTCAAGAATTTGATTATAATCCAAAACTAATTAGGATCCAATAAATAGAATGATTCTTTGGCACTCATGTTTACAAAAATTATAAAAGATCCATAAAAAATTTAAGGTGTCGTTTGGTTGGATGTAATTCTAAATTCAATCGATTTCTAGTTATAACGCAACTGGAAATACTTGGTTTTCAAAATACAATACAGTCAAATCTTGTGTTTTGTTAAATGTAACTGGAATTACTATATTATAAGATTTTATGTTTACTTGGAAGGATTTGTAAATTTAAAATTGGAAAACACACGTATATAATTGTATGAATATATGTGTATATATACATATATGTATATGAGTATATTTATCTGTATAAGTATAAGTACATGTGTGTATACATGCATATATATATATACAAACATGTATATGAGTATATGTACATGTAAACATTCTATGTATAGGTATATGTATATGTGTGTATATATGGATATATGCATATGTATATATGTAGAAGTCTATATATGTATATGCATGTATATATATATGTAAACATACCTATGTATGTATATATGTATGTACATATGTATGTATATAAGTGTGTGTGTGTGTAGTATGTATGTGTCTGTATATGCATATGTGTATGTGTATGTGTATATGTATATATTTATTTATGCATATATGCATATGTATATATGTATGTTCATATATGTGTATAAGTGTATGTATGTGTGTATGCGTGTATATGTGTATATATGAATGTGTATGTGTACATGTATATATTTCTATATACATATATATATATATATATGTATATACATTAATATGTATATGCATATATATATATATACACATGTATATATACATCACTTAGGGATTTTCAACTCCCAGTGTTTCGACGTACGCCTAATTTGGACATAAGTCCAAATATTTCCTTGGGAGTAATTGGTTTTACCATGGTGTTTTAAAATTCCTCAAACCAAACAATGGATTTTTTAATGTGGTAATTGAAGTTACATTGTAACTTCAAATACCACAAAACAAACAGTACCTAAGAAAATATAGGATTCATGGAAAAGTCCCTCAAATCTTCACCTATGGAATGGTAAGATGGGTTCTTCTCCAAGGAATTAGATCTTTAACTTCAATCAAGCTCCATATCTTCTCCAATATTGCCATTTAGAATTAGCGATCGAAACCCCCTCTAATGATGCTCAAGAGTCAGTGAGAATGTCTTGGAAGTGCCTCCAAAACTCTAGAAACTTCCTATCAAAATAATTGATAAAGTATATCAATTATTGGCCTAACCACGACTTCTACCACAGTAATGGGCGTGATTGTAACCACAACCTGTTATATGTGACAAGATCCCCTTGCTTATATCCCATGAAGTGCAGCTTGTCGAGTAATAATCCCGGGTGAGCGGGGTGAATCCACGAGGGAGTAGGGAGTGAAAATACTTAATTTGATTCTTAGCTATATGGAATATCAATAGTGATAAGTGTGAAATTGATTCAATTCTCAACAATAAAAACAACAAGTGAAAAGAGCAAAAAGTAAGAAGAGGGTAAGGCAATCGATAAAGAATGGGGTACTCGGATAATGCTTCACCTAGGATAATCGCTTCAAGTGCAAGAACTCTCTATTATGCTTCCTAATCAATGCAATGGTGAGTCATGGAAATCCTTACATACATAGTCCCAAATCTAAGGTCATCTATGCCTAACTCTATACATGTCCCGGAGGAGAAATCGAACAATCTCAACACCTCTGACTCGCATAGAGTTGCAATGAGCTCTAGGGATTCCAAGTGATAAATCTCTTCCTAAATATAGACCTACCCCTTTGGTCCGGGATGGAAGGTCCCTAGCCACAATTAAGCCCCTAGATACTAAGATCCTCTCAACGCTTCACTCCATTGCGCACGCAACTAAGCCCCGACGGAGGTTCATCCCTTAGACCATTCACTCCCATTATGGCCGCAAAGAACTCGAGGAACGAGGTGAGAATCTATCACGTCGGAGGGGAAAGGTGGCGCTCTGTACCTCCTCGACTCACCCCTCTCAACCCTCTCTAACCTAGCTTTGTCTAACGCTAGTGGTGTGTCACTCACTCACAAGGTTACCAACAAGAACTCTCAACCCTAGTGTCACTCTAGGGAAATGTTCATACAATCAAGCATTCAAGGTTGGAACTCACAATAAACATCAATTTAATGAAAGCATAATAAAGAAGTTTAATGAAACAAATACATCCTAGGGTTCGCAATCATCCAAGTACCCAGTAGGGGTTTAGCTCTCCGTGGAGCTTAATACAATCAAAGAAATCGAATGTAAAAAGCAATGAATCCATAAAGAAACCCCCTCGATGGTCGTGTCAATGGTCTTGTGGAGAGTCATCTCACTCGTCGTCCAAAGATTTCTTACGTCCGGGTATAGGATACGCCTCGATCGAAGCTCCCCTACCAACCTTCTTCCTAATGGAATCACGATGTCGAGACCGTAGAACTTCCCCAAAACCTTGGCCAATACCCTTGAAACCCTAGCCGAAGTCCTCTCACAAGTTGGGGAAAAGATGGAGAAAAGAATACCAAAATCGAGGCTGAATCGGCTTTAAATAGGGCTGAATCGGGCAACTCCACGCAGGCGTGGATCGATACAGCGCCGCGTGGAATTTTCACTGGACGTGGATAATTTCCACCGCCCGATGTGGATTCTGCTTTCTCGATTTCTCGGCCGATCGTGAACAGTGTTGCTATAGTAAATGCTACATTACTCTGCTACAGTCTTCGACCTGCTTAACTTCCCAATTCCATATTTCATCGGGGTAACGTAGCGGGCACAAGTTCACGTCATGAATCACTTGCTCTTTCAATGATGTACATGTTGGTGGATCTCTTGTTCTTATATGCATAAATCAGAATGCTCGAGTGTGATCGCCTTTGTGCCCCTCCAAATGAATGTGCTCACTCGAATACGAGGAGGTTGGCACACACTCTAGCATCTCACACCTGACCTATGTCTTCGCGTTTGAACCTTAGCAAGATCTCCTCCAAAATAGGTGCATTATGATCCACATTGGCCCATTTCCTTCATACTCGGCCTCACAACCCTACACGCATAAAAAGTAATATAAAAACACACATATTAATGTAGAAAAGCGAGGAAAGTAATGCTCAACATAAAGAATGAACGCTTCTCATTCATATCGCACAAGCACTTATCAATATGAGTAACAACAAATGTGGTTCCTTGGATGAGGCCATGGTTAAGCCCGTGGTTGATCCATTCTTTTGTACCTTTCTCTAGATAAGCATGTTGATGTGTTGAGTGTTGTGTGCACTACTTTAGAAGTGTATGGGTCATCTAGTAATAATATATGTGTGAGTGGGATTGTTGAATCCACAGGGATTGAAGATCACTACTACTAACTTTATCCTCGTCATCTAGCTAATAATCAATTTGTCAATGAGTAGAAAGCTAACTAAAATTAAAAATTGGAAATAACGAAAAATCAAGACTCTGAGAAGGGAATAACGAGGTGTCCGAATAAGATTTTCCTTGGGATTCATAAATTAAGATAATTGCAAATAACATATATTGAACCTAAGGGTTGTTGGACCGAGACGATTCAAGAATATACCTAGTGCTCTCTTGAAACGCCTCAATACCTATCCTATACTATGGTAGAATTAAACCTCTTCAAATTCTACTTTCATACGATTGCAATGAGATGTAGGAAACCCCTATGTAGAAATCGGAACTCTCGCTATGATGATTATAATCGAAGGAATCTAGGTGGCCTCTCTCTAGCACACACTATCAATTCCTTTCATCTATGACTAATTCTACGCAATGAATATCTCGATATCAATCATGCAATCATAATGAAATAGCCACTCTAATTAGGCTAAATCAACAAGATAAAGACATAGATGAACCCAACAATCAGAAGAAAATTTATATTAAAAGCAATATAAAAGTGTAAATATCCCAAGCTACATCAAATCCAAACACCTAATTAAGTAAGCCCTCTATTGGGGTGATGTTCATCTCAAGACAAAGAAAGTAAACCCTAGAACAAACTCCATCAAAGACAAAACCCCCTTCTCAATGTTTTCAATAATGAAATCAATGTGAGCCTATATCGTCATCAAGGTTCTTCACTCTAGAGACTCCTTCAAACTCCTTCATCTTATTTCAACTTGCCTCCAAACCCTATCCGTCATCCAAGAACTCTCTCCCCAAAAGCTCGCTCCCTCAATACCTTTTTCAGCTTTTTTTATACCCCCGAGATTATGGTAAGTACACTACATGGGCATAAACTATGCCTATGTAACTCTCTAGATAACTTCAAAAACAACAAGCCTGGTGTTACACAACTATTTATACTACTATGTACCTCTTCGACTGCCCTTGTAAATCTCTGGCTCTAGAATTTGCATGGGTGTGTGTTTCAGTAGTAGCTCTTGTACTTCTTTAGAATATTGTGCTTTTGATTTTTGGATGTATATGAGTGTGTACATGGATAAATGGTCATGATCATCTCTGCATTGAACTTTGGGCCATGTTCTTGGTCCGTGTATTTCTCTAGATTTTACCTTAACGATTCTTAAAAGGTACAT
>NC_052477.1:8528576-8531999 GCF_009730915.1 Dioscorea cayenensis subsp. rotundata
CTTTATCCAAATTTCACTTTATTTTCTTTAATCAAGGGTATCTAATCATCTTATTTTGGATCCAGAAAAAGAAGGGAATGTTTCACCATTCAAGTTTCTTGGCGGGAGGTGCCACTCTTGCAGCTGGGCGATTAACGGCAGAGAATGGAGTGCTCAAGGTAAGATGGGCCATGTGCTGTGAAAGTGGACTGTTTTAGTTGTTGATTTGGGAATTCTTTGAGAACCAGATGGAAGATTACTTGAAGCTCAGGATATTTCAACAAAATTGAATACCTTCAAATTACATTTTGTGCAGATACATGTAATAGAATGAAATAAAACCTAGAAAAATTTTAAGATTTTACTGCTGCACTTGTTGGGGAAATTCATATATATTTATCCAGATCATCCTTCACTTCAATGAAGGAATTGAAAATTATCTGCTGTTAATTTTTGTGATAGGTTAAGGATTCCCTTTTGTTTCATTACATCTTTGTTATTCTGTACATCCATTGCATTTTCTATTCATATGAGAAGCCTTCTAGGTATTGCGTTTATATTATTTTTGATGTTTTGTTGCAGTGCATCTGGGCATATAGTGGTCATTACCGTCCAACTGAGGAGAATCTTAACAACTTCCTAAGCTTCCTCGGTGAGAATGGGGTTAATATAGAAGAAGTTCAGGTAGATCTCATATTGCCAGTAAATTTTAGAACCATACTCAAGTTGCTTGTGGTGCTGTTTACCAGACATGGTTTAAATTTAGATCAACCTCCTCAACCATTTGATCTTGTTTTATTTTCAGATCCCTTCATCATCAAATGAAGACTACTATGATGACAGTACAAAACAGGATCAACCAGAGAAGATTACAAGGTCCTCTCCAATTTCAAGACCTCCGCAGCTTATAGTGCCTGTTAATAATGTCATGGTTGACCAAATCATTGCAACTGAAGTTCCCCAAAATGAGCAAGGTGCTGATGAGAAAGAGAGAAAAGGAAGCATTGAGAGGACTTTATCTGGTGGCCTTCAAAGCCCGGTCACAGAAGTCCCGAGAAAGGAAATTCTGAAGAGGATTGAGTCAAAGGGGAAATCAAGGTCGTATCAGCTGGGACATCAGCTCTCATTGAAATGGTGCACTGGAGCTGGTCCAAGGATTGGATGTGTTGCTGATTACCCAGTTGAACTGAGAGTTCAGGCACTTGAGTTTGTTAATCTCTCACCAAGGGATCCTTCGCCTTTGAGTTATCGACGTCTTGGCTCTTATATGTCACCCAGCCGCTCACTTGGAACCCCTCTATCATCCAGCCGTTCACTTGGAACCCCTCAGTCATCCAGCCACTCACTTGGAACCCCTAAGTCTAATTTCCTTGCTGCTGTTGCTGCTGCTAATGCTGCGGCTAATGCCGTCACTGAAGATGATCATCATGACTCACTTGAAACCCCTCAGTCTAATTCCCCTCCTCCTGCTGCTGCTGCTGCTAATGCTGTCACTGAAGATGATCATCATGACTCACTTGAAATCCCTCAGTCTAATTCCCCTCCTCCTGCTGCTGCTGATGCTAATGCTGTTACTGAGGATGACCACCATGGCTATGAGAAGTTTTGATTGATCTATGCAATGACAAGTCAGAATTCCAACAGGCTTAGTTCCCGAAAATCTTGGCATTTCTAGGCTGTGACTGTCTGTGAATTTAAGTTTCTTAGAGAAGAGAAGAATGGGGCTTTAAGTTCTACTAGTTTTTTCAGTTTTTCTTTGATGTCTTCGTATCTGTTGCTGTTTTCAGTCAGCTGCTTAGATCCTTTGTCAATATATATATATATATATATAGTGTTTCTTAGAGTCATAATCTGTAACCGTGTGAGTACTCAAAAAGTTGGACCTCAGCATTAAAAAGAGGCTTTGTAACGATGTGTTTCTCCATTCAGAGTTGATTTACTTCTGCAAATTGTTAATTGTTCCCTGTGCTTTCACCTTCCCTGTCATCACATCGGTCTAGAGGCTGGCCGATGCTTCCATGGTTAGACTCCAACTTTTTTTAGGTGAGGATGATTTTTTGTTAAAGCATGGTTTTTTCTTCACAATAATAATAATAATAATAATAATAATAATAATAATAATAATAAGACGACACCCACAGGACCTGCCATAGCTTGCTTTCAAACCCTGGAGTCCATCAGTAGTAAAGCGCACCATCTCTTGTTGTGACTCTCAGTGATGCCTTCTTTCTTAACATCTGATGTGCTTTTTTGGCGTTCATCCTTTCTGAAGTCAAGGGCGAGGACATGACTGAGCTTATAGCTCTTGGGATGGCAAAGAACGTAGTCAGTGCCTTTGGAGCTTGCTCATTCTTCCTATTGCTTTGCTTTGGCCTATGAGTTATAGCCAAGGATTAACAAATACAATGTAGCACATAATGTTATTAACTGCTTGCACTGCGTTCAGCGAGACACAATCCGTTTCCTAATTAATTGCGTTCAGCGAGACACATAATGCAGCACAGGATATAGGCTTCAGTTTGTGTAATGCAGCGAGTGTGTTTTGTTCCTGGGGGTTACTGTTTAGGATGGTGGGCCTTGCTAGTCTTTCTTAACTTTATTGTTTTTTATTAAAGTAATATATTTATCATGCCTTATTTTTTTTTGGACACTAATAGCAACAGCTATTACAAAAGCAAACAGACTAAAAAGACAGGTGATGAAGAAGGCAAAGCTCATCAAGCCAAGTCGGCCGATCAAGGCCCTGGAAGAAGAGGGAGGGCGCATGAAGGTGACGACCACGGGCGGCAAGCGCGTCTGCAATGACGTTGTCTTCACGAGGGATGGAAGAGAAGACGATGTCAGGAAAGAGCTTGAGAAGAGAAATCAGCTCATGATATTCGTTGAAGAGTCTCCAGGCAACACAAGGATTAAAATCTTTGAGGATCTGAGAAATTCCCGGACAATCAGTGAAGATCCGATCAGGCTTCCAAGACGAGTGGACACACGAACGCAAAGCCAGAAGGATAGCCGCCAATTCCGCCGTCAGTGGAGATGCACAATTTGCATGGTCACAACCTGCAAGCAAGATTGAACCCGGATGAGAGACCACAAGAAAACCAAGACCAGCATCCCCAGTGGATACCTCCCAGGAGGCATCAGAAAAAATGTAAATAGAATTTGAATGAGATTGAGGGTAAGAATACTCCCTGGAATAAAAAGTCGAGGACTTGAAAAAGTCTGAGCAGAGAGACCAAGCCCGGGACAGAAGAGTATTGAAATGAGGATCCCAGTTCTGGAAGATCAAATTACAACGCGCTTTCCAAATTAGCCAGGCGACGGTGGCAATCAAAGCTTTAGTCCAAGGACTAAGAGATGAGATCAGCCAATGTCCAGTGTGTAAAGTTTGCATTAAGCCCAGAGGCCCAATCTAGAGAGGAGATCCAACCAAAGAGGGTAGACTTT
>NC_052477.1:8532999-8633443 GCF_009730915.1 Dioscorea cayenensis subsp. rotundata
GTTGATATGACTATGTGGGTATGAAGTTTAATTTGTGTGTTTGAATTTTATTATATTTTGATTATCTTGGTTAATGCATGTACTTTAAGAGCTTATAAAGGTATATTACTTACTTTCCTTTAACTAAGATTTATTTGAGGCATTTTTTTATGAGGAAATTAATTTATCTGTTAATTTTTTTCATTTTAGATAAATGGGAAAGCGTAAACGGTTGAATATCACTAAGGCAAATCGCACTTCGACTTCTCAACAACAATCCGAATCAGGCTCATTATCTGAACAACAATCATGTTTTTAGAACCGAGCTCACCAAAATGAAACCCTCGACAACAATTTGAACAACCATCAATTTTCATGTATAAATTCTAACGCATTAGTTAATGTATTTTCACTTATTTATATTTAACTATGACTTAAATTTTTTTGTGTTACTCTTTTATGTAGGTAATGCTAAGCCAAAAAAAGTTCGAGGTCCTACACATATGGCTGATATTTGGGATTTGAATAATGAAGAACGAGTTGTTGTCAAGTTAAACGGTGATCGTTTAACTTACCAAAATACTAGCTATTAAATAGCTTCAATAAACCATAATTAATCAACGATCACCGTTGATTAATTAAGTGAAAATACACTTAACAAAAAAGAGTATAATTAATCAAACGGTGATCGTTTAATTTAATGAGGACACTTAATCAAGTTAAACGAGTTGTTGGGCTAAGGACACTTTTTTATGATTAATTTAAACGGTGATCGTTTAAATTAATGAGGACAGTTAAACATAATAAAATGAAATAATTAAACCATTATTTCCAAAATACTAGCTATTAAATAATTAATTCAAAATAATAATAATAAACCAATTATTTTAAATAATAGCCACTACCAACTTACCTGGTCCCCTTGGGTTTCTTGCTAGGATTGGAACTCCCTCCCAAGTCTGAGCAACACTTAACAAGGTAACGGATAAAAATAAATACAACATGCTAATGACCAAAATTGAACCCAAAAGAAAATACAAAAAAACAAGTAACTAACTCTCTAGTTTGGCCCACTCACTCCAAAAGATTAAAATCCGACTTTAGATAATTAAACTGGTCTCCAATTGCATATAAACCAACTCAATTTGGGCTAAACTATTCTGAACCAACCTGAACCAACCTCAATATCACTGAACCAAGTTTAATTTAACCAACCAGCATTGAACCAATTTTACTTATACAAAATCTGTTGAACCAACTTGGTTCAACTGAACCCAACTCTCCTTGAATTGGTTCAGCCGAAAGCCCTTAGCCCAACACCTAAACCAAACCCAAATCAACTTCAACTGATTGAACCAAACCTGCTTAACTTAACCTGATTGGGTCAACCCAAATTAACTCAACTCAAGCTCATTCTCAAATCAATTGAGTTAGTCAAACTTTAACATAAGTGATTGAACCCAATCAACTTAACTCTTATTAATCTCATCCAACCATCTAGGCTCAAACATACTTGAATTCAACTCATTCCACTTGATTTGGTCAAGCCCAACTCAACCAAAACCAAAACCCAACTCAACCAATTTACTTTCTAACTTGGTTTGATCCAACCAAATCAATTTGGCTAACTCAACCAATTCAAATCCAACCATTATCATTTATCATTAACATCTTAATTATCATCATCAACTTAATTAACCAAACCAAACCCTTATCTAGATGCTATAGTAACGATACAGTAAACCAGAAAATCTCATCCTCCATTTTAAACAAGAATCCAACAAATACAAAAGGTTTTTTCCAAAACAATTTTAACACTCATCATCTACTAACAATATACCATATTTTTGCCACTCAAATACAAGCTAAATCTTTCAAAAATATGTTAAAATCTTAGGATGCTTACCCAAGCTTATTAACCAAACATCATGCATTATTTTAATCAAACAAAACTCTTACCAAGTAAGCAACCACTCCGCTGACTCTCTCCCGGTGATCTCCAAGCCCCCAACCTCCTTCAAACCTCCCATTTTCCTTTTTTTCTTCTCTCCTTCGGGGCACTGTAGCACTTATGAACAAGGAGAACAAAACCATCAATCTCTAGATTTTTCTCTCAACTTAAGTTTTCTGCCAAAATTCACTGTTATTCCCTAAAAATATAATTTTTTACAAAAAGGTCCCTGAAAAGTCACCAATAGTCCCTGAATTATGAAATAGTAGTTTTGAAAGGTCCTTGCGAACTTACCTTTTAGTCCTTGGTCTTCAGAAATATTTCAGATCAAATCCTTTTCATTTACTTGTGAACCCAAAATCTTTTATAACACTCACACTTGGGTCCATAAGTTTTCTACTTGGTGGTTCTCAACAGAATTACTCTGTAGGATAATCTTACAGTAATTGTTATAATACCCTGAATATATTTTCCAACATGTATTCGAAGGTTCAGGGTATTACAATCCCTCTCTTGAAACCATGTATTTTTCTTGGGACTATAAATATTACTCTCTTCGTTTATATAACTTAGAAAATTGAAGATGAGTAAAATTGGAAAAAAAGAATAAATATTGCCTTGATATTATAAAACGACAACTATTTTGGAATAATTTTTTTTTTCTTAAAATGATATGTATTTAGGAACGGTAGGAGTACTATAGATTTTGATATGTCCATATATCCTCTTTTCTTGGCTTGTGCGCTTTTCAATTGACTTTACTTGTATTATAAATCATGAAATGTATGATTCTCAATCATATTCTAAAAAAAAGAAACTAAAAATGATGCATCATTACCTTTGATAAAGCATCTACAAAGGCGCTATGATATAATGGTAAGAGATGTAAACGAGAAAGAATTAATAGAAATGAAGTATGAAATAAAAAAATCTTAAAGAAGCAAATGAGGCATTATGGAAAAACCCACATTGAAGCTATTAAGGAATTAAATGAATTGAAGAAGACAATAAAACTCATTCAAGAACTTGATTCCGCATCGTCATGTGATGTTCCCAAATGTCGAAAATAATGACATATTAAGGGGGATGTTGGAAATTGTAACTTTAATACATCATTAATGTTTTCTAGAAGTGTGAATTTGTGTTTTGGAATATGAAAGGTTATGGAGTGATAAGGAGAAGTGTTAATGAGACATTAATATGGGGGCCTTAAATGAAACATGGGAAGTCATTGTAAGCTATATATATTGGCAAAATATTATGTTGTTGGTTCTGGATGGGTATGTATGTGATAATTTTCACTCAAACTCACAAGAAATATAATCACACACAATCAATCATGCAAGAGTAAAGAGGCACACAAATTGGTTACCTAGTTTGGCACAACCTTGCCTATGTTTGGGGGCCAAGCTTGGAAAAAAATAATCCACTAAATGAAGAAAAAGAATGAAGAGTACAACACACTCTCTCACTCACACAATGACATAGAAAACCCTCTCTAGATTGAACGATGCCTACTTTCCTCAACTTACACATCTTGGGGTCTCTCCCTTGTGGCTTATTCTAAATCTTCAAATGGGATATCTTATATGGGCGTTCCTACGTCCTAACAAAGTTTTCTCTTTTAGATTCTCCATGGCTTCCTAACTTGGGCACATTCCAAAGTTAGATGTCGTAACTCCAAATGCAACCAAACATACAACGGTGGCCACCTTACTGATCCTGATTGAGTTTTAACCTAGTTGCAACCGAACTTGTGATACCTTCAACCCTCCCGGTTTCTTCAGTTCACTTCATAGTGGTTGACTAGTCCCAAGCTACTCCTGCTTGCAACTGCTTCCTTCATCATGTCATCTCATCAAGTCCCTCTCCCAAGGGTCGTATCCACAAAGGCGTGAATCCATCTCACCAAAGATGGTCTCCCAAGGTCTCCCAATCTTCTTTCCAAATTTGGCCTAAGTTTGGTCTTTATAAAATCATCAAACTTGATCTTCATTCATCCAAATTTTGGTTTTAATATATTGTTAATAAACTTGATCTCCTCTCATCCAAGATTAGCTCTTCAATATCTTCCAAGCATGATCTTCAGTCATCCAAGCTTGAGTATTTAGTCTTCAATCAAATCTCATCATATATGTGTTATATACTTGAATAACTCCGCCTATAATTAGCCTTCATTCCAAATTATGCTCCATGTAATCTTCATGATGATCTTTGTTAATAAAAAGTTTATTTCTCTCTTTAGAAATATACCTCTTATGAAATAAGTTTATCAAAGATAGATTTCATCATCTTGGATCTTACTAAAAATAGATAAAATCATACTTAAGATAAACTTGCTCTTCATGAGAGATCTTTTTATCTTGATGCTCCTTACCAAAGATAGATTTTCTTCATATCATTCTTTTGAGAGAAATTCTCCAATCATATTCTCCTACCATAATCATCACACGCCTAATCATTTGCCATGCCATCGTGTGTTAGCCTCATCATCATCATCCTTGTGACCATTGTTTGCCACATCATTTGTTTGCTTGTCACTTAGTGCCAACTTTAGGCTTCCAGACCCAACAATCTCCTTCTCTGGCATTATTTGACGTAATCTTCTCTTTCTCTCTTTTGCCAGACCGACAATGGTTAGAACCCCCTGTTACAATATGTACTGGAACCTGGATATGGCTCAACTTGACTTCTTACAAGACCGATTTTTCAGAATATCATCTAGTTGTTACATTACATTAGTACATGACATTTAATAGCAACAAGCAACTAGTGATTTAAAAATAACAAACCTCATTAGTCTATAAGCAAATATTGTTAACAACTAAACAATTCAAAAACTAAATATAAAAAATGTTCAATAGTAAAACTAAAAATGATAAGACAGTTAGTGGCAATTGGCAGTATTTCTCTCCTTTTGTGGCAGATGATGGCAAACAGTCTTCTCAATACTCCACAAGAGGTTGTTCTTGTAGTTGTAACTTCCCTAGGTTACAGGATTGCTAGTTGATGATGCTCCCACTTTCTTTTGCCTGAGAACCTCCCTACGAACTTGGATACTCTCTTTCTCTTTAGCAATGATGATCAGTTCTACAGACATTGCTTTTTGTCTTCTCTCCAAATCTCCATGATGTTTAATTAACAGTTTCTCATAATCATCTTGAATGTGTAAATTTCGGACGACATCTTCAGCGATAAAAGGTGGTAGTGATGGCTGTCTTCCAACTGGCAGATCAATCATCTTCCCAAAGATGAAGAGCTTTGGTGATATCCTCAGTTTCTTGATACTTGACACCATCTCAACCTTCTCCCGTTGTATCTTGTGTTGCATAAAAAACTATGTGATCAAAACTGGATACCCTAGATGGCTCATGGTTGCAGAGATGGTTGCTTCTTCACTAATCCTCTCAAAAATAAACTGTCCCAGATTGAATTTTCTACCAGTTACCATGGCATACAATAATAGAAAAATAATAACAATATATAATTTGTTATAAAAATTAATTTAAAAGTAATTATACTTTTTTTGATAAAAAAAAATATTATAAAATTATAAGACTAAATAAAGAGGAAAAATCAAAAACACCACATTATTGAACATATTGGTATATATAAGTATTTTAGTAATTTAAAATTCAGGTGAGATTCTGGGACATGTTTAGATCGGGTACCAAAATCACCAGACCCACCTAGCCAGCCGCTTTATAGAAATCAAATTTTACCCGAATTCAACTTGTACCCCTGTCAAAACGGTTTTTCCCGGTCAAAGTCATGTTAGGTTAGATCGGGTTTGGCGATATTAGTTTTGGGCTCCTTTTTTCTTACCTTGCCTTTAATTAGGGTTAGACTGGTTTAAAATAATGGATCACAAATCAAATTTTTAATTTTTTTATGACTTCATGAACATTATCGTAGAATCTCCGATTAAGAAATAAGTGTAAACAAGGAAACTAGTTGTGATAATAAATTTCATTCATTTCAATAAATATGAATTTATAGACTTCATTTAAAGTAAAAGGAATTTGAAATCATCTTGATGCCACTTAAGCTTACTTCATTTCAAGTAAACAATGATTGTAGTATTTTATCTCCTTCAAACTATTTTGCCGAAAAGCATGCTTTGACTCTTTTTGACATTTGGTCTTCCTCAAATTTTTGAGAATTTGAATCTCATACATGATTTAGAAACTTCGTCATTTTGTGCTTGTAAAAGTTTTTGGCATCTTGTGAACTCTTCGACCTTTTAACTTTTGATGCCTTGAGGCTGTTGAGCTCATCATTTGTTAATTCATTTGAAACTGGTATCTTGGACATTTGATGTCTTGGATTTGATTTGTATTTCAATTTGTGCGTTCTCTATGTTGATAAATCACAAACTTGATTTTACTTTTCAAAAAGCTTCGTCCTCATGCTTGTGAAGCTTCTTTCGTGTTTTGACTTGTGAAACTCTTAGGTCTTTGATTTCGATGTCTCGAGACTATCGAGTTCAATTGTCTATTTGTATGGATTATCAAATCTTGACTTTTTCATATCTTGAATCTTGACTTGGCTGCTTTAGTTTTGATTTTTTATATATTTTTTCTTCTCACATAATATATTGAAATAAATATCAAAATGAACCCATAAATCAGAAATGGTTCAAAACAGATTTAATTTATCAAAATAACGAGCATATAAGTCCCCCAAACAACAAATGCCAAAACAAAATATCAGAACTCATTTATTTAAACTTGGTGACCCGAGTCAGATTTCAGAACTCATAGGTTTACCCTCGGTGACCCGAGCCAGAATATCAAAAGGCGTTATTTTTCACCGATGGAACGGTGCAAAACTATAATTTTTATGTCAGAAGTACGTGTCGACACGGTCAATGTTTAACCCCCAGTGACAGGGTTATTGCAAAGTTAGTTTGGGGACTACGAGTTTCTATAACAAAAATATGTCGGGTCCAAAATCATTGTCAACGCAATAATATGAAAATTTAGTGATCCCGTTTTCTAACAAAATTAATCCAATTATATCAAATAATCATTTATCAATTCACACGATATTCCACACAATATAAAAATTTATTTAAATTTGGAAACACCATTATAACAAATATAGTTAATCAGGAAAACATTATATAGATAAACACTTTTCCAGCAACCCAAACCAATCCAAAAAATCATAAATTAAATAAATAAAGCAACTTAAAAATATCATGAATCCATAGAATGATTATATTAACAACTATTGGTGTAAGTTAACATAAAATCTCTAATTAAACAGAATATCATAAAACAAATAAAATAAATAAATAATATTACTAAATGATGATTAAACCTAGTAACAAAATAGCCTTGGAATAATTTTAACAGTAAAACCCAAGTTAATTAAATAATTACGTAGATGATTATTGGGAATCAAAAATTTGCATATACATATATGTACATATTTATATGTGGTGTACTTACTTGTCGATCGCTCAAAAACTCCCCAAAATCCTACGACATTTCTTCGATGGAACCTCACAACGTAAGAGACAAAACCCTTGACGGAGAGACCTATCCCTGTCCTTGCTGCCGGCACCACACACCAAATCAAAAGAAAAAGAGGAGAAAAGTGGGAAAAAACTAGATCTCTCCCTCTTCTTAATCCAAACAAAGATCTATAATGAGAAACAAAGAGGTGGCGGCTAGGGTTTTGAAACCTAAATAAAAGATAAAAAAAATTCCGTAATTGCCATGCATGCACAATTAATAAAATAATAAAAAAATGTGTGGGGCCCACAATTATTATTATGAATAACGACATAATATCATTCTCTAAAGCTTTGAAAGTACAATAGAACATGGGGAAGGAGTTGGGTTGATATTTGGTAAGCTCATAGAGTTGCCAAACTGTATAATCATTTGTGTTCTCAATAAAATCCAATCCATTCACATCATGCTTCTCCTTTGCACTTTTAAAAGCCTTTTCAATAGCATATTTCATCTCTCTAGTTTTCTGAGCAACTCCTGATACAGTTTTTTTCATTTTGACCATTTTGATGAATTCTCCAGCCTTCTTCTTCATCACGTCCGACTCCATCCACGCATTATAAATGCCCCAACACACGTTCATCAGAAAGCTTTCCTTGTTAGCATTGTTCTTAAGCTTTGCAACAAGCACATCACCCCTTTATGTCTCAAACTCTTACCTCTAGTCAACCTAGAATGCTTAGGATCAAACTCATTAAGAGCATTTAGGGCCCGTTTGGAACTTTGTAGGGATAGTAATTACATGTAAAGTCTTTCTAGGGAAAGAATTTGCCTGCAATTACTTTCCCTGCAAAATAACATAACAACGTATTGTTATCTTAATAAAAATTGTAATTGGATTGCATGTAATCTTAATTCTCTTGTTTGGTATGAATGTGTTTTCAATGTAAAGTTAAGTTTCTTCTCATTTTTGCCCTTAGTTGTTGTAGTTACTAAAATTTGGTTTTTATTCAACTCTAATAATATTACTAACTTAGCCCAAGTGATAATTAACCTATTCTTCATAAATTTTTTAAACAAAATTTTCAAATGGGAGTTGTATGCTTTTTAGTACACTAAAAATAAAAATACTAAAAACCATATGGCTTTAAACCACCATGTGTTCTTAAAATTTTATCCATTATACAATTTTATTTGTTTTAATTCTTACATCCATTGTTTGATATTATCTAACAAACATTCATGACACATTCTATATGAAAAATCACACCTTAAATAGGTCAAAGTATTGCCTTAAATAGTTCCCAAGTCTTTCACTCTTTCTTTTTCTTATCATGTTGGATTATTATATCAACATAGATTTGATTCAATAAAAATAGAGATTCTCCCATAAAAATATTATCCAAATAAAACTGAAAATTAATTTCCTTTGATTCAATTGAAACAGGAATTTTACACAAAAAAAACATAACCAAATTTAACACAAAGATAATCTGACAAGTGTGAGGGAAAAAAACTCCCGGAATTGCTCCGATTCAGAAGAAGTGACAACTTTCTATTGAATTGGGAAATAAAATTGTGTTAGGGTTTTTTCAAAGAAAAAAGAAACAATGAAGAGTTTTATGCTATAAAAGGCTAGTTTAGAAATTTGACAATTACCAAGCTTTCCAATCCAAGGGTGTAAACACTTTTACACCACCCCATTTGTCAATCACTTTCCCTGGTCAAATGGAAAGTAATTACAAGGAGACCATATTTTTTTATGAACCAAATGATTGAAAAGGATTCAACCTCTTACTTTGTAGAGAAAGTTATAACTTTACATCATGCCAAACGGGCCCTTAGAGTTAAGAAGGATTTGTGCCCACTGTCCTGAATTATGCTATGGACCTCATCATCGAGCTTCCATCTTCGTTAACGGTATCAGTGGCAACACCATCAATTTGAACCGAAGGATAGCAAAAGAACTTGATGTGCAGTCAACCATTTTCTTGGATCTCTAACATGCATTTTCCTTCAAAAATGGTTTACATCTCTCCATGTAACTCTTCATATTATTTCATACATGTCTAGAAGCACAAAATTTTTTTTTCTAGTGATCTTTTACTTTTGGCAATAGCTTTTCCAAAGCTCAATAGAGTAGCAACACTATTGGCAGTGACATTAGCATAACATTGTTCCTTGAAATTGTTATTAACATCATCAAAGATTTCATCACAAATTTTCTTTTACCAGCAGATAGCAGCATCTTCAACATGGACCGAAGACCCACAGCCTTTTAAGCTTCGATGTTAATATGTTGCACCTTTCTCCCAGATTCACGCTTTAAAGAATCCTTGAGAACAAAGACCATACGTTCTTGGCTGCACGATGGCGGTGACAAAGGTCAAGGCAAGGATACTTGGAAAAGAGTTGGTTTGGTTGCGCTTCCTCTCGTAGATGAAACTCTTACTCTTTAAAACTGTCATACAAGTCAGCCTTGCCAACCGCCTTTCCTTATCATGGTTGGTTTCAGAGTTCTTGGTAATATTTCCTTCTATTTATTTTAACAGAATCCATAGCTTCATCTGTCATGATTTTCGCCTACGAAGAAGCATCAAACTCAACCTTGGCAGCCCTTGGGACAACACAACAATCAAACAGGGCACAACGCTAACATCGATCACAGCCTGGACGCTACCTTCAATTCCATAAGCGAAGCTACCTATGGCCGCCACTAACTGGACGATGACAATGGGGGTCCTTGGCTTACTTGAGGACATCAATGATGCAAGGCGCAACACCAAGATAGTAGCAACACCTCTTCCCATTCGTCGGCGGCGCCCCTGTTCGTTCCCGTTGTCAGTTCTTCCAACCGACGTGACAGAGGGGGCAATGGTTAGGATTCTTTTCAGCTTCTCTTGGCCTTTCTCTTCCATCTTGCGGAGAGGCAGTGGCAACGGTGGCAAGAAACGGGGGCAGGCAGCAATAGCAGCAATGACGGCAAGAAAAAGCAGCAGCATATGCATCACCGGAGGTAGGCAATGGCTGCAGGCAGCACCGGAGGCAGGGAAAAACAGCAACAGGCAATACTAGAGGCAGGCAACAATGATAGCAAGTGGCACCGGAAGCAGGCAACAACAGCAGCAAGTAGCACCGGAGGCAAGCAACGACAACAACCTTCTTTTTATATATACACATATGCACATAGGGAGAGAAAATATGACCACTTCTTCTTCTTTCTTCGTTTTCTTCGTTTTCTTCTTCTTCTTCTTCCTCTCGCTAGTTCCTACTCTAGCCCTTTTCCTTCTCCGGCTCGTCCTCCAAATTTCTTCCCTCCCCCTTTTTTCTTTTGTAGACGATCTCCTTTTATAATCTCTTAACCAATCTCCCCACATGATGGCAGTTGTATTATCGTGGGCGGTTGTGCTGCTCGTGGGGAACCACGATGCATACACCTCACTTTTTTTAAAATTTAAATTTAAATTTTATTTAAATTTTATTATTTATTTATTTGTTATTATTTGCTATTTTGTTGGTTTAATTATTTTCTTTTATTATTTTTTATTTTATTATATCTTTAATTATTTTAATTATTTTACTTTTTTATTATTTTATTATATATATACATTAATAATAATATTTTTTCTTATAATAATTATTTTATTAGTATTAATTTATTATTATATATATTTATTAATATTATTTTATTTATTTTTGGTTGATCGTGGGGAGCCACGCCCCACGTGGCTTTTTTTAAAAATTAATTTTTTTATTTAATAATTTATGGAAATGGGCATGATTTATTTTTTTAATAATTTTTTTAAAAGTTGTGGGTCCCGCTCATTATTTTAATATTAAATTTTTATTTTTTAAAAAAAAATCACTGGTCCCGTTATTTTTTTAATATTAAATTTTTATTTTTTATTTTTAAAAGAAACAACGTCCCAATGTATTTTTAATTTTCCATTTAAACTCTTATAGTTTCATAATATATTTTTATAACTAGTTTCATAATTCTTAAGTGTTTCTAAAAAAGAGATATCTAACAAATGGATGGTTATGATTAATTTGATCCAATGACTTTCATAAATGGGGTAGGCGTCACCTACCACTAATAAATTCATCCTATCAACATTTAATAATATTTAAAAATAATTTTAATTTTTATTAATGCTATCTACTTATCCCAATATTTGTAGCACTATTGTAATATTTGGACACAATTTTAAATTTTACCTATTAAAATTTTGACTACATTGTTAAAATTTTGACTAAATATAATAATAACTTTTATCTATTAGAATCAGTTAAAGTAAAAATAAGAGAGCAGAAGTAGGAATAACGTAAGTTATATGATAAGGTTTGAATGTGAAACATTTTCTAATTTAAAATGCTATTGGGACCGTGATTTAAAAAAAATTTATATTAAAGAATAATGGGACCCGTGATTTTTTTAAAAAAATAAAAGTTTTAATATTAAAAATGAGCAGGACCCGCAACCTTTAAAAAAAATTATTAGAAAACAAATCACTCGTATTTCCGTAAATAATTACTTAAATGCATATTTCAGTAATTAAATAAAAAAATACAATATTTTAAAAAATAAAATATTTTAATTGATTTTGTTTATTTATTTATTTATTTTTATTTATCTTAATTTAATTTAATTTATTTTTTTCTATTATCTTTATATGATTTGTATTATTATAATTATTATTATTTATTATCTGATTTCTTTTTTTTTGTATTATCTTTAACTTAAATTGGATTTTTATGTATTTTTTATTATTTGTATTAATTTTTTATATTTATTATTATTATTATTATTATTTTTATTATTATTCTTATTATTTATTATACATACATATATATATATATATAGATTATTTTATCTTTATCCGATTTTATTTTGATTATTTTGATTATTTTTATTTTACTATATATCTATGTATCTATATATCTATATATATTATTATTTTTATTTTTAATTTATTTTTTGTAGTTTGTATTAGTAATCTTGGGATTTGAACATCTTAGATCACCTCAAAATCTGTACTCTAGGCTAATCTTGAGATTTGAATAATTTAAAACTCCTCGAGATCAGTGCTCTATGCTAATATTGGAATTTGAATATTTTTAGATGGCCCTCGAGATCCGTGCTCTCGATTGATCTTGATATTTAGATATATTAGATCACCTCGAGATATGTGCTCTCGATTGATCTTGGGGTTTGGATATTTTAGATCGCCTTGAGATCCGTGCTCTTGGCTAATCTTGATAGTTAGAAAATTTTAATCATCTAGAGATATGTGCTCTAAGCTAATCTTAAGATTTATGTATTTCGGATCACCTCGAGATCTATGCTCTTGGCTGATCTTCAGATATGGGTATTTTAGATAGCCTCGAGATCGGTGATCTTGGCTAATCTTGAGATTTGAATGCTTTTAGATCGCCTTGAGTATGTGCTCTTGGCTAATGTTAGGATTTGAATATTTTGGATCGCCTCAAGATATATGCCTCGATCGATCTTGAGATTTGAATATTTTAGATCGTCTTGAGATCTGTGCTCTTGGCTAATCTTGGGATTTAAAAATTTAGATCATCTCGAGATCTGTGCTCTTGGCTGATCTTGAATATACCCAAATATTATGAAATTTTTAACTTAACCATATATTGTCCTAATTTGATTATGATTTGGCTATATGTGATTTTAAAATTTTGATTTGATTTGAATTAGGATATATATATATATATATATATATATATATGCTTTTGATATATAAACATTTGCCATCCCTAATCAAACCCACTAGTTATGCCATCTCTAACATTGGCTTCATCAACCTTTCTTTTATAACTACCATCATATACAAACTCTGTTATCATCTTAGCCGTCGACATGCTCACTACAAGAATGTTGTGTTATAGTGACTAAATTTAGAGGTAGATTTATAAATTAACCGCGCTAAACGCCTATAGTGGCGGATTTTCAAATTAATCACTATAGATTAACAACATATCATACCTATACCGGGTGATTTATATATTCGTCGATATAGATGTGTTTTTAGCTGCAAATTTTTTAATTAGCTACTATAAACACATTTTTGTTTATCTATTTATCTAACAATAGTTTTTATAGTTGGTAATTCATGTATTAGCCACTATATATATATATACATATATTAAATTTTAAAAATTATATTTAAGGACCCAAAATGATTTTCACTACTTTTTATCATTTAGTTAATTAAAAATTATAATCGGAAGAATCTTTATCACAATATATTATTTAAAAAATTATTAGAGAAAGAATTTACTTTCGACTACTAATTGGTATGTTTGAAAAAAGGGAAAATTACTTATAAGTTCCTGGAAAGTTGCAAACTTCCCATTCAATCATTTTGACTTTTCCAAATTCCATATCATCCTTTCTTTTTTGGCCATTTTCTATTTGGTCCCTAGTATTAAGTGGGCCAGTTAGTGGAATGCGAAATGTCAAAAATGCCCATGTGAGATAAAATAAAAAATTAGTTTGTTTATGGCCACAATCCAATAAATCTTCTTTGTCAACGACATTTGCTTTTTCTTCTCTTTCTCTTTCTTCTTCTCATTCTTCTTCAACATCTTGTTTGGGTTGCCGGGGGAAATTCTCAACAAGTTAGTTTGTGCTTTTTATTTCCTATTCTTCTTCTTCTTTTTGTTTTAACTTTTTGCGGCTATCGAATCTTCCATCATAGGTGTGGAAGGTCTTAATTTTTATAGTAAGAGTGGTACTAACATGAGGTGGCCTTATGAGCTTTTGCAAATTTGATGTAGGTGTTCATCATCAATGGAAACTTTCTTTGCTGTGCTGCGAAATAAAGAAGAAGGACATGTGCTTCAATTTACCATCTTGAGCTCATGGGAGACAGTCAAGGGTGAGATATGTGAACGTTGGGTACTAGACATTTCCCAAGTAAGAATGAAGTTCGTGGCACTTGTTTCATACAAAATGCTTTACCCATTTGAGTCATATGTTGACTTGCAACACATGTTTCATATATATCATACAAAACAGCTTTCCTATATACTACATAAATATTTTGTATATTATTCATATTTATTATGTATTACTTAACAGTTCTTGTGTATCACTTTATGTTTCGGTATAGTATTTTGTGTTTTCTATGTATTGGACATTTTTTATGAATTGTTCTTCTCTTATGTTATGCATTACCACGTAGGGAATCCTTCTGAGTAGGATGAACGTCGACGTTAAGAATTTTCTCTCCCAACATTCATCAGCAGAGGTGGTCAGTATTGTTGAGTCAAACATATAATGCATCTACATTAAAAGTAGGCCAATGTTTTGAGACTGTAGATTAGTTCAAAGATGCCTTATAAAGCACTGTTATAAGATAAAATTTTGACTTTATATTTATAAACAATCAAAAACTCCAGATGACTGTTAGGTGTGCTACTCCGGATTGCCAATGGCGAGTGGCGAGTGCATAGGACCAAAGAGTAAAATGTAGAGATATTCTGGGTAAAGACAATGCAAGTAACACATATTTGCAGTGGAGGTATTAGTACAATAACACATCTAAAAGCAAACAAGAAGTGGGTCTGTGACCGACTCATGCAGAAACTGAAGGAACGGTCATTGTATAGAGTTGCTGACATATAGAAAGCCCTTGGATGGGTAAGTAGGTTTCCGGGCCACCATTCATGCTAGTGAGGTTAGTAGCTACGATTTACTTCTCTGGTATGCAAATAAAGTGATCGAGATGAATCCCTGAGTAGGCGTCACCATTAACAATGATGGTATGCGGTTTAAGCATGTTTTTCTTCTCTTTTCGGGCTTGTTTGTTGGGGTTTAAGCAAGGGTGCATTCCATCACATTTTGTTGATGAAACTCATTTGTTGGGCAAGTAAAGTGGTATTCTTTTAGGGACAATAGGCAAAGATGACAATCAGAGTCTCTTTCATGTAGCATTCACTATCATTGACAATGAAATTGATGAGAACTGGACTTAGTTTTTTTCTACTCTCGGTGAGGCGTTGTATGGTCAGGGCGACTTGATAAAATTATTACATTCATCTAGGATTGGTCCAAGGGTTTAGTTAACACCATCACATGTGTCTTTCCCTCATCGCTGCATGGTTATTGCCTATGACACTTGGAGGCAAACTTCACAAAGAACAATGCTAGACTTGGGAAAGCACTGAGAGAGTAATGTTGGGCAGTAATCATGAAAAATAAGTATGCTTACACAAGTCCGAAGTTGATCATTGGTCAAACTATATATTTAAAAGAATGCGATGGTGCAAGATGTACTCCAATATGGCAGAGTTCTTCAATGCCTTGATTAAAGATGCACGACATCTACCGCTAACAAGCATGATTGGTTCCATAAGGTTAAACTTGATGAACACATGCAAATATTTTTCATGTAATGTCTTTGCTTCCTTTTCTATGTATTATACAGAGTTAATGTGTATATTATGTGTTCATCCGCAGGTTTAAACTTATGAATATGCTGCGAGAAAGATGCGAACAACCAAATAATTGGGATACATACCTCTGTCTTAAGATACGCAAGAAGGTTGAACAAATTATCTAGGATAGTCATTTTTTTAGGGTGGGCCGATCCAACAAAAGACACTTATGAAGTGGTTGATGACCACAACTGTGTAGTTAGCTTCTAGATCCAGAATTACTCCTACAGAAGGTTGGAAATGCATGGGCTCTCGTGCAAGCATGCATGTGCCCTCAATTACGTAAACGGACACGAATGCCCACTATTACGTAGAGGATGATTTTATAGTCAAATGGTATAGTCGTGCACATGGCAAGCCAATATACTCAATTCCTGACAGTGACAAGCCATCTGACGACAAACATGAAATCTGAATGTGGTTGCTAATATTAAAGAAATGGCTCGGGCACCCATGAAGGAAGTGGATTGAGTCACAGGCTTTTGATGTCCGTGATTTACATTATAGTTGGTGCCATCAAACTAGACGTAATCGTTGGTCATGTAATGTAGTCATAATAGACTGAATGACTATATAATGCGGGTGGGTGTTATTTCTTTCTTTATTTATTTTTTTATTTTATTGGGATGGTTAGTTTTTGTGTAATATTAGCCTGAACGGTGTATGTTTTGTTGTTGTTGTGTATTAGCCTCTGACAAGATCCCCTTGCATATATCCCGCAAGTGCACGGGTTTGTCGAAGTAATAATCCCGGGTGAGCGGGTATCGAATCCACAGGGAGTAGGGAGTAAAGACACTTAATTCGATTCTTAGCTATGTGGAATATCAACAATGATAAGTGTGACAATGATTCAATTCTCAACAATTAAAAACAACAAGTAAGAGAGCAAAAGTAAGGAGGAGGTAAGGCAATCAATAAAGATGGGGTACTCGGATGATGCTTCACCTAGGATAATCGCTTCAAGTGCAAGAACTCTCTATTATGCTTCTTAATCAATGCAATGGTGAGTCGTGGAAATTCTTACATACATAGTCCCAAATCTAAGGTCAACTATGCCTAACTTTATTCGTGTCTTGGAGGAGAGATTAAATAACCTCTCAACCTCGCACTCGAATAAAGTTGCAATGAGCTCTAGGGATTCCAGGTGATAAATCTCTTCCTAATTATAGACCTAACCCTTTGGTCCAGGCGGAAGGTACCTAACCACAATTAAGCCCTAGATACTAAGATCCCCTCAGCGCTTCACTCCGTTGCACGCGCAACTAAGCCCCAGCGGAGATTCATCCCTTAGACTATTCACTCTATTATGGCCACAAAGAACTCGAGGAACGGAGGTAGAATCTATCACGTCGGAGGGGAAAAGGGATGCTCCTGTACCTCTCGACTCACCCTCTCAACCCTCTCTAACCTAGCTTTGTCTAATGCTCGTGGTGTGTCACTCACTGACAAGGTTACCAACAAGAACTCTCAACCCTAGTGTCACTCTAGGGGAAATGTTCATACAATCAAGCATTCAAGGTTAGAACTCACAATAAACATCAGTTTATTGAAAGCATAATAAAGAAGTTCAATGAAACAAATACATCCTAGGGTTCATAATCACCCAAGTACCCACTAGGGGTTTAGCTCTCCATGGAACTAAGTACAATCAAAGAAATCGAATGTAAAAGCAAAGAATCCATAAAGAAACCCCCTCGATGGTCGTGTCAATGGTCTTGTGGAGAGTCCTCTACTGCATGCAAGGGATCCTTTGTCCGGCCTAGGATACACCTCGCCCGGATCGATGCTCGACGAAAGCTCTCCCAATAACCTTCTTCCAAACGACGCAGCGATGTCGGAGCCGTAGAACCTCTCCAAAACCCTAGCCAATACCCCTCAAAACCCCTAGCCGAAGCCCTCTCTCAAGTTGGGGAAAAAGATGGAGAAAAAGAATACCAAAATCGGGGCTGAATTGGCTTTAAATAGAGTCGAATCGGGCGACTCCACAGGGCGTGGGACGGTACACGCGCCGTGCAGTGAATTTCCACATGGCCGTGGATAATTTCCACACGCCCATGTGGTTTCTCTGTTTCTCTGATTTCTCGGCCGGCTGTGAACAGTGCTGCTACATTACATGCTATAGTGCTCTGCTACGGGTCTTCGACACGAATAACTTTCCCAATTCCATATTTTTCATCGGGGTAACACAAAGCGGGCACACGCTTTACGTCGTGAATCACTTGCTTCTTCAATGATATACATGTTGGTGGAGCTCTCGTTCTTATGTGCATAAATCAGAATGCTCGAGTGTGACTGCCTTTGTGCCCCTCCAAATGGATGTGCTCACTCAAATGCGAGGAGGTTGGCACACACTCTAGCATCTCACACCTGACCTATGTATTCGCGTTTGAACTTTAGTAAGATTTCCTCCAAAATAGGTGCATTATGATCCACATTGGCCTATTTCCTTCATACTCGGCCTCACAACCCTACGTGCATAAAAGTAACATAAAAACACACATATTAGTGTAAAAACCTGAGAAAAGTAATGCTCAACATAAGGAATGAACACTTCGCATTCATATCACACAAGCACTTATCAGCCTGCTTATTTGTGTATTATTTCATTCTCCTATGTATTACTTGCCTTTTCCTGTTTAACATTTTATGTTGATGTGCATTATATGATTTTACTGTGTAATGTTCTGATTTATGGACAATTTTGTAATTAATTTATATAAGAAATGTTTTTAATTACAAATAGTAAAACATATACAAGTATTTATACTGAGACTGAAGCTGCATTAGTTTCTATTATTTGTGACCTTACATAAAGAGGAATACAACAACATTATCAATTTTCTGATGGGTTAGTATCAGGCCTCTATGTATTTATGTCCACCACACTGTCATCAAGTTTGGCGTTTAAATCTACCATTGTGTTCCCCTTCATAGATCCCCACTCAACGACAATGTCGTCTTCTTTCTCAGTAGCACCTTTACCCCCAATGACAGTCTCCTCATTGGTGCTATCCTCTTTCCTAACAGTAAGGATGGGCATGAGGTGGGGATTCCCTGGTTTCCTCCCCCACGGGGACGAGGACGGGGATGAGGGGAAATATTTCCCCGGTTTGTGTAGCGGGGCAAGGCCAGGGAATGATATCCCCTCCCCGCTGGGTACCAGTCCCGAGATATATATAGATAATATATATATGATAAGGGTTAAAATAAAAAAAATTCATCTATAATTTTTTATTGGATCCACAAGTATACGGATTGTCAAGTAATACCTCTCGTGCACGAACGAGAGGGTCATATTCCCTGGGGTCCCAAGAACTGCTATTACTTCCCCCTAGACGACACAGTCTAGTCTACCAAATATAGGATTAAAACAAGATAAGAAAAATAACAAATAGAAAGCTATAAACACATGGACTAAGGCTCACCACATAAGCATGCTAAAAAAGCAAGTAGCAATGAAAGTGCGAGGTCCTCGGGCTAGGATCCCCTTGGGACTACTAAAGCTAGAGGGATGCTAAAATTACAAAGGCAATGCTGATTGGGACAAAAGACATCCAACAGTAGGTTACCCCTATGGTCATGGCGATAACCTCTAATCTCATACAAGTATTGGGTCAGAATCACTTCCGCCCAAGTCCCCCTATGATTACGTTAAGTGTTGAGATATCTCTAATTAGGGCCGAAACTTAAACTAGGTTCAGCGCTAATAGTTGGAGGGGTACGAAATATCAGATGGTCATGGCATATTCATACATGAATCCCTTCTAAGCCAAGTGTGTCTAGTACAAGGGCGAGTGTCACACTACCAAGTACAACCTAGAAGTTGAAATAAAGAGTTCTTATGCAAATCAACACATCAAAGTTCACAAGGCTTAAACCACAAACCACACAAGTAACATAAATGTAAATCAAAACATCCACAAAAGCAAGTTCATCACAAGGTTCACCGGATGCCCGGTGACCTTGGGAGTCTAGTTCATCATCAACAAAGGAGAAGGTATAGAAAACAATAAATACAAGACAAAGCTAATAACAACTCCCCTAAGACGAGGACTAGAAGATGGTGATGAGAACTTGTTGGATCCACTCCGGCAAACTCCTTGATCTTCTTCCTTGAGTGTAATCTTCTTTTCCCTTTGATTTGCTCCTGAAATTTGCCTTCTCCAACTCCCTTGAAGGACTAGATCTGATGTGTGGAGAATGGTGGCCAAAAATCCCTTTTAAAGATGCCCTAACCCTTCTTTTGAATCCTACTCGGGGATGGCATGCAGCCTGGCATGCGGTTGGCGTATGGGCTGTGAAGATTCCAGTCATTTAACAAAAATTCACGTAAGTTGCTATAGTGACTGCTACAGTAAAACTACTATAATAGCCCTGCTATAGTACTGCATGTGGCCGTTTTCATGCCCGTATGGTTGCCCGCATGAAACTCCACACTTAGCATTTTCTTTAGGTTTTCAAGCTATATGCATACTACAGTACTACTACAGTGCCCGAGGCTCTAAAATGCCGTTTTCGATGCTAATTTCTTCTTGAATTACATTGTCCTGTTCACTTAGGCATCTTTTACGCCTATAATACGAAAAAAACAATTTAGACCATAAAAGGGCATCGATTTGTCAATAAATACACAAATTATACACCACAAATACATATAAAATACATACATTTAGGCCTTTATCAATTTTAATATAATATAAGGGTTAATATATATATATATAATATAATATAAGATAAGGGTTAAAATAAAAAAAATTCATCTATGATTTTAATTATAATATAAAGGTTAAAATAAAAATCAGAACCCTAATTTTCTCCATCGGCTACTGCCTATATCGAGCTCTAGTTGCTCTACCAAATTCTGGTCCTGCCTCCATCGAGCTCCAGCTGCTCCATCGAAGTCTGGACAACTGATTTCCACTGCCTCCATCTTCCATTGAACCATTGATCTCCATCTTGTCCATCGGATCTCCTCTCTCTCTTCTACAAATGTTGTCGATTTCGGGGCTAGTTCGCTAACAGGTGTGTTTCTTTATTTTATTTTTTATTTTATTAAAAAAGTTACTGGTTTTATGGCATGATCTCATGGTCCCCTTTCAATGGGATTCTAATTTAATGACTCTATTAATAGAGCTGGAAAGACACAAAAATAGTCATCACTCTTTTTTTTTGTCAACCATTACGATGATGATAAATAAGAGCAGTTTAATTAATTAATTTAATTTTATTATATTTAATGGTTGAATTGAAGTGAAGAATTGGGTGATGGACTGGTTTGGTTTTACAAGATCTACTACTACTACTTTTTCTTCTCATCCGTCTTTAAAAATCGAATAATTAAACATATATATTCAATCTTCCAACCAACCAACCAACCAAAATAAAAAACATTAAGTTGAATAATTAAACTATTACAGTTGAGTTTTCCATCTAATCCATCTCCCAATTTCTTCACACAGGCACACATTGATAAAAAGTCAACCTCTCAAAGTCCAAACTTTATTTTATATTATTTTATTTTCTCAAAGGTGTTTGATGGATTGAGAGTGATGTGTCCAGTGATAAACTTTGACAAAGTGGATTGAGAGTGATGTGTTAAGAGAAAAACCTAATAATAATAATAATAATAATAATAATAATAATAATAATAATAATAATAATAATAATAATAATAAAAAAAGTCATGTAATTAATTAGCAGCATGAAATAATGAGCCGGTTTATATTATGAGCTAGTTATTCCCTGGAAAATGGTTGGTTTATATTATCCTTAACTCATTTGTTCTAATCTGCATGATTCATGGTCTTCTTATAATATTGAGGTGTGTTGTTCATGAAACATTAGCTTTTGTAACCTATGTTAAGTATTGATGTTTTTATTTTTATTTTTTTTTAATGTTGAAGTTATGATATATTAGTTTGCTCACGAATATATAATAATGAAATCATTGTAGGTGAACAAGTGACAACATGGATGAGGGTTCTAATGAAGAGATTTTACCTATTTCACTTCTTCAAAGTTGTGGACAATCCATGGAACAACAAATTTGTGACCAATCTAGAGTACACCTTGAATCAACAACATTGGTTGGATCAAGTCAAATATTGCCGAAGGATGAAAGTGAAGAATTGAAATTGGGTACGAAGACTCGTCTAAAATCAGCTGAATGTAACCATTATAAGAGACAAACAAATAGATGATAAATGGAAGGCAATATGTAATTATTGTACTTGGAGGGGTATAAAAAAATGGGACTGAAACATTTACATGATCATTTTTGCATCATGTCCATTGAGAAAAAAACTAGAGATATAAAAGCAAAAGCATTTTGAGGCATAAAGTAGATAATGAAGGCAAGGCTTCAATTGGGACATACACATTTGATGAAGATGTTGTAGGAAAAGAGTTGGCATCAATGATTATTGAACATGAATATCCCTTATCAATGGTTGAACATGAATATTTTTGAAGGTTTGTTGGGGCTATTCAACCATTATTTAAAAAAATTGGCCGACATACGGTAAGAAGAGATATATTTAAAATATATGAGCAAGAAAAAGGGGAGACAATGAAATTGCTTGAAAATAATGGCAGTAAAGTTGCAATTACAATCGACATGTGGACTTCAAGCAATAAAAAAAAAAGGATTCATGGCAATCACAACACATTTCATTGATGCTAATCAGAGCTTGCAAAGTCGGATTATTAGGTATTGCTTTTATTTATTTAAGTATAATTTGTTGGTATTCTTACATATAAAATTATAAATGATATTATGTTTATTCTCAATTTGCTATAACTTTAACACTTGATATTTCATATATGTTTTTATTTATGGAATCAGTTCTTCTCTCAAAAGTTAATATCATATTTTAACATAATAATAGAAGAACATTTTATTTATGTAATCAGTTTTTTGATTGACAAGTGTTGAACTAGTTTAGCTTTTTGTATATATCTTTAATGTTATTTCATTCTTTATGTGATTAGGTTCATTTATGTACCATGCCCACATACTGCTGATATACTATGTGATGTGCTCACAAATTGTTTAATGGATTGGAATCTTGATCACAAGTTATCTGCATTGACATTAGACAATTGTTCAACAAATGACTCGATGGTGAATTTAATTTTGAACAAATTATCAAGTAACACAGATTGGATTGATGGAAAGTTATTGCATGTTCGGTGTTGTGCATATATTCTGAATTTAATTGTCAAAGATGGCTTCACGATTATCTTTGAAACTATTGAAGAAGTTCGTGATAGTGTCGCATTTTGGAATGCTACACCAAAAAGAAATGAAAAGTTTAAAGAAACGGCAGGCCAATTGAAAATCTCTTGCACTAAGAAATTGATTTTCGATTGTAAAACTAGGTGGAATTCCACTTATTTAATGCTTGATGTTGCCATTTGTTACAAAGATGTTTTTAAATGTTTGAAACAAAGGGAGCCCCTTTATAAGTGTCTCCCATTAGATGAAGAATGGGAAATGGTTACACAAATTTGTGGTAAATTGAAAATATTTCATGATATCACTGAGACATTTTCTGGGACTAAATACTTTACTGCCACTCTCTTTTTTCCCATGATATGTGAGATTAAGATGGAATTGATGCATTGGGTTAATTGTGAGAAACCTTGCATTTAACTTATAGCATAAAAAATGGAGGAAAAATTTGATAAATATTGGGCTCGAGTTCATGGTATCATGTGTGTGGCAACTATATGAGATCCTAGATACAAGATCAAATTTTTGGAATATTATTTCCCATCGTTCTATGGTGATGAAATGGCAAATATGGAAGTTTCTAAAGTTCAAAAACTTTGTTATGATTTAGTTGCTGAATATTCATCAAAATTTAAGATTGGTGAACAAGGTGTTTCAATGGCCGGGTCATCAACAAATAATCTTACACAAGTATCATTAAGTCATGATGGGGTGTCAGCTTGCATGCACAATTATGATTTATATGTTGCATCTTCTGAGTCTGAAATCGGGAGTGTGTACACTGAATTAGAACATTATTTGGAAGAGCGGTTGATGCCAAGAAAAAATAATTTGGATTTTCTAAGTTGGTGGAAGTTGGCCCTTAAATATCCTACATTGCAATTAATTGTGAGAAATATTTTGGCAATTCCAGTATTAACAGTAGCTTCAGAGTCAACTTTCATTACAAGTGGGAGATTTATAAGCCCACATCGCAGAAGAATGCATCCTGACACAATTGAAGCATTAATGTGTGCGTAAAATTGGATATTTGCTCCTACAAAAGGTATGATAATAGAATATATATATATATATATATAATGCATATATCTATTACATACTTTTATAATCAACTTTGCTTTTCAAATTACAATTTATAGTAGTTGACCTAATTAATAATTGATGTTTTAGATTCCATTTCCACGACTCGCTCTCAATGTTACACAATGATTGATGACATAGATATAGATGAAGAGGTAAGTTTCTAAATATTGTATATATCAAAATTCTTAGCATTAAAAAGTTCATAACTTAAGTGAAACTTATACAATTTTTTTGATTGATTTATATTTCAGGTTGTTGATTGATAGAAGTAGACCAAGTTATCAAATGTTATTTGATTGATAGAAGAGTGATAGGCTACCAGGTAACTTTTCTTTTCTAAAATAAAAGATGGCATCACTCTTATTGATGGAAGACTCTTTATTTTATAGCTCATTTATTGTTTTATTTATGAGAATGAATGAAGATGGTGTTTTTTTCTACTTGTAATATGTTATATGCTTTGAATGTTTTATTTATATTCTTCTTCATGTGTAAACCTTACAATTTGATTTAGAATATGATTTGAATGGTGTTATGTATTTGATTCAAAATTCTATTATGATTTTTTTCTTAACTTTGTTTGGAGATGTTGATTTCAAAGGAAAAGCAAGTGTTCGATAAATTCTAATCTTTTATTATTCATGGCCTCTTGGGAGATACTGCACTACTTTTGAATGTTGGAGTTATATTGTTGGACAGTTAGAGTTATGGTGTTGGAGTTATTAACTTGTTGCTTAAAGACCTAATGTTGGAGTTATCATCTTGTATTTTTGTATTATTGGTTGGAGTTATGGTGTTATTTGTATATTGCATGGAGTTTTTTGTAATCTTTTGGCTGAGCATTATGACTTTGTAGGTGCATTATCTTGGATGAAGTTATTAATGACTCCAAGCATCTAGGTTGATTGATTTATATTATGAAATAGTTATTGATTTTTTTTAAAAAAAATTGTACAGGTGGGAGTGGGGATCCCCACGGGGTGGGGTGTGGGGACGTCCCCATCCCCGATTTCCCAACTGTAGTGGGGATGGGGAATCCCCGCCCGGGATTGGGGAGTGAGTGGGGAAGGACTCCCCACCCCCGTTCCCATCCCCGTCCCGCCCCATGGCCATCCTTACCTGACAGTGTCCTTCTTCAGAGCTGCATTGGGTATAATTTTTCTTCAGAGCCCCATGGCCATCAACCATCAACGAGTATCTATGTGACATAATTGAGTTGTAGGAATGGGACATCCAACCAAGGTATGTTCAACTCTTCCCCATTCCAAAGTTGCTCTATATAGCACACGAAAAATACCAGATAGTCAATGCTCCCAGAATTTTGCTGGGGCAGTTCTGCATGCTCTAGCGGAAGATGTTGAAATTTGTTTTAACATGTGTTAATCTCGATGCATAGCTCAAAGAGATCCCACTAAAACATTAAATATAACTTATTAGTGACTTAATAAAAGAGAAATCAAGGTTTGAAATTATTTTGAAGTTACTTACCATGTTTATGGTGCAGCATTATAAATTTCTGACTTAAGAAATAAATAATGCATGTACTTTTCCTTTTGAATGCCTAGGATGAGTAGCTGGTAATGACCATGGAGGACAATTGGCATAAGTATAACTTCAACTGTCTTGTGCCCATATATCACAAATCCCATAATGTGTATTAGATGATCCCAGTGAATTATAATTTTTGCATAGCAAAGCGCAGGGGGCCACATGACAATAGCATTATACACATTAAAGCTATATGTTACATAGGAAACATTAACTATATACAAGAAAACAAAATAATTACACAGAAACGTTAAACCCTACACATGATAGGATAATTGATAAGAGCCTAAATGTATGTATTTATATGTAAGATTTATACATGCTAGCATGCATTTTTGATTGAATCGATGCTCTTTTTATGTTTAAATTGGTTATATTTGTGTGGCAATCCACAAGCAAGCTGAGTGGAGATAAAGAATGAAATTGGAAAGAAATTGGCATAAAAAACTGTATCTTTGAGCTCTAATACCAAAGCTAGCACTGTAGCAGAAGAGTTGGGTGATGCAGGAACTTGGATGTATACCTTGCGAGCTCCATGTGCCTGCATGGAGCCCATAAGGCTCAAGTGGACCTTATTAAGTGAGAAGATAGGGCAGATTTTGAGGAGTTTTTACTTGGATATTTTTGAAGCCCTAGGAGGAGGCGACTTCACCCGGGCATAAGAAGGCCAAATCTCGCATTCTTGAGGGAGGAAATCAAAGGGAGAAGTGTTATTAGGAAAGATCTTCAACAATTTCATCTTTGGGGAGCTTGAAGACGACGAGGGAACCCGACCCCATAGCAACGTCCGTGGAAGCCTTCCACGCCATTCCTTTTCATCCTCGTGCTTCCATTGTTTAAAGGAATTTTATTATGCATTTTGTAGTTTTTTCCATGAACTCATCTCTTGTATTTGCTTGTATAGACTGCTGGATGTCAATGAAACTTGGGGTGAACTTATTTAGTTGGATGCTTTGAGTTGTTTCAATGCATTTGGTTTGTTTTGTGGTTTAAGCTTTGTAATCTTTGATGTGTTGATTTGCATGAGAACTCTGTATTTCAACTTCTAGGTTGTACTTAGTTGCGTGACCTACGCCCTTGTACTAAACACACTTAGCTTAATGGGGATTCATGTATGAATACTCCGTGACTATCAGGTATTTCGTACCCCTCCAACCATTAGGATCGGACCTAGGTATTGAGTATCAACCCTAATTAGAGATCTCCTTGTTTGTAATATAATCATAGGAGGATTTGGTCGGAAGAGATATTGAGCTAATACTTTTATGGGATTAGGGGTTATCGCCGTGACCATCGGGGAAACCTACTTTAGGATTTCTCTTGGCCTGAACTACCATTTTGCTTAGCAACTCTAGCATCTCTCTAGCTTTAATAACCCTAAGGGAATCCACATCCGTGACCACCCTCATTCCTTGGATGTTCACCCTCTCACTTTTCCGTGTAAACATTTTCTCACTTAGTTTTAGTTTCCTTAGTAAGTTTAGTGCATCCGAATGCGATTTGGTATTTTGAACAATAAGTAAAGAGGAAGTAAGGGTAGCTCCTTAGGTCAAGGGAATATGACCCTCTCATGCTTACGTGAGAGGTATTACTTGATGACTCATGCACTTGAGGGATAATCATCAAGTTTTTTGTCACCGTTGCCCGAGGACCCACAAGGAATACTTGGACAACTTGGAGCTTGTTGATTTAACTATTTTTTCATTTGCTTTATTTTTGTGTTTTCTTGTTTGTTTCTTTGCTTTAACTTTTCTTTATTATTTATATTTTTATCCTTGTGTTCTCATCTCTTTATTGAAAACCTCTTTCGTGTTCTTGTGTTCATTGTTGTATCATTCCTATTTCTCCTCATCTTCCTTGAAAATATCTTCTTTCTCCTTTTTCTTAATTATGGCTGAAACTAATAATCGATTTGTCTACCATCATTTGCAAGAGCAATAGTCTCATTGCTCGAGTGAATTTTCCTATGGAAATGGGCTGGTAGAATTGGTTTACAACTCTATAGCTTATGATTGGTGGAAGGCACGGTTTTGTAATGCACCAAACACCCTTAGCATAGGAGAGCAAAGTGTACAAGACTTCTTTGAGTAGTTTATGAAATCGGATGAGGTAAATCCAATAATGAGGCATGACTCTCCCTTGGCCCCCTCATTCTCAATAAGAGAAAAGTAAGAGAATAAGTTCGATGAATCCCCTAGAGTAGTACAGTGGAATAAGGGAGATATAGAATGATCGGGATCTCATAAATGTAAGGAAATAGAGTCCTCCTAAGGAAGTGATTCAGAATCGCTTGATTACGAGGTGCATGCTATGGGAGACAACTCAGACAGTGGTAGTTTATTGGGGGAGGGTAGCAAAATGTTTGAAGACATCGATCTGGGGGAGTATGGAAGATTAAAATCGTCAATTGAAGAACCACTAGAACTAGAGTTGAAACTGCTACATGAACACTTAGAGTACACATTTTTGGCATAGGAATTCAAACTTCCAATCATTATAGCTTCTGATCTGATAGCCAAACAAAAAGGCAATCTCTTAAGTGTACTAAAGAACCATAAAAAGGCAATTGCTTTGAAAATTTCAGATATTAAGGGAATCAGTCCTTCTTTATGTACACACAAGATCCTGATGGAAGTCAATCACAGGCCGACAACAATACCCCAAAGGATGCTCAACCCTAATATGAAAGCGGTAGTGCAAAATGAGGTGATCAAACTTCTTAATGCAGGAATCATCTACCCTATTCTTGACAGTGAATGGGTGAGCTAGGTACAGGTAGTGCCAAAAAAAATGGGGGATGACAGTAGTCACCAATGAGAAGAATGAGCTCGTTCCTATCCGAACCATCACAGAATGGAGGGTGTGCATAGACTACAGGAAGCTTAATGACGCCACACGGAAGGACCACTTTCCTCTACCCTTCACTGACCAAATGCTTGAATGGTTGGAAAAGCACTCATACTACTGCTTCTTAGATGGCCTCTTTGGGTATTTTTTCAGATCCCCATTGCTCTAGAAGATTAGGAGAAAACCACCTTTATGTGCCTTATGGTACATTTTCTTACCGTCATATGCCATTAGTTTGTCCAATGCGCCAACCACTTTTCAGAGATGTATGATGGCCATCTTTGAAGACTTGGTGGAAGATATTATGGAAGTCTTTATGGATGACTTCTTTGTTTTAGGAGACACTTTCAAACTTTGTCTTAGGAATTTGGAATAGGTCTTAGCTAGGTGCAAGGAAACTAATCTAGTTCTTAGCTGGGAGAAATGAAGTTTTATGGTCAAAGAGGGGATTATTCTTGGCCACAAGATATCACAACAAGGGATCGAGGTAGACAGAGCTAAGATTGCTACTATTTAGAAAGCTACCATCCCCCACTTTAGTCAAGGCCATCAGAAGTTTCTTGGACCACAAGGGTTTGTCAAAGATTTTTCATCGATCGCCCGGCCGCTGACAAAACTTCTAGAGAAAGACACCCCGTTTGTGTTTAACAAAGAGTATGTGGCTGCCTTTCTCGCTCTTAAGAATAAACTCATAGAGGCCCCAATAATAGTGTCTCCCGATTAGAGTTTACCATTTGAGCTCATGTGTGATGCTAGTGACTTTTCGGTTGATGCAGTACTTGGACAACAACGGGGAGGTCATTTTCATCCTATCTACTATGCAAGTAAGACATTGAATGATATACAAGAAAACCTACACAACTTCTGAGAAACGTATTGCTTGTGGTAGTTTTTGCATTTGAGAAATTCTGCTTATATTAAATATTGTCCAAAGTGATTGTGTTTACTGATCATTCTGCACTTAAATATCTTTTAAGAAAGCAAGATGCGAAAGCCCCATCTGATTCATTGGGTACTATTGCTCCAGTAATTTGATTTAGAAATAAAAGACAAGCTAGGAGGTAAGAATCTAGCTACTGACCACTTATCACGCCTTGAGAATCCACAGGAGAAAGCCACGGAAAAAAGGAAATTAATGACACTTTTCCTGATAAACATTTATATAGCATTCAAATGATGAGAGAAGATGAAACCCCATGGTTTGTTGACCTTGCAAATTACATGGCTGCACAAACATGCCTGGACTGGCTAACCTACCAATAGAAGAAGAAGTTCTACTCTGATCTAAAACACTATATCTTGGAAGATCCCTTCTTGTTTAGGATTTGTGCCGATCAAATGATGAGAAGATGTGTCTCGCAGTCTGATGGGTATGCTATTTTGAATCATTGTTACGTAGACCCTACAAGAGGACATTATAATGCAAATTGAACAACTAGGAAGGTTCTTGATGTAGGTTTTTATTTGCCCTCCATGTTTCATGACACACAAAAATTTGTGCAACATTGCGAGAAGTGTCAAAAAGTAGGTAACATTTCAAGAAAGGAAGAGATGCCACAAACCTATAACCAAGCATGTGAAGTGTTCGACGTCAGGGGAATCGATTTCATGGGTCCATTCCCTAGTTCCCATGGCAATAAGTTTATCTTAGTTGTAGTTGATTATTTTTCTAAATGGGTGGAAGCACAAGCTTTCCCTACGAGTGATGCAAGAGCCATGGTAAAATTTTTTAAAAAACTGTTCTCTAGGCTTGGTACACCAAGAACAATCATAAGCGACATAGGCACTCACTTTTATAACTCTTAGTTAGCAATCACTTTGAAGCATTATGGAGTATCTCACCAAGTGGCAACGGCATATTACCCTCAGACAAGGGGTCAAGTTGAGGTGTCAAACTGTGAACTGAAATGAATCTTGGAAAAATCCGTGGGTCATCACAGGAAAGATTGGGTAGGTCACCTGGATGATGTACTATGGGCATATAGAACAATGTATAAAACACCTCTCGGGGCAACTCCATATAGGTTAGTCTATGGGAAAGCTTGTCATCTTCCTGTTGAGTTAGAGTATAAAGCTTACTGGGCCATCAAGCAACTGAACTTTGACCCTCAACTAACTGGTCACAAGAGGAAATTCCAATTAAGTGAGTTAGATGAGTGATGTACAATGGCATAGTAGAATTCAATGCTTTACAAGAAAAAGGTCAAAGAATACCATAACTAGCACATCAAGCAAAGCAAACATTTGAAGGAAGGAGATCAGGTTCTGTTCTTGAACTCGAGGTTGAAACTCTTTCCATGGAAACTGAGGTCAAGATGCCATAGGCCATTCACGATCTCACAAGCCTTTCCCCATGGTGCCATTGAGATAACCCACCCCGAGAAAGGGACATTCAAGGTAAACTGTCATCAATTGAAACCATACTTCTCTTGGAACACATTCCTTGGCATTGGAGGTAGTTTCGCTTTCTTTTGACCCACCATGAAGGTAAACAAAGGTACGCCGAGCTAATAACGTTAAACAAACGCCTCTTGGGAGGTAACCCAAGTCTTCAAATTCATCATTTTTTAATTTTTTGTATTCTTTGCTTTTGTTAAGTTTGTTTAGTGTGGGTGTGTGTTCTTGTACTTTTGTGATTTGTGCGTTTGTGTGCTCATTTCATGTATCCTTGCTCTCTTGTGGTTATTCTTTAATTTGGTGTTGTTTGGTTGTATTCCATTGCTTGTTTCGGTGATTAAAATGTTGTATTTCAATTTTTTTGAGGTTGCAGGAGGAGTCATTCGCATTTTCTGCATTTTCAGGTTCATACGGGTTGTATACGGCCCATATGGAGCAGTTTTGGAGGTCCCAAGGGCCATGCGGGCACTTGTGCGCCCGCAAGAGCCCCGTGAGGCATGCGGCCTCACAGATCATCCCGAGCCTCACAGGCTCTGGGCGGCCAGCGTAGCACCAGACCCATGTATCTCCATGCGCCCGCATGGTGCTCGCATGGGTTGGGGTGGCCTTAAGTGGCCGCCCCTCACTCCTTTTGGCACTATTCATCTTCCTCTTCTTTTAATTGATTCTCTCTCATTTCTCCTCTCAGTTTCCTCATTTTTTTCTCCTCTTATCCTCTCTCCCTCACCTTGCTACTTCAATCTTGGCATTTATTTGGAGTTTCACCGACTTTTTTGCTGGATCTCTTTGCCTAAGCTTTTCATTCCCTAATTCAAGGTTGAACTCAAACTTGGGTGTTGTTGAGGAATTTTCTTGTTTTATTAACTCTTGTGGTTGAATGTTGTGATGTGGTTTGTGGTGATTTTTGAGATTTTTACCATCTTTTGTAAATTTTTGAAAGCTCCATGTACAAGGGAGACTCTTGCAAAACCTTTTTGCTATTCGACTTTTTCTTAGTTGTTTGACACCATTGAAGTCTCCAAAGCTTTATTTTGTGGAAACTTGGTTTAATCTTGTGTCTTGTGGCTTGTAGGTATGCCGAAGAAATGAGTTGCATTAAAAAGAACAACGCATGAAGAGGCACCCATTGGCGAGCCATACTTCACATGACCATAACACAAGGCATGCTATGTACTTTTGGAAACCAAACCTTTTGGTGTCATCCGACCAATCAAATGGAATGTCCTTGAGACTTTAGGTATGTCTGAGACTATTTTTGAGTTGATTGCCCACAACGGTTGGGACAAAGTGTTCTTTATCGAGGAGCCAGCGTACCGTGAGCTTATATTAGAGGTCTTGATCACCATTGAAATAATCAAGCCATCTAGGGTGACCTTCCAAGCATTTGGGGAGATGAACGTTATGAGTAATATAAAGCTTGGGTGCTACTTGGTGTTTTATGATGCAGAGTTCATGAACAGATCTTTTTCCCATCATCTCCCCGTGGATTTCCCGGCCAAGATGACACACCAAGTTTTGGAACATTCTTTTGGGTGGAAAGATGAACGAATCTAGGAAGGCATCCCGGTTTCATCACCCTGCGCATTGTTATATTCATGGACTCCTAAGTCGAGGTATTGGGGATCGGAATGATAGTACAGTGGTTGTCACAAGCTTTGATCTACTCATGATGTACAACATTATTCAACACTACCCGATTTACCTCTGGCACCTCTTAGTCAGCTTACTTGTGCACCAAGGGGACTTTTGCATGCCTTGGATCTATCTTTGCTGGACTGTACATCACGCGCATGATTCGAGGCATGGGGTTGATTGCACACATACAGTGTATGCATATCGTTGGCGGTACTACACCTCTCGGGATGTGTACTTTATTCTCTATGGTTCTAGTGGAGAAACATGGTGATACATTTGTCCTCATTCGGTATTTGGTTATGGGTGAGTACATCGTTGACCCTATAACAGGCAGAGTCTAAGCCTGAAAAGACTCCACCACTGATTGAGATTCACATGCAGGAAATTTAGAGCGAGATCCAATCCCTTTGATGCGGACATCAGGAGACAATTGAGGTACTTAGGCAGCTGTCGAGGGACATGCACGAGGTCATCTCTTTCATGCGGGCCACCTCATCTTTGGCAGCCGCCACCACATCCGTGGCATCCACAATACCTAAAGATACATATCACTCGAACTGAGAATAAGACCTTCGTGACTTCTACGTTGTTTTTGTGTCTGTTTTGTGTGTTTCAGTGTGATTGTTTTGTACTTTGTAGTTAGCAAGGGTTCTTCCCCTGCTAAACTTCTATTATCTTTGTTATGCTAGTGTGTTTTGCTCCACCTTATTTTTCCAACTATGAGATGTGATATGCTTGTTCATTTTTGTAGGACCATAACGATGTGAGTCCTGCTCCCCATATTAGGCTACACCACCCCATGTTCATGTGTTTGCAATCTCTCATCGACAAAATAGGGCAGTTTTCTTTATCCCCTTATCTTGCGTTACACTCTCTTTTCTATTATTCTCCACCATATACTGTTGATTCATGTACATTGAGGGCAATGTACAACTTTAGGTGTGGGATGGGGTATTTCATACTCTTGCATTCTTATTTAACTGATGATAGCTATGATTCATTATTGAGAATTTCCTAGCTTGAAGGAATGATAGATTTGAGTTGTTTTTCTTAATGATTCTTGAAATGAAGTTCTACCCCTTCTTCAGTGCTTCCTGTACACTTTTATCACAAATTTCCACCTTGTTCATTCCGACTAAGCCGTTGCTTTGATTTCAGTGTTAGGTTAAATTCCACCTTCAATGATCACTTAAGAGCTTTTGGTTCTTTTGTAGCCCTAAGTGAAGTGTTGCATGTAGGAGGCCAGGAGACATGAGATAGGGTATTCTTATAATTTTTGTGTTAAAAAAAGGGTCTATGTCAATATTCCTCTCCTAATAAATCATGAATGTGTTTATGCAGACATGTAATTGAGTAAGTTGGTTGGCTCTTGTGCTTAATCAACATGTGCATCTTTCGGAAAGATTTTGTAAAGTCTACATTAGGTCGAGCTTGAAAAAAAGGAAAAAGAGGGTAAAAAAAGAAAGAGACAAAAGAAAATGAAAAGTGAGAAAAAACTATTGATCTCCTATAGCCTATATTGCATTCACTTAGAAGCTAAAGCCTTACTTGTGAACTAAAGGATTCTTGATTGGTCATTGAGGATGTCTTTAGCAATTCTAACTCCGGTAGTCATGGCATTTGGAGTGATTAGGAAAAGTGAGGGAAGGAAGTACACACACACACACTCAAGAGGGAAGCACTCTAGATGGGATAGGACTATCTTTATTGCGTTGATTGTTTCACAACTCATCATCTTGATTTCACTTCACTTGTTCTAGTGGAGTTCATTACTCTTGAGCTTGAGGTCATGTATTTAGCCTCTTATCATTATTTCCTTGTTCTTCATGCCTTGTTTGCTTGAGGGCATGCAAACGCTCAGGTGTGGGGATGTTTGATAAGAGCCTAAATGTGTATATTTATATGTAAGCTTTATACATTCTAGCATAAATTTTTAATTAAATCAATGCCCATTTTATGTTTAAATTGGTTATATTTGTGTGGCAGGCCTCAAGGAAGCCGAGTGGAGCTCAAGAATGCAATTGGGAAGAAATCAGCATAAAAAATAGCACCTTTGAGCTCTAATACCGAAGCGGGCACTATAGCAGAAGAGTTAGATGCTGCAGGAACTAGGCTATAAATCTCACATGATTCATGCGCCTGCATGAAGCCCGTGAGACTCACTAGATGTTGGTGAACCTTTGGGTGAACTTGTTTAGTTTGATGCTTTGAATTGTTTTAATGCATTTGGTTTGTTTCGTGGTTTTAGCTTTGTGATCTTTGATGTGTTGAATTGCTTGAGAACTTCATATTTCAACTTCTAGGTTGTACTTGATTGCATGACCTACACCCTTGTACTAGACACATTAAGCTTAATAGGGATTCATGTATGAAGACGCCATGACCATTGAATATTTCATACCCCTCCAACCATTAGGATTAGACCTAGGTATTGAGTATCAACCCTAATTAGAGATCTCTCTTTTTGTAATGCACTCATAGGAGGATTTGGTTGGAAGAGATTTTGAACCAATACTTGTATGTGATTAGGGGTTATTTTTGTGACCATCAGGGTAACCTACTTTAGGATTTCTCTTAGCCCGAACTACCATTTGCTTAGCAACTCTAGCATCCCTCTAGCTTTAGTAACCCTAAGGGAATCCGTAACCTTGACCAACCTCATTCCTTGGATTTTCACCCTCTCACTTTGGCTTGTAGACATTTTCTCACTTATTTTTAGTTTCCTTAGTAAGTTTAGTGCACTTGAATGTGATTTGGTAGGTTGAACAATGAGCAAAGTGGAAGTAAGGGTAGCCCCTTGGGCCCAGGGAATATGACCTTTCCATGCTTGGGTGAGAGGTAGTACTTGATGACCCCGTGCACTTGCATGATAACCATCAATAATATTGTAAAGATGTTTCATAAACCTAAATAATATAAGAAATATATACCATATAGACAGAAAAATTACTTGTCAACACGGGTGTTGAGTTAGATCCAAATGGCTGCTTGTTCGATTTGGTTCAACCTATCGAAACCTGCATAGTCCTTTTTCTTTGGGAAGAAACCTGTTTTAGGCTTCTTCTAAACCTCATGATAGACCTAACCCCCTCCTCGACCTTGGTATAGGACCAGCGCAAGTGCATCATCTTTTTCGGTTTATTCTTTCTTAAACTAGTGAGAGATTCAAGTAGTAAGTTAACAGCGCACATTGCCTTATCTTCTGCTACGGACACATCTTTTGAGCTTGATTCTATTTGTGCAGGTTTTTTCTTTTACGGGGTCATGTTTATTGTGATCCTTTTCTGTGGAGGAGCCCTTTTCGGTGGTGTCTTCTTCATTAGCGCTCGCTTTGGTGGAGGACTCTTTAGAGAAAGTTCTTTTGGATTGGCTTAACTTGTGTCTAACGCAGCCATTCATCAGGTAACATACTTGGGGCCAGTCTCTTCGGCTGTTACTAGAATAGGCGTTGGCACTTGGGCCTTAGGAGAGGGGATAGGATAAGGAATTTCATCCCAGGGAGCCATTGGGAATAGGATTGTTATGTGCAACTACCGAAGTGTCATTGAAGGGTACCTGTGTTGTAGTTGGTGTTGGTGACTTGCTATCTGTAGAACATCAACATTTGGGTAAGATGCAACCTTATAAGATGCAGGAATTTCCTCATTGCTAGTCATCTTCATACCATGTTGAGCTAGATTGGCCTCTCCAAGATAGAACTACCCACTTGAACCTCATATTTGAACTAGGGGAATGACTTGAAGAAAAAGAAAGATTGTCATCCGTTGGCATCACACGCGTGCTAGAATCTAGAGGCGATAACCATGAGTTAACCCTCTTTCATTTTGCATCTTTGCATCAAGATTCTATACGAGCTCACAGTTCACTGAACTCAATTAGTACTTGTTGGCTTACTCCTTTGCTGCCTGAGTGTTTGGTATTTTCCCAGACTCGGTGGGGGAATTATTTTTTTCAAATGCCTCATGGGCCAAGTTGGTTATCTGGGTCCTCTTTTTTTGTGTCACCCCTTCGGATGATCTCTTAGTGGTTTGCTTGTGGGTATGATTCCTGACATTGCCAAGTAATACATTCTCTTCGTTTTTAGCTGACACAAGTTGAAAGAACTGCAATACAAATATGCAACAATTACAATGTCGTTAGCATATCATACAAAGTTAATCTAAAATATTCACATAAAAACTAAATGCTACACATGAATTATGTTTTATACACAAAAAGTTGGGATACTACATGGTAAGATAATGTATTACACATGAAACCATTATAATATAGATGAAACAAATCATTACACAAAATTAACAAACATTTTGCATAAAAAAAAAGACAAAGTTACTTCTTTTTCGTTTGAGTGATTTCAATAGTTGGCCGATAGATGCCACCTTTTATAAAACTGATGTCCCCGTAACACATTATATGGCATGTCTGTCTCCAATCATAGTTTCTTCACACTGCCTGTCACCTCATAGAACCAAATGATCAGGTCAATGGCGCACCCTTTCATGTAGCCTATCATGTTGTACTTTCTTTTACATTGAAGTTGCGTATGAGTGGCCATCGTAGGGACATCGGGCATCAACCACCTATAAATATCATGCACCAAGGTGTAATGGCCGAGCAAAGCCACATTGTTAATGTACCTTGATGCAATATTGGCGCATTCAGAGAAGTATTAGGGAAGAAGATGGTTGTCATGAAGTAGACCAGAAGGAGCTTCACAAATGTCTTCTCCTCATCATCTTTGTTTCTTACAAGCCTGAAAAGGTTTTATTTAATTGCATCATGATACTGGTTATGCATTTTATTCAGAAAAAACTTCTCAAATTTGGATCATACTATCTCGTGGTTGAAGGATATGATATATCAATCATAGCGGAGGCCTAGAATGAGGGTAAAGTCTTCTGCTCTAAATGGTAGATTGTTTTCATCATCTTAAAATGCTAACTGCAGTTATCGTAAGCCTTTAGCAGCGTGTTAAGAAGCCCTCTCTCTTGCAACATGGGTGTGACATCCATAAAATGGGCAAATGGTATCTTGTGGAGGATCTCCCAGTGTTGTTTGTTCATTTGTTTCTTTAACTCAGTGATCATTTCCACAATTGGGTTTAAGTAACACCTTGTGTTGACTGGTATTTGCCATCTTCTATTGTGATTAAAAAATGCACATACCAAGTCAATGGCTAAAAGATTAAAATAAGATTATACATAGCAAGCAACAAATGATACATAGAAAATGCACAACCAAAATGACTAACATACGAACTACTTGTTATAGAATGTTGAAATTTACACAAGAATTAAACAATATTACATAGGAAATAAACAAACAAATTGCAAAAGTAAATCTTTACACCACACAAAATCAAATAACCCACCTGCTTGGATGGCCACCAGGTATGCCTTCTCACTTTTTGACCGGGTTTTTTTCCTTTGAGAAAGTCACCAATCTTCAATTCATCGAAGCCCTTGAAGGAGACATTTTCAAACAACTCAATACTGATAATCGAAGTCTACGGAGAACTCAAAAGTGAGGCTTTGCTAAAAAAATGACTGCAGGAAAAGGGGATCTCTAGGGGCTTCACCGTAATAAGAAGAAGATGAAAGGGTGGGGCTTCAGTGAAGCCAAGGCAAGGGTTTCCTGCACGCATTCCAACACTTAGTGCCGCCAACCGTCAAAACGCCCACAAGTGGTTCCCAATGCCATTTGGATGGTTATTTTTTTCATCATTTAGTGCTAGTTGAGAAGATGGGATAAGGAACAGGGACAGTGAGGTGATTTTCTTCCCCATTTAATAGCATCTTCTTCTCCGTTCACAGCATATGGGCTGAAAAAGAAAAAAAATAAAAAAGGAGGAACCTTTTAGGGATACCAATACTTAAAGGGTTTATTGGGATTATACAAACTATAGAGGGATTATTAGTTATTTTCCTGTTGAAAAATGACAATAGATTATATTACAAAATGTAGAAAAGTCACATAATACATTCTTACTGTTGTGAACACTAGTGCAATCAAAGCTATGTTCTCATTCTAGTATTTATATAATAATAGTAATGATAATGATTATTTTTTCACACAATGTGGAGAATTCGATGAACAAGTCAGAAAGAAAATAATAAATAAATAGGCATATTCCATAAGTATCCCTATTTATCATCAATTAATAAAAAAAAGGATAAAATATAATGTTTCAATAATTTCGCTCTCTTACTCTCCATGCCTATGAGAGAGTAATACCAAGAGAAGCGAAATAGATGACAAGTCTGATCTCTTTTTGAGAGACGCTATCTAGCCATCCCACCGGTCTCCGCTTCACATCTCATCCTCACAAAAGAAAGGGCATTTCATCTTTGCAAGTGGCGCACCACTTCAAAAAATTAAACTAATTAACCCACTAATCCCCATTTTTATGTCACATTTGGTCTTCCAACCATTTATTTAAAAACAAAAACTTCAAAAAACTTGAAGTGTTTTGCTATTATAAATGAGGTATAATTCCCTAAATAGTTTCTCTACTTTTTCAAACTTACCTTTTTAGTCCCTTTACTTTGAACTGTAACTTTTCTGTCTCTCTACAATTTTAATTTAATCATATCAGTCCCCCTTAACCCTAAACACAAAGGGTCTGACATGGCTCATTAAAACATAGTAGAGAGATTAAAAAGTTACAATTTAAACTAAGGGATTAAAAGGGTAAGTTTGAAAAACTAGAGAGATTATTTAGAGAATTATACCTATAAATGAAAGGAAAATGTTTAGCAAATATGTCTTTTCATTAAAAAAACCTTTTGCCCATGCTTCATAACTTTTAGATATCTTTTAAAAATTTTATTTAAAATAGCTTTATTTAAAAAATAAAATGTATGCATATATTTTTAAGAAGAATAGTGAAAAGTATAAATGGTGGCCCATGATATTAAATTGCAAAAATACAAAACGAAAGTAAAGAAAAAGACCTAGGGGTTTTAGTAAATGAAAGGGAAATTTATTTTTTAGTCCCTGAAACTTTTAAAATATTCCAATATGTCCCTTTGACATTTCGTAATACTGATAGTCCAACCTTTCTGAGTTTTGAAACATTTCGCCCCTCCCATTTGTCTCTCCTGTTATATTTTTTAATATCCCAAAACTACCCTTATACTTTGAGGGAAATGTGACCTTTCTTTTGGAGGTAATTTAGCCGCCCGGTCTCATGAAGGTAGGGTTGGCCGTACTGTGATTTCTTACAAGAGAAGCTTCTCCGCCAGTTTTATGTTATCCTCCTCCTCCTTCTCCACTGGCTTTCTACTTGTTCCATTCCTATCATTACATCAATGACTTGTTAGAGCAGTATCTTTAAAAGTTCAACTTTATCTCATTTACCAACTTGAACTTGAACTTCATCTTTTGTTTCGCTGTTGGATCCCGTAGTGAAGGTTTTTGGTTTGGTGAAGAGAAACCTGAGAAGAACTTTGAGTGAAAGTGGGTCAGTTTGTTGATGCTGTGATGTTATGTGAGTTTTTCATATTTTTTTAACTTTTCTTACCTGCAGGACTCGAATGGATACATTTTACAGTATTGTGAAGTACAAGGAAGATGGCTGTATCAAAGAGTTCTCCGTTTTGTTAGAATGGGAGTCTGTGTATGATGAAATATGCGCAAGTTGGTCCCTTCATTCTCATTTTGTAAGGGTAAAGTATTTAATCCCTGACGAGAACAATATGACTGCTAGTATTAGCTAAAATAGTGATTCCCAAAGAATGTGCAACATTCACCATGCGTTCAAGAACAATATAGTTAACATGGTTGTTGAGGTGTTTGACAAAATGGCAGAGCACCCCTCGGGGTCGTCAATGCTGTTTTAAGTACCGGCCTCCTTTAGATTTTACACTCATTTCAATTTTTTAACACCAACTCACTCATTAGTGTTAAATTGGGGTTAGTTTCTCATTTTCCTATTTATTATGTTGCTTTTTTATTTATAAAATTCCTTAAGCGTTTATTAACGACCGTTTATATTTATATAATGTGAAAAATATTAATGTATGACCATTTCTGCTTATATATGTTACTAACTATTTATTTATGATATTTTTTGCTTACACAGCTTACTAATTGTTCCTTATACTCTCGTAACCAGGGAACAAGTATCGCAAAGTTCCTCATGTAACCTAAACCCCTTGGTGCAGCAATGCCTTGTGGGGGAGCCATAGCACCATCTAATTCTTCACGGAATTATGAGAATGGTTTAACTATGGTTGGACAACGTTATAAAAAAGCAGAAAATTCAAGGAGATATTGTATGACTTCACTATCAAATGTAATTTCAACTTCCGTTTCATAAAGAATGATAAACAAAGAGTGACCATTACATGTGCGCCGCTAGCTGTTAATGGCATGTTCATGCATTGCATGAAGGTAATCTCCTCACATATAGAATTAAAATAGTGCGTGGTGTTCATACATGTGGTGGGCGTATTGGCATGACATCCCACCCAAAAGCTCCAAAGAAATGGGTTAGTAAGCATGTTATTCAAAAACTCTATCAACGTCCTCTATATAGGGTTGTAGATATACAACGGGATATATTGCTAGACGATGGTGTGCATCTACCATATAAACATCTTGGATGGGTAAAGAACTTGCATGAGGAATCCTTCATGGTTTTCAAGTAGCAAGCTATGATCTCCTAATATAATTTGCAGGTAAGATGGCTGAAACTAGACCCAACAACGTTGTTATCATTCATAGGGATGGTGCGATTCAAATGCACTTTTTTTTTCTGCTTCCGTGCTTGTCTTGATGGTTTCAAGAAAGGTTGTAGACTGATGCTCTTACTTGACAGAACTCATTTGATGGGAAGATATCGTGGTATCCTCTTAGGCGCAACAACCAAGGACTGTAATGAAGGAGTCTTCCATTTAGAGTTTGCCATCGTGGACAATGAGATAGATGACAATTGGGCATGGTTCATTTCAACTTTAGGTGATGCATTATAAGGTGATGAGGAATATGAGAAATGCATTACATTCATATCAGATTAGTGGAAGGGACTTATCAAAGCTATTGCTAAGGTTTTTCCTTTATCTCCATATGCATACTGTTTGTGAAATTTAAATGCAAACTTCCTAAAAAGCAATGACCGGCTTAGCAAAGCATTAAAAGATGAGTTTTGGAGGTTGATTACCAAGGTCGCGTATGCCTGCACATCCATGGAATACAAAGAAGCTGTGAATAAGCTATATACTACGTCATCACAAGCGCATATCTGGTTGTTCCATAAATCAAAAGTAGCACATTGGTCCAATTACCTATTAAGGGGTCAGCGGTGGGGTGAGAAGTACTCTAATGTGGCTGAGTCATTCAATGCTTGGATCAAGGAGGCATGCCACCTCCTTGTATGCAACATGGTTAACTCAATTAGATGTGTTCATATTCTTTCTTCTAATTCAACCATCATGTTTATGGTTAATACTTACTGACAGTATTTGTGAGCTACTGACTATTTACCATCTAAAGGTGATTATTTAGCATTTTTCTACTATAAGTTCTATGTTCGTGTCTATTTAACAATATAACAATTTTTAATGTCCTATTTGTGCTTATTATACCAAGTTATTGGTATTTATAGAATTTGTCTATCATATTTTGAGGTTATTATACAATTATTTTGGTTCCCATTCATAACTAACCTTTAATGTTGATGCGTCTCAGGTTCAAACTGATGAACATGATGTGTGACTGCCATCAGCACTGTCACAAATGGGAGACTCACCTATGTCCGGAGATACACAAGAAGATCAAAGATACAATATAACAAAGTTGATGTTTGGTTGTAGGTCGTTCTAACAGGGTACAATTTGTAGTAATAGACAACCAAAGCAATTCCATCAACTTACAGGAAAGAACATGCTCTTGCAAACATTGTGAAGTGTATGGCCTACCATGTAAATATGCTTGTGCGGCCATTATGTAAAAAGACACCAATGTTCACCGGTTTGTTAACGACTATTACACTGTTGGCACGTACAATATATTGTACGATAACCCAATTTATCCTATCCCAGACCATGACAAACCAATGGATAGTTGTAGAGATCTTCATCTTTGGCCACCTATAACAAGGAGACATCCAAGCCGGCCAAGGCATCGAAGGATTGAGTCACAAGCTTTCGACAAACGGGAGTTGCACTATAGTCATTGTAAGGAAGTTAGCCACAATAGAGTTATGTGCAATGAGGTCATTGCAGACTGAATGTTTGGGCACAACTATTTTTGATATGAAATGTGTTATCTCCGTATCCTTTTTTTTATGATACGCAGTTTATAGTGACTACTGTGTTAAAGTAAAGGTTGACTTATGGTTATAAAGAAAGACTTGCAAACACAATTACGATAATTAATAAATATTCAAAACAAGATCAATATATACATGAAATTGACGATATGTAATGGAAATTGGCAATATGTACAAAAAATTGACACCACATACAGGAAACTGAAATTATTTATAGGAAATTGAACTTATATATAGAAAGTTGAGAATATATACATAAATCTGAGAATATATACAGAACATTGACAAAATCTAAAGCAAATGGAGAATATATACATTTGTGGGATCGAAAATATGCATCCGGCATCATGAAAAGACACCAGACGATACATCGAAGCACAAATGTCGTATTTGTTTTGTGTGGGTTCTTTCATTCCTAATAGGGGCAAGCCCCTATTATTAATTACCCCAGATTAGAAATCTTAGGAACCTCCGATTAAGGGCAAAAGGTACAAGAGCAAGAAGATTTGTGAATTATAAATAAACATATTTACTACATCACTTATATGTACATATCTATATATATATATTTTATTGTCGCTTGTTCACGTGCCTTGTCACTCGCTGTCTCGCCGCATTGCCATTTTTGAGACATATATTTCATTACCGCCCTCTTTTTTTATAATTTTTGGTCACTCGTCGGAAATGAATAGGCCACCGCTGCCTATGTCTTATTATCGCGTTATATATCTCATTGCCACCTTGAGATAAATTTAACTACTATCTCGAAAACCAACATCCCCGAGTTATTGCTTTGCGATTAGCAGCATGCTATCATTTCTAGATTTATTTATTTGTTTATTTATTCATTTATTTAAATCTATTTCAGTCCACAGTTATTATAGAGGATTTTTTTTTATTTATTTGAGTATACATATATATTTAGGGATAGATATATATGTACCCATGTGTATGACAAGTGGGACCATTTTTTTAAACATGCACAAACATGCACGTGAAATCGCATATTTCTATTTTTGTAATTTCCCATTTTTTTCCTTGCATGCTTCTCATTATTTCACTTATCATTTTTTATATGCCATGCATGTATGCATGCTCCATCATCATTGCTTTTTTTATATTATATATATTTGTTGCCATGGACATGCACATGCATATAATAATAATAATTTTATTATTATTTTATTATTTTTTTTATATATCTTCCAATGCAAAATTTTTTTTGATTATTATTTTTTTTTTATATGTATATATTTTTTTTGTCCCCATGCATACGTGGATGCTTTTATGAATTTATCATATCCTCAATTATATGTGCATGAATGAGTCGCATGAATTGATTTTTTTTTATTTTTTATTTATTTTATTTTATATATATATGCATGCATGGCACGTGAATACAAACATATATATATGTTTAGCCATATTCATTATTTACTAATGGCTTTTTTTTTATATATATAATTATTATTTTAAATTGATTCACGTGAGTATGCATGACCGGCTTTTTTTATTGCATTTTTTTATCATAATAATAATAATTTATCCAATAAATAGATAGCTTATAAAAAATCAGAGAGAAAGATGATAGCGGCCAACGAAGGGTGAGGATCCTTCCACGTGTAAACATCAACCATGAACACGTACGCTGTTCGAACTTCGCAGCGGATCACCCAGAAAGCATCCACTTCCTTCTCCGTCCCTTTAAACAACCCAGGATCATTTCTGACATCATCGTAAGTCATCTTACATTTATTTCTTATATTTATATTTATATAGAAAAAGTGGATGTGACGTAATGCGTAAATCTATCATGCATGATGCATGCATGATACACTGCAGTAGGGATATCGATAGGACCATCGGTGTTGAGCGGGATGGGGTCGGTTCAAGGCCCCTTTTTCTGGACAAGGAGAAGTCGGTGGTTGAGGTAATGTCCAAGTTTGGGATCATGTTCGCTGCCTTCTTAATTGGATTGAAAAATGGACCCGATGCTTGTCAAGAGGTCCGGGAGGAAGGTCGTGGTCATTGGCTTGTCAAGCATAATTGTTCCTTTTGTTTCTATAGAATTGACCTCTGGCCTTATCTTGATGGACAAGAACAAAGAGGAAAAGTTTGTGTATGTTGTCTCCATTTGTTCTGCGTGAATTCCTTCACGCCTATTGCCAATATTGTGCCCAGCTTTAGCGTAGGAAGTCGCTTAACTCGGAGATCGGTCGGGTGGCGATGTCGGCTTCGATGACCAACGACATCATTGCGAATGTAGGGATGATGATATATTAGAAATTTTGGTTCCAGATTTTTGCCCTAAATCGGATTACAATATACAGAACCAGAGATGACAATGAGCAATAATGACCGCTAAGAATCCGGTTTGCCTACGACAGCCTCATCACTGGGAATCATATTCATCATCACTTAATTCTTTCATTCATCGATTTCTCTTCCGACGGAGCCCCAACATCTTCGGCTTCGCGATACTTTTCACAAGACTTTTTATTCATAAGCAGTGTCTATCATGCATCATCGTAGTGCAGACTTTCTCCATTCAATGGATCCGAAGGATTAACCTTGATTCCAAGTACAAAGCAGTGAGTAGCAGAGTAGTCAATGGACTGCATGTTTGGCGGCATTATTTCACTCATCCAAACATGCCAAGGCGGTGAACGACGGCAATGGCGATGAACGACGCATGTTGATTTCTTCTTCTTTTTTATATATGTATATACCAATGGACGGCATGTTTGGCGGCATTATTTTAGCCATCCAAACATGCCAAGGCGGTGAACGGCGGCAATGGCGATGAACGGCGGCGGTGATCTTTTTTATATATATATGTATATCTTATGAGGAGGAGAAAGAAACCTTATACTTATTTCCTTCAGCCTTTCTTTCTTTTTTTGATCTCCTTTTTTTCTTCTCCTGAATTTTTTTCTTCTCCGATCTCTCCTCTCTTCACCAAATCCTCTCTTTTAAAGAAAAATTCGCCTTATCCTCTCCATCGAACTCCCCATCCAATCTCCGTCAAATCACACCGGATAAGGATAAGAAACTTTAAAAATTTGAATTCAAATTTTATTTTATTTTTATTTTTATTTTTATATTATTATTTTTTTATTATTTTTATTTTTATTATTATTTTTTTAATTAAGAAACTTTAAAATTCAATTTAAAAATTTTTTAATTAATGAACTTTTAAAAATTCGAATTATAATTAATTAATAGTTTTAATTTTAATCAACCCTTTTTAAATTTATTATTATTATTATTTATCTCTTTTTGAAAATCAATAAAAATTCGATTTGCTCTCGGGATGTGTGTTTAGGTACCCCTAAGATTTGCACCTTCTCTAATCGCCTCGAGATCCGTTCTCATGTCACATAAAATTTAGGATTGCCTCAGGATATGTGTTTGGGCTATCCTAAGATTTGAGATTGTCTCGAGATAGGTGTTCTCAGGGGCAATCTTGTAAATTTTTGCATTTATGCCCTCGAGATATGTTCTCAAGGGTAATTTTGTAATTTTCATTTTGTATTTACCTTGGAATTTGCATCCTAGTCCAAGACAATCAAATAATCAATTAAGATTATGATTAGACATTTAAATTTTTAATTCTAAATATATCTCACGATTAGGATATATTAGAATTCAAAATTAAATTGGAATTTGGTTTCCATTAGAACATCGAATTTTATTAGGACATGCGTTATATTATTTATATATAAACAACATTTAGATAAGAATATGCGCAGGACATTGACAAAATATATGTGAAACTCAAAATATATACAGGAAATTGAGAATATGTAAAGAAAATTGAGAAATAGTCCATGAAATTCATAATTCAAACAATAATGCAAAATACTAAAACAGAAGTTCTAATTTTCATCAAACTAGAGATCATAGTATCGTACAACATACAATGTAAATAAAGGTTCAAACTTAGGTTGGTCTGATAACACTAATGAGATAATCATAAAGTAGATAATTGTATTTCATTCCAACGAATTTTAAGACCCCTTGGGTGGGTCTGTTGAAGTTTCAATTTTTCCAGATGTGGGTGGTGCCAAGGGATTTAAGGCCATGTTGTATTTCACAATTTCAGATACTGTAATATTGACAGCTTCCTTTTCTGGGACATTGATGGCACTGTCATTGTCAGCTGCAAGTTCCTTTATATTATCAGTTGCAGCGTCTTCTTCTTCAAAGTGGGCAGTATCCTCTCTCATGACTAGGATGCATAGTATACCATCTGCAATGATTCTAGTAGTATACAAAAGTTGATAGAATGACACGTCATTGACTGGCAGCTGAAGTTTCTCACTGTGTAGTATCTGTTCCATAAATCGCATTACATAAATAGGGTAATCCAAACTGCCCACTGTTTGCTAGGGACAATCATGCATGTGCACTAGTGGGTATGCATCAGTGCCAGTGATAACAAGCATTAATTTCAATAAATTGTCAAAAAGCAAGCACTAAATTTTAGAGAAGAAAATAGAGACGTAAGTTAAAACAGATAATAGAAATAGTGAAAGAATTAAATAAGTTTTAGGAGTAACCATTGCAACGCATCTTTATCATAGATAGTGCTCATAAGTGAGGAGTAATGATGATATTCCCACTGTTCTTTATCCAAAATGTGAAGATGATAATGCTTGTATAATATTATCGGCATAAGAACAATATTAACAGTTGTGTATTCATTGAAGACAGGAACTAACAATTTATTCAATACATCTTCAGAATTAGGTCTATTCGACATGGCAAGCGCCATTGGTCTAGTAATAATGACTGATTGCTTAAACTGGCTAGGGAAGTTCCTCAAAGAATCAAGTAATATTAATACAAATGCGTCAACAATGTCATTAGGGACCATATGTTTCCCTTCAACCAAAGCATGAAGATGGTCACGGCTGGTATGACCGAGATCGTTGCTCCAAGCATATGTCCTACACTAGTGGGGAAAGAAACTAAAAAATCGTTAATAATTTTTATGAACAAACAAAATGAATACAAATCGTATACCAATTATATTGGCCATTTATTTTTAGAATTGACCGGAAACTGAAATATTTGAAAAGTAACATATCAATTTGAATTGGAAGCTATATTCATAGTAGAAACAACAAAATTAGAATAGGAAGATAAAAAAATAAACAAATTAAAACTAGTAAAACACTTACGCATCCATCCGGTAATTGAGGAAGACTAACAGTGTCATCTGTTGCATTTTGTCAAGCTGTGCAAAACCCTGAGGTCACTTTGTTGGAGGGATGAAATATGTTGGTATGTTTGCCCGCATCTCATTTTCATCTGGTTCATCCACTTGGTTATTGTCTCCATCGGTTGAAGGTACCCCACTTTTAAGGGATGTGAGTGACTCTACTACTCTCCTAATGGTGTCTAATGTGGCAACGTCAGCTACACCACTCATCTCAGATGGTGGTTTTGCAACATTATTTCCTAGTGGAGGCAACCTTTTTTTGCTAGGGCAGGTTCAGGCACGGCTGCGAGGTGAGATACGGCTAAAGCCTTTGCATCATATGTGAGGGGCTTGCTATAAACTGTGCCATCAACTAGTTCATCAGTATGAGGTTTATTCTGTCCTCACTTTGTTGTAATCCGTTTTGACCATTTACTTTGGGAGGGCATCTGTTACTTCCTAATAGGAGGGTTTAACATTATCCTTCAATTCTGCCTCTGCCACAGGCAGCTTCTCCTTTTCATAGTTTCTGCTGAATTTTTCCTCAAGTATGATAACTCTTTCTTTAAGTTCCCTAACTTTATTCAAGACTAGATCCAGTTTCTCATTAATGGTACAAAAGATAAAGTTAAAAAGGAAAGGTTAAATATGTATCAACAATTAGAATTACCAGATGAAGTAGACATAGTAAGCTTAGCAAGTAATGATACTGCTAAAGACAGCGATATATGTAGTATATTTGGAGGAGACGAAAATAATTTTACTAAAGAAAGTAATATTTTAGAATTTAATCTTTTTTGGTGATATAGAACCAATGGATAATAGATGGCTTATAGCCTTGGCATGAATTTCAGATTTCTTTTAGAAATATAATTCATGATATAAACAGTAAAAGACTTACTTCCTATCCCTTAAGTGTCTCCATTAGGGCTTTAGTACCACATTGTTTCTTGAAATTACTTTCACTGTAACCCAAGATGTGCGATGATTTTCCATAGTAGGTCCTCTTCCCAGTCCTAGTGACTTCATAAAACCAAAGATTAAGGGTAACTACACAACCCCTTAAGTACCCAAGACTTGATAATTTGCCGGAACACTTATCCTTCACTCTGCCAGATGCGGCGGGTACATCTTCCATGAGAAATCTATGTGTTACGTGTGCCCATGCATACTCATCAAGTGTGGACAAATCATCCACATAATGAGCTAATCATGTCGGTGATGAACAACAAGTGGTCAAGAAGAGAAAGAATCCCATCATATATATAAATAAAAGCTTAACAAAATTTTCTTCACCCGTGTGATCTTTCTTAAATACCAAGCCCTGTAATACCCTCACCAAACAATCCTTGTTTCCCTTAACTCCTTTTGTGAAGTATTCCTATTCCAGCTTGCAGCATTCCTTCTTCCTCTTAAACTCTACAACAATGCCCTTGCACTTTAGGATAAGTAAAAGGGATACATCCTCAGCCCTAAAATTCAAATGGCTTTCCCCTAGTTTAAATGTTGTCCTCCACTCATCAAACAATTGCATCAAAGTGTGTAGTATACTCCATTCTTAGACTATGGGTTCATTGTCCATTAGATGGCTAAATGGTGGTTGGTTTAGTTTATCCCAGTGCCTCACATCATCTTCTCCTGCAGTTCATGTATGGTGTCTACAAGCGGTGCTAAATAGCACCATCCATTCACAAGATTCCCAGAACAACTACGCATAATGTGTCACTGCACAAACAAATCAGTTCATGCTAGTAAACATATTCATGGAAAAGGTAAACTACTTAAGCACTACATTGTAGATCCAAGTGGGGTTCACAACAATTCACACTATGTAGTAATCATGTATTTACAAGTAAAGGACATCTTTGGTGTTAACAAAATGGCAGGATGCATTGACTCCATATATACAGTAGGAATATAGTGGTCAAACCAAATTTTCCTATTGAAATAATAGTAAATGCACTAGTTCTCCAATTGAAATACTGAGTATTCCAATAACTAAACAAAATTGTACATATATACATAATAATTATGAAAAATTGAACATAGCACACATTGAAATGGGATTGTTCTGGAGATTAATTAATGACAACAGAGATTTAGTTGTACATAGAAACATAAATTAAAGCATAAGAACATGAGTCCTTAGAATTGATTAGCAAAAGGGTTGCCATATTGGGTTTTGAACCTATCAGGTTTGAGGGCAGATCATTTCTCCTCTCCATCACGATGAGGTGCGCCTTCGATGAGAATAGTAAGGCTCACTCACCGGGAGACTAAAACTGTTTTTCTCTCTGGCGTGGATAGGAAAAACTCTAACAGTGACAAGAAAGAAGAAGAAGAACCCTAAGCTTAAATGTTCTCTCATTCCTTAGGATGCGAATCGATGTTATGTTGGATGGCCCCAAGGCTTTGAAAATTAGTTACTGCTTCAAGGGCAGGACAATATTTTCTCAGCCAATTTCAAAATGTTAAACGGTTGGACTGGGAAGTTATACCCATGATAAAGGAGGGTGTTTTTGGGAATGATTCAAAATTAGGGGTTCTTTTATGGATATGATAAAATATGGGGGACTATTTAAACAATTTCTCTAAATGAAATTAAGTTTATGGACTTTCTACAAAAAAAAAAAAACACATGAGCTGATATGGTTGCTTTCCTTTTCCGAAGTAACTCACCTTTTTAAAAACTCTTTGAAATCCCAAACCATTTCAAGTTCTCCGGCGGTGGCGGCGACGGCGACGATGAAGGGTCCCAAGCTCCTCTCCAATATAGGAAGAAGGGCCAAAGGTCTTTCTCTATCATTATTTATACCTATTTTTTTATTTCATATATTTGAGATTTTTGTTTTTTGGTTGATTTTTGTGATAATTTTTGGTTCTAGATTTACTCACCAATGACTATATCAGTGATTAGAAGATATTTATCTCATCAGAGATAGCCACTGGTGTGGTAAGCCGATCATCATATTCATTTCGTTTTTAGTGGGTTTGTAGTTTTTAATTTCTTTGGTCATACCTCCACTTCATGAAATTATTGTTTCGCTTAGAGGAGTAATTAGTGAACATTAGTGTTTGATGAGCATGATATTTCCTGGTGTCTTGTGATTTGATTTACTATTTACAAGTGGGATTTAAGGTTTATGTTCTTTTTGAGGATTGGATTTCATTAGTTATGAATGTAAGCTCTATTGCACTTCTAGGGTTTTGATTTATGAATAGCATAATGTATTATCTTGAATCTTTGTTGTAGAATGCTTCCTAGTTTAACATATTGCGTTTTAACTCCCGTAAGATAGTGAAGTCTGGACCATGCTGACCTGTCAATTTTTTTTTTAAAATATAATTTCCATTTTCTTGTTTAAATAGAGATGTAAGACAAAAAAATGTTTCATTTTTCCTCATTTTGAATGCACACTATCTAATCTCCTTTTCTTATATTTTCTTTATAGCAGAAAAATCTTCTAGTCTTGTTTAGCATTAAATGTTGTAATTAGGTTATGTTGTTTAACTTCTAGTTCATGGCAAGCAAGACAAAAATATATATTGTTCTTGAATATGCCACCCTTATTGGAATGCTGAAATTAGTCCTAACAAAAGAGTGTTTTCTTAACATATGAGGGTAATTGCGTAATTTTATGCCCATTTTGTTCATATGAATAGCATGGTTACACATCCTTTCTGATAAATTTCATTCATTTAGTTGTGTTTTGATTGAAATCCTTTGATTTTGCATCGTAATTTCAACATAATCATCTAGGAAATCCTTTGTTTGTGAATATTGTTTAGCAGGTTATGTTCCTTATATTGATATTTGCTATACTATTCTGTTTGGATAGTACTGGATAGAATTATACTATTATACTAGATTGAGGCCAGAGGATGTTCATAATCAAATTGATGATAGAATGTTTCATTTACAGTGATGCAATGGAAAGGGGGATGGCATTACAACTGCAACTATCATGCTTTTAGATGATACTTGCACTCGTGGGTGTAGATTTTGTGCTGTGAAGACTAGCAGAAACCCAGCACCAGCAACGCCATGGAGCCGGAGAATACTGCTAAAGCTATTGCAAGTTAGGGGTAATTGTTTTGTACTTTCTTAATCCTTAAATTATAGTTGTTACTTTTCTTTAAACTTTGACCTAAAACACTTCATGTGGAGCTTGTTCTGGTGATTATATTGCCCTTAACAGATGTGTTTGGCAATGTGGACTATATTGTACTGACAAGTGTGTATCATGGTGATATTCCTAATGGTGAAAGTGGTCGCTTTGCTTCGATAGTCAATGCTATGAAGGTATATGATTTACTTTTGTACAATGGGAGACTCAAAGAAGAAGCTCAGAGATATTTTCAGCAACTTATCAATGTTGAGGATTATTGTCATAACAAAGGTGTATAACATAGAGATTTAAAGGTTTGGCCAAGATGATTGAACACATACTGCTTTTCTATTCAAAATCTCAAATAATTCTTAGCAGTTTAGCTTTAGATGATTAAATTTGTGCATTTTCATTTGCAGCCAGAAAACTTACTTCTTGATTACTATGGTGTTCTTGAAGTTTTAGACTTTGGCTTAAGTACTTTTGTACCATAATTGCGGGTAAAAGTTTCATTCTGCTTTTTCATGTACACTTTCGCCTCCTTCATGAGCTCTCAACAACAGAGAGACTTCGTTTTATGTTAGCAAATTATGAGATGGTGGTGCTCCACTTGCATGTCCTCTATATGTAATATCCCCTTAGCTCACATAAATTGATAATGAGCCTACTTCCAATCAATGATAGCAAAGGAGGGCACTGGAGCTAGCCGCTTGCGTCTAATATAAGGCTACTAATGCATTCCTATATATATTGGTAATGACAATGGCTATGCTTACCTAGGGTCTCAAAGACCACGCCTAGCATATCAACTACCTCTATTTTATATTTTTCAAACTAAATATTTTTAAATTATTAAAAGACAAAAATTAAAAGGTGCAATGACGGATATTTAATGGTACTATACATATCCTTTTTACTAAGCATGAAAGGGTACCACTATAAATGGGGTTTGGGCTCTCTTACAACTACAGGGTTGTGAGAGTTATCGGAGTAGAGCAAGGGAAGCAAAGAAAGAAGGTTAGGGATTTATGGAGAGGATGAGAGAATAAGAGCAAGAGCACAAAAGCTAATTACCAATTACTTATCTCTTTCATTCATATTCCAAATGGTTACAAGGGGTCTTCTTATATAGAAGGAGAGATTACTATGCTAAATGTGACAAGCTATTCCACTACGTCATACTACCTAGGAGTAGGTTTGGACTAATACATTAGTTAGGGTTATTAGGTTTTGATTAATAAGGCCTTGTAATATAAAAGAATGCTGCCTTAAGCAGTATCATTACTTGCTACGCTTACTATGTCTACTTCATTTGGTAATTCTAACTATTGAGACATATTTAACCTTTCCTTTTTAACTTTATCTTTAGTACAATGTCTTGCATAATGTCCTACTTCTCCACATATGAAACACTTACATTTTACAGATGGTTTTTGAATTTTAAATTTCTTTACATGATTTTCTCTAGGTCTTCTTTTTTTATAATATGTGCTATGTTTTAGTCTTTTTCTAGGTTTTATTTCTCTATGTACTATCGGTACATATATTTTATTACAGTAATTGTAACTTGCTATTTGTCCATTTGCCTCATTTTCTAAGCATTCTTCTTTTAAATAATTAAAAATAAATAAAATAGCTAGTCCTATCCTTGACATTTTCATTACCATGGTCTCTCCATGCTTTAAAAATTAAATCTCCTAATGGTTTTAATAACTTGCTAAACCATTTTTTAGTTAAGTCTAGTCCTGAGAATGCTCTTCCTGTATTTGTAGCTAAATTATATAGCTTTGACTAAATTTTATAATATCATTTAAACTATTTAAATGCAATCTTTCTAAATCTCTTGTAGATATGTCTTGTAATAGTGTTTCTCCCCTAGAGGGGTTTGTTCCTAATATAATTTGTTTAACTTGAGTTGTAATATTATATGCATTATCTGCCATGGCTATTAAATACTGGTAATCATTTGGAAAGTTTATTTTCTAACTATTCATCATATTTCTAGCAATTGTTCCCAATAGGTTTTTCTATAAAATTTACTATTCCTACATTGTCTAATGCATATAGTAATCTTTCTAATGTGTTAATACCATATGATTCCCATCTATCTAATAATTTAGGCCATTTCTGAGGATGTACTATACTTATTACTAGCATATTACCATGATAATTTTGTTGTGGCATGTTTCTTATTACTTCTCAAGGATCTAGTCTTTCTTTTTTGCTAAAAGTTCTATAAGATTATTCTGGATAATTATAAAATTCATAACTACTTTGTTGCCTAAGAGGCTGTGTTGTTCTTGAGCCACACTAAGTAGTTATTAACCTTGCTAGGCTAGATGAACTCATACTTGCTTGATTATTACTAAAACTTGCTCGATTATTACTTTTTACACTTTGTACATTCATGTGTATTCATTATAGTTATCTACTATCCCTAAATTTTTACATTAATTCATCTATATCTATAACCTCTAATTTCTTAGCAATTTCTTCTTCTTTTGTTAAAAGATATACTTCTATTTTTACCTTTTTAGGATACTCATTATACTCATTATACTCATATCTACATTCTATTAGAAAATGCACATCATCTATATCTGTTGGTATTTCTAAGAAATCTTCTTCCCAATCATAATTAGGATAGAACTGTTCCATTAAGTTTTCCATTAGTCTAGATTTAGTTGGTCATCTTCTTCATCAATGATCTCTTTAATTTTAACATTTTTATTATAGGATTGTGTTAAAACTAACTGACCCATCTTCATATTCATAATATTTTATATCTGATGGTTCTGCTATTGCATGTGTTGATATACTAGTTAATTTCCATTCTGTCCCTGCTAAACTTTCTGAACTATTCATAATTATTTCCATTTTATCATTACTAACAGTATATCTTATTTCACTATTATTTGATATTTGCCCAATAAAAATCTTTGTAAGTAATATATATTAGGTTTGTATAAGTCATATTACATCCTTTAGATTTTATGACTAGTTTAATATTTTCATATAATGTATCTAGTGTTACTAAAAATCCTGTGAGCATATAAGTTATTACAAAATTATTTGTTATATCTACTTCAGCTATTGCTATCTGGGCTTTAGCCATATTATCTATTTGTTTAGTATCTACTAATGATAGTGCTACTTTAGTTCCTAATCACAATCTATATAATCCTGTTATAGTAAATACCATTAATCCTAGATATACTAAGGAGTAATTAGCTTTTACTAATTTCTTGTAAGATTCTGTTGTTAAGAAATCAATAACTATTTCTGCATTATCATTATTACAAAATATTTCCATTTCATCATATCCTTCATATATTTTATTTTGGAAATTAAAAATACCATGTTTATATAATTGTTCACCTCGTACTAATTTAAAATTTTTCTCCTTAAACCTTTTAACTTGATCATATGGGGTACCAATTGTTTTTAGTGTCTAGTATGTCTAACTCTTTTAAATGAATTAAACCTTCTAATGTTATCCATTGATCTGCCAATTTTTAAGGGCATTTTTATTCATAAAATGTTATAATTTCTTCCAATTCTTCTAGATATTTTTCTCTAGTTTCAAACACATAATTATCCATTATTTTTCCTAATAATTTGATATCCTCTTGCATAACATTTGGGCCTCTAGAAATAATCCAAAAAGTCTCATACCAGTTCTCCATACTCTTACCAGTTCTCCATCATTTTTCCTAATAATTATCATTTATTTTTTCTAATAATTATTTAAAAGAAAAATACTTAGAGAATGAGGCAAATAGACAAATAGCAAGTTACAGTTATTGTAATAAAATATATGTACCAACAGGACATAGAGAAACAAAACCTAGAAAAAGACTAAAACGTAGTACATATTATTAAAAAGAAAAACCTAGAGAAAATCATGTAAAGAAATATTAAAATTCATAAACAACCTGTAAAATGTAAGTGTTTCATATGTGGAGAAGTAGGACATTATGCAAGACATTGTATTAAAGATAAAGTTAAAAAAAGAAAGGTTAAATATGCGTCAATAGTTTGAATTACCAGATGAAGTAGACAAAGTAAGCGTAGCAAGTAATAATACTGCTAAAGATTGCGATATATGTAGTATATTTAGAGGAGAAGAAAATAATTTTACTGAAGAATGTAATTTTTTAGAATTTAACCAAGTTTTTGGTGATATAGAACCAATGGATAATGGATGGCTTACAACTTAGATAAGAATCCTAAATTTCTTTTAGAAACATATTAGCATAAATTAGATAACAGTTGTACACATGAATTTATTATTCATAACTAAATTTTAAACAAAAATGTGATATTATTCCATATCACTAAATATAGAACAATATGTAATAGGTGTGAATAAATATTTTTGATAGGGTTTTCTCCTATAGTTCCATTGATTTTCAAATTTTCAATTGGAGTTCTAATTTTTTTTTATCAGATCATTTTCTATTTCCAAATTGATTTCTTTACAGATTTCTACTTCATTTGGAATTATTTCTTCAATAAGATATTCCACATTATTAATTATGGGTAAAGTGAAAATGCTATCCATATGTTTACATATAGTAATTTTTTCTCCTTGCACTATAAGTCCACCAATTTCATGTTTTATAAAATTTATTCCTATTAGAAGACTGACAACATTTTTATGTAATGCTGGTTTTACCCAGACAAATGGTAAATGATATTTAATATTATTAAATATTACTGTGCAGTCTACAAGTTTCTTTTTTAATATAGTTATTTTACCAAAAGCATCTTTTACTTCTACAGTGTATAATGCATTTTCTATATACCTTGAAGGGATTAAATTTTCTTGTAAGATTTTAAATTGTTGATCTATTTTATTATTAGTTGTTTCTATGGAATCTACTAGTTTTAAAATACTTAGTTCTTTTGTGTTCATAGTTATATTTTGTTTTGATAGGTTATTTTATTAAGTATTACTATCATTGTGAGCACTTTTGCTATGAATTTTGCTAATAATTATTGCTAAAAGATTTAAGCATTGTTACTAAGATTAATAAACTTTGATAAGTATTGCTAAACATCATGCTAATAATTTTTTGATAAAAGCAATAAATATTGCTAAAGTATTTTGATAATAATTATTACTACTTTTGATATTAATTCTTGCTAAATAAAAATACTACTTAGTAATAATTATTGCTACTATAAAAGAAATACTACTTGATAAGAAATATTACTACTTTAAGATTAATTATTGCTAAAAAACTTGTAAATAATTATTACTATGAAAAACGAGATTATAATAAATATTACTTCTTACTACTATTAATAACTTTTGTAATAATTTTTATTTTTAGCTTAAAGAACTCTTATAGGTTTTTGAAAACTTTCAAAATTTTCTAATAAGGACCTCTCTTTCTTCAATACAGTTTTTGATATCAAGTTTTAAGAAATCAAGACTAGTAAATAATTATTCTCTCTTACTTTCAGTCACCGACCTTAACATGGGTCCCTGCCTTTCAAGCACTCACTCACTACCTATCCTCAGAGAGAAATAATCAACACCTCATCTTTTCTTAAAAAGTGCCATGTTACTTGATAAAGCCCAAGATTTATGAAGCTCTTTCTAAGTGAAAATAAAAGCATATATTCTTAAAACATGTAAAGACAAATATTAGACAAAAGAAATAATTTATATAATCAACCACAAGTAATAGGTGAAAAAATAATTATTAGACAAAACGATGTTATAATATTGATGTTAGCTGAAACTAATTAGATTATTAAGACATGAAATAAGAAAAGAAAATGACATAGAGGAAATTACTATAAAGTTTACAAATCTAAAAGTAAGTAAGAAAGGAAGATCTCCTTTTGTAACATGGTCAGAAGAAGAATTAAAGAAAAAACCATGAATGAAAGTAGGATTTCCAGATATAACACAATATAAAATTTAAAAATGGAAGACTTAATTAAAAAAAGTTATTTATTCTAAGAACTTCGAAGAAGCCTCTGACCTAATTTTAGGAATTAAATTAATAAGACTAGATTTTAAGGATTATAGTGTTAAACAACAAGTAAAATATTATCATATCAAATTAAAGCCAATTTCAGTTATTATTTAATAATATAATAGCTTTATTTTGTTGCATGCATAATTATTGGCATTGTGTTATTCATGTTTGATGATATATTATTATGAGTTTGCATTGTATAGATTTTAAATTAATGCTAGAAATCAATAAAGTGAGATATGATTATCTATGTTCCTTGCAACCCAAAATAGTTCACAACCTATGAGATAAAATATGATTTTATATTCATTATTAGTTGTCACATGTTTTACTACTATATGTGATAAAGTTGTATGTCTTAGTCACTAGAGTGGAGACTCTTAGTAACATTGTAGGTATATGTAGTTGACAAATATTGAACTAGACCATATAGAACTCTTAGACTCAAACACTGTCATAGAATAAAAGAGTTATTATGTTATAGAAAATCCTTATTACCTGAGAATGTTATTGAATCTTATGTATAAATTATATTACTTTGATAGTTTCAACCGGTGATGCTAATTGCAGCCTATATAACGATATGTTGGATTATATAATAAATACATGAAGGTTTGTAGTCATCAAAGATGGGATCTATCACTCCTATTATAGGAGAGAATATCCTAGATTGTGTTTCTTATGTGTTGGATAAAAATGCGACCAGTTAGTTTTTTGAAAGTATTTTATTATATATAATATATATATATATAAAATTGATCCTCCAAACCCTAATTCGATTAGATAGATCATTACTAACATATATGAGGTTTCTTTCTTTCTGAAACCCTGGAATTTGTTTCTATTTTGTGATTCATCTTGAAACCTTATAATTCGCCCTTTAATTTCTAGGGTTTGATCTCAATTTGTAGTTTGCAGGAATATTTTTATGTTTCTTTTCAGATGATTGCACCGAAGTATACTCTTAGGATCTTTGACCATGGTGTTTTTATGGAATTAACCATGTCTCAAGGATGAGATTTTGCATGATATAATTGATGTAATGTAATGTGTGGTTGATTGAAATACAATCATTTTGTCATGAGTGGGGAATTATTAGTTGATTTCATCTAATAGGTTTTAGATTTTTGTTTAGATGATAACAGAACATCCTCTTCAATTATAGGGGTTCTTAGAGCCAAAATTTGGAGAAGAGTAAAGTATGAAATTTGTGAGGTTGACATTAGTTGAGTACGTGCAAAATTTTAGATTTTATTTATCTGTAGTTTGTAAGATATAGCCCTCTTAGTATACCTATCTTGGATGGTATTTCTGTGCAAAACTTGAAGATTTATAGGTATTTTTAATGACCATGGAGATTGAATTGGGTAAGGTGAAAAATAGAAAAGTTATTTCTTATTAAGTTATATGAGTTTTCAGTAAAATATCATTAATTTTGGAGCTGTAGGTTGAGAGATATGCATGTTTGAAAGGTATATGCCTGAATTACGAGTTTGCAGAATTATCTGGAGAATCAATGAATCCTATAATTTGAGTAGTATTTTGAATAATGTGAATTTCTAATATGTCATAGTTGTAGGTGTCTACTTTCATCATAATCTTGAAATTTGTGATTTGCAAAAGTATATGTAAAGCTATGAGGGATTTAGTACTCAATGGGCATGGTGGAATTGTCCATACGCCTTTTAGAGTGGATCATTGCTATTATACACTCGCAAGAATCAATATTTGGGAGTGTAGAATAATAACTTTATGTTTTTGTATTTGTACCCTTTTGAAATCTCATTTGGTAATATCATTGCTCATTAGGCTCTTAATCTTTGTAGCATCACTGGTTTCTTAAAATCCCTTTTTTTCATACCCGTGAATGTGTAAAATAGATAGAATTAAGTAATTTAGCAAATTCTAATGCTTGTGTTGAGGGAGTTTTGATGTCTTTGGAATTTATTCTTAAAAATAGGGCATTTTGAGGGACTTGATTCATTGTGGAATTTGGAGTCTTGGGTGTTAATTACGTAACACTACATATAAATGTATGCATATTATATTTATACATATATATACAATTTCTAATTATCGACAATCATGAATTTATGCATTTATTTATTTAAATTCTTTTTAATTTATGCTTATATAATATTAAATCATTGTTGGATTTTGATAAATTTTTTTATATTAAATATTTATTAAATTTTTAATTGTTTTTCCTTTTCTTGAAACATAAACCCCCACATTTTGACTTTGTTTTTTAATTTTTACAATCTTGATTGTATGTGTTAATCTTTGATATATCAATTCGTTAATTGTTTTGAAATATAAATGGGTTATTTTTGCTATAAAAAAAATTGGATCATGCATATGTCACTATTTTCGCTCAATGAATTATTCTGCAAATCATGACCTGTCTGAAATTTTGATATTTTGTTTGGTTTTTGGATAACAAAGTTATTTTGACATAAATATGATTAGTCACCAATTAACTAGGCACTAACCCTATCATTGGGGGTTAAACACTAACCATATCAATATGATACTTTAGCTATGATAAAAGACTATAGTTTCACACTGTGTCGTCGATGAAAGTATAATGGTTCTTGATAATCTTGCTCGAGCCACTGAGGGTAAACAAATGAGATCTAAAAATCTAACTACGGCTACCGAGTTTAAATAAATAATCTCTGATATATTGTTTGGACTATAGTGATTTGGAGATATATATTTTTGTTTGTTATTAAATTGCATTTTGTTGAACCATTTTGGTTATATGAACTATATTTTGGATAAATGTTTGTACTATCCAATATGATTTGTTTTTTATTCTGAATTTTTTAAATTTCATATGATTGCTGTTATTTCTAGTGGGTTACTTATTGGTCTGTCAAGCTCATTATTTGGTTGTTAAATTTATTTTCAGATTAAGAGTATAATACCTTAGCGTAGTGAACAAGCAATAGACCTTTCCCTTGAATGGTTTGAGTTTTAATTTTTGTCTGTATTGAAAACTCTGAGCTTGTATTTTGTAAATTTTATATATTTCGGTCTTGGACTTTTGAAATTTATAGTTGTATTAGATTGTATGTTCTGTCTTTAGATAAGTTTTGAGGCGTGACGGGTGTGCGGTTGTTTGTTGATGCACCGGATCTAGCAAACCAGGTTCGAGGCATGATAGCATATTGCATAGTTGAAAGAAAAAAATATACTGTTTCTTTTGGTGCTAAAGAATAGAGAGGAATATGAAACAACGGCTACCTATAATAAACAATATGGAAGAATAATAAATAGTTTTGGGAATATCACACAAAATACACAAAATTTAATAAGTTTGGTAGAAAAACAAACAAACCCCTTAATGAGATGGCGCTTCCTGTCTTTTTCAAAATAAATAAAAAAATAAAAAAACCGCACAAAGTTTGAATGCTCCAGGGATTCTTATAAGTAAAAGAAAAATCATTAGATGATAAATTAATAATGTGTGAATGTCGTATATAGAGTTGGAAATAAAATATAAGTAAGGCCTCATAACTAATTAATTTTTTTTTTTTTTCAAAAAATACGGTCATAATTATGAGATTTGACAAAGACAAAAAAACATGATTAGAAACTATAAAGTAGATAAAAAATATCACTTCTCCTACAATAGCATGGTTTGTGTTATATTATTTTTTATTAGATCAGAGGTATAATATTCTATACTTGACTTATCAACAATTTTTATTTAAGAGACATCTACATATTAAAATATTTAAAAGGAAACCTATTAATTTGGATAGTAGCAAATATTTTAGTTTGGAAAAGTGCAGGGATTTATAAGTAATGGCTACAATGGAAATACATAATAAATATGGTTTTAATATCTAAATGGTCATTCTATGATTCGAGATCCCGCCATTTTAGTCCTCTATTATAATTTTAGTCTTTCTTATCCTCATATTTTATCATTTTGGGCAATCTTAGTCCATCATGCAATGGTTGTTATATTTACCATTAGCCTTAGCTAAGGTGAATTTTTCTTTATTAAAACCATGATTGAAAAAGAATGAGAAAAGAAAGAAAGAAATATTTAAATATTTCATAGATTCAAAACCAAAAGTATGGATGTGAATCTATGCCCTTACCCTCACTCACCCTCACACATTGAAATCCACTATTTCTTCTTCTCCGGAGCTAACATCCTTACCTTCTTCCTCAACATCCTTGTCCTCTATGAGTCCATCCCCAAAAGCATTTTAGAAATCAGCAAATGAATGCTTAATTAGGCATATTGTCCATATTATATTTGTAGCACTCAACATGTATTTTACATTGATTCTAGCCAATTTTGGTGCGAAATTGCTTTGTTTATCATTTCAAAACTATGTAAAACATTATGAAGCAAGAGGAATCAAAGTTGGCATTTTTTAGTAATATTTGAGTAGAAAATGAGATTTCTCGACAGACCCACAGCTTCATTCATGACCTACCCACAAGCGTGCACTGTAACAAAAAGAGTACTGCAGCAAAGTTACTATAGAAATATAAAAAAAAAAAAACCCTCCAAACAACCCACCTCCTTACCCTCAAGTGACCCACAAAGTGTGAGTTGTCCGTGGCTCACCATATTTTTCTCCCTAGGTTTTGATTCAAATGGCAGAGTGATCTGTGGCCTTTTCGACGAGCATGGGTATCCCATAGGACGTCATTCTAGGGTTCAGGTTTAAAATGCGAGGAATGATTTAAGATGGTATTTTTGGCAAAATTTTCTCCATTTTTTGGGGCGACATTCAAAAGGCTTGAGTGGCAATTCTCCTTGGTGATTGTGGGCTTAGAGTAGGGTTTTTCCCTAACCTTTTGAAGGACAATGCTTCATTCGGCACTTCCTTGGCCAAAGCTAGGAGAGGAGAAAAAAAGATGACATCCACACTACAACATTGAGGGAGAATTTATCATGTTTTATTGTCTTGAAATTCTATACATGGTTTGTAGTTTTGAACAAGTTTATTATGGTTTCTTAAGCATTATTCAGCATTCAAACTTGGGTAAACCCTTGATAAATTTGTAATTGGTTTTCATTTTATATATTGGATTATGTTGATTTAGTTGTGCTTTTCCCATGATATTGGATTCATTATAGATAGAGTTTGTATCTAATTATTTTGTCGCATAGTTGGAGAGGTGATAAATCTCGACAACTAGGACCCAACACAAGTGAAGAAAGTTGCTGCGTTTCAAGAGATAGGTTGCCGTAATTCATCTATTTGTGGCTAGATTGAGAAACTTGCCCTAATTTTAGAAAGACTAGAAAGAGAATCTCACCATGATCTTGAGAGATTCTTGGAGTGTATTGCAATCATATGGAACTTCCTCTAAAAAGACAAATCTCGATCGATAGAATTTTGTAGGGGATCAAATATAGATCTCCAATTGTAAGTGCTGTTATAGGTGAATCCTTGTTCAAATACCTCCCCTCATTGATTGGTTCCTCCAAATTCTGTCATCATCTTTGTTTTCTTCATTCTTAGGTTTAGTAATTTCTAGATTATCCCACTTAACACCAATTTCTAGGCTGGATAAATTGAGTGGGATTAATACTAGTACTCTTGTTCCCTGAGGGGTACGACAACCCCACTTACCACTTTCACTACAACAAACAAAGGTTTTTATGACATTTGTTATATGTCATAAAATAGCCAAAAACCATTAAAATAACTCTATACAAACTTTGTAACAAATGTCAATTATATGTTGCAATTTCCATAGTTGGTATACTTTGTTGTGAAATTTTCAAGAAACTTCAGAAACTTCGGTAGAACTACATATTTAGCCATTTATTGTGACATTTTACCAACATTTGTAAACAATTTCAATATGGATTTTTTCCAACATTTGTATATGGCTGGAGCAACTTTTTTTTTGTGCAACATTTGCAGATGTCACCATAAGATTTTATCACATTAATTCTCAAATATTGCAACATTTATAATTGTTGTTATAGAGATTATATAGTAACATTTGTTAACAGTCACTTAAATTACTTATGTTGACCTTTTATAATCATTGGCTAAACAAAATAACAATTATGAATCCCAATTTAGGTTGATGTTTCTAAATATTGGTAAAAATTATTCAGCATGTCTAATTTTAAAATTGAATGTCATTTATAAATGTTGGCACAAGAATTGTTTAGTAACATTTGTTAAATATCTTTTAAAAGTCTTATACTAACATTTCGTAATTGTTGTTTTAAGCATATTGTATTTGTGAATAACAACGAAATACAACATTCGCAAGTGTTAGAAAATATTTTATAAATTTTCACAATACCAATTTAAATATTATTTATATATATTTTTAATACTTAAATATGTGATAAAATTTGAATACTATAAAATTAATTTACATAATTTAATAAAATAATGATAAAAAATATTCATCTAAAATTTAAAAATCCCACCTAGCACTAAAACACTAATTAAAATAATGTCAATATTATCTACAAATCTTTAAAGAAATAGGTTTCAAACATTATAAGCTTAGGCTTCAATTATTAGAATTTTTTTAAATATATCATGGTGGTCTCTTATTTGCAAAATAAAAAAATACAAATATATCAGTAGATATGTAAATCAATTAATAAAGAAAAAATGATAATAAATATTAAAATTTATAATTTTAACAATTTAAAAATATAATTAGATGATGTTATAATGAACCAAGAACACTTTCTACCATATCTAGCCTACAAATATTGGGAAAATTATTGTTTATCCCTCAAGAATTTCAAAACTTCCCAAACAACCCCTGTGAGTTTTGCATACCTCAGACAGCCCTTCCTTTATTATTTCACTTCTTTTTTGCCCCTTGCATTATGAAATTCCATCATTGCCCTTAAACCTTTTTGGCATACATTTTTTATTCTTTTTTGCATTCCTTTTTGCATGTACTCATTTCTTAAATAGAGAGCTCATTTTTTAAACAGAGAACTCATTTCTCAAACAGAGAGTTCATTTCTTAAACAAAGAGTTTATTTCTTAAATAGAGAGTTCATTTCTTTAAACAGAAACCTCATTTCTTAAACAAAAAAACTCATTTCTTAAACAGAAAACTCATTTCTTAAACAGAGAGCTTATTTTTTAAACGGATACCTCATTAAGTAGGGACATTGAGTATCTCATCGTCGCTGATCTCGCGCGAACGCTTGAGCGCTGAGCTCCAGATCTGGTGAGCGATCTCGAAGGTGGCCTGCTCGTGTGGGGTCTTAAAGGAAAAACCTTTGCCGGCGTTGGTGATCCGGCTGACGATGTTGCAGAACTTCTTCTTCATCCGCAGAAGCTTCTCGATCAACTGATTCTTTGTGAATTCAAGCTAGAGCTAGGTCTTGATCTTCTCGTAGAATAGACCAGTATCATGCTGATGGGAAGCTTCAATTGTGCCGCACTGAGAGATGAATTTGAGAAACTCTTTGAGGATCACCAGTTCATCCTCGTCCGTCTAGAGCCGCTGAAAAAGCTGCCTCGAGTCATCACAGCTGCTTCCTATCTGACAGGTGACGAGGCGACGTTCCTCGGCGGTCGGAGAGGTGAGGTCTTCGGTGGCGACGTCGGATAAGACAGGCTAAACTTGAACGAAACCATTCTCGACTGCGGAGACCACAACATGGATAGCAATAGGGTTAGGGTTAGGGATCATTCTGGGGTTTGGATCCATGGTACCTAAGTCAGTGACCGGAATGGAGGGAGGAAGCAGCGCCGACGAGGGTTCGATTTTGCAGTCTTCGTCTTCGTCTTCATCGTCTTCGCTGTCGTCGAGCTCATCGCTTTCATCTTCTTCGTCAACGACCTCGGGGAAGACCGCATGCTCCTCGTCGTCGAGCGAAGGTATCGAAAGGTTGCACCTTTTTCTCTGGCAAGATCGAGGTGGAGATCAAAATTCTAGGGTTCAAAATCCCATTTTTCATGCAACGTGACTGTGATTGTGGGCCGCATGCTTTGCCTCACTAGCCCAGCCCAACTACAATAAAGAGATTTTGGGGTAATAAATACTCCCAAAAAACTCATTTATTAAACAGAAAACTCATTTCTTAAACAGAGACCTCATTTTTTTTAAACAGAAACCTCATTTTTTAAACAGAAAACTCATTTCTTAAACAGAGACCTCATTCTTTTGAAACAGAAACCTCATTTCTTAAACAGAAAACTCATTTTTTAAACAGAAAACTCATTTTTTTAAACAGAAAACTCATTTTTTTTTAAATAGAAAACTCATTTTTTAAACAGGAAACTCATTTTTTAAACAGAACCTCATACCTCATATTTTAAATAGAAGCCTCATTTTTAAATAGAAACTCATTGCACCCAATGGCATTATAGTCAAACCCTGTCACACTTGCCACAACTTCCCACGCAAGGGGCAATTTCATCCAAAAAATTCCAAATTAACTCTATCAATCACTGTTAGATGATTGGGGGGTTTAAAAAATCATTGTATTCAAAAGAAAGGGGTTTTTATGGATAGTCAAATTTAGGGGGAGAATCTGTGCATATTGCAAATTTTGAGTGTGTTTTTAGCAATTTCCACTTATTTTTTTATTTGATAAAATCAACATAATATAATAAATTAAATTAAATATAAATAGATATGATATATTGGAATTAATAATACTAATTTGAAATATTGCAGATAAAACCAAGGTAATAAAACAATATAAATTAAATTAAATGTAAATAGATATGATATATTAAAAAAATAATACTAATTTTTTATGTTTAATAAAACCAAGGTAATAAAACAATATAAATTAAATTAAATTAAATGTAAATAGATATGATATATTGGAATCAATAATACTAACTTGAAATTAAAAAAATAATGTGGAGGATATATACTTTACGTAAAAAAGAATAAAAATAAACAATTTTTATTTAATAGAAGAATATATGATTTGCTTAAGTTTGCATGTGTGTCATAACTATAAAAAAAACTCTTAAAAAATTATCTTAGAAAAAAAGGATGAAATATATAACTTCAACAAATCTATGTGTGGGTCATAAGTATAACAGTAACCCGATAAAAACTATAAAATATATAAGGGGCAAATTATAAAACTTCACCAAAGCTATGTGTGTCTTACTAACTATAGCAATAGCCCTATAAAAAAAATTAAATTTAAAAAACATAACAAATTGTAAAACTTCAACAAAAACTAAAGGCAAATAAAAAAAAAACTAAAAAGCAATCTCAATGGTAAAGCCTTAGATCTATGCCATGACCACCCCATCATATCAAGATCAACCTATCATCACATCGGCAAGGAGAAAAGCTAAAACATATGTTAATTTCCAACAAAAAAGGGTTGTTTTGGAGATCTCATCCCAATTAAATTCAATCTTCTTTTTTTAAAAAAAAATATTCTTAAACCCTAGGATTAGATTAATTAAAATTCTCATATTTTTTTTATAACAAAAAGTAATTAAAAAATTATTCATCTATCAATCATCAGCCAAAATAAACAACTAATTAAATATTTAAATAATAATACAAGAAAACAATGCTAAAAAATACTATATAATCAAGAAAAATTGAGATACTTACCTTCTCTCCCGACAAGAACTTTACTTTTGTCCTTTTGAACTATTATGGGTTTATTTCTTGTCTTATAAATCTTGTATATATAAGCCATGTAGGTTTTGGCCCTTATAAAAGGAATAACCGCCTAATATTTGGCGCTCATGAAATTCAAAATATTGTTTCTTTTATTTTTCCTTAAATACCGCCTTTTTTATTTTAAATTATCTTTCATATGTTTTTTGAAATTATATATATATATATATATATATATCCTAACTTAAAATGACATTTTTAAAATATGTTATAAGAAATTGATGCATTAAAAGGCATATTGAATAATGACATTTGTTACATAGGTCATAATAAGCATCTTAACAAATAATATTGTATTTCTTTCAACACCCTAAAACCTTGAAAAACATCGTAAAACAAAAACCTCTTGTGGATATAAGTAGAAATGTCATTATAATCATAGGAACAAATAAAACTATACCAACATATATTACAACTATCGCTTAAAAGTCATTTTAATATTTTGTAGTAACATTTGCAAAAAAAATGTTGCGGTAAACCTTTTTTGTTGTAGTATTTATTACTTCTGTGAACTCGTGCATTTCCGGGCATGACCACTCTACCAGAGTGCATCACATATCTCGGGGCTTCTTCCATTCCCAACTAACCACATTATTTTTCCTATGGTCAACCATGACCACGAACCTTACAAGGGCTTTCTTGATACTGGACTCCATCTCCCCAACCGTGATAGAACTATAGTAAGCACCTTTGAAGCTCTTTAAGCAAGAGCTTTAGAAGATCTCATTGATATATGCTGCACGCTGGAAGGCATGTCGATGCCACCGATCTATTATATAGTACTGATTACTAAACACAGGGAGAACATCAGCGAGGTGAACTACATGGCATGGTTGAACACACAACCTAAAGGCAGTGTTGTTTTCCTTTGTTTTTGATGTTTTAGGTTGTTTTTTAAATGCAAGTAAACGAGATAGTTATTGGGCTGGAGGAAAATGGGCAAAAGTTTTTATGGGTTGTGAGAAGGCCTCCAAGTGATAACCAGATGAAGAACATAGTCTCGCTGCCAAAACTGGAGTTGGACATGCTAATACAAGAGGGGGCTTATGGGGTCCTATAATATGGTTGACTAGACAAAACTAGGAGGATCACAAATCAAAATTTTAATTATTTAAAATTTCAAGTGATTGTGGGCTCATGATGATGTATAAATGTTAATTACCCCTGACGATGTCATGAGAATCTCCGATTAAAAACAAGTATAGATGGAGATTGGAAAAATATAAAATCAATTTTTATTGACTTTAAAAGAACATGAGTGCATCAATTTGATTGAAAATGCATAAATTAGAAATTTTAGTTCTCATAACCATATTTTCCTAATTCTCTCTTATCTTCTCCTATTCAATTGTGTGAATAGTGGTCATGTTATTTCGGTTTCTTCTAACTTTTTTAGCCAAAAAGCATGCTTGAATGTCTCTCTTGACTTTCTTGACTTTGATCCTTTTTGAATTTTTTTAGTTTGCATCTTGAGTGTTATTTGAAGCTCAAAGTGTGATCCCGCTATATTTTTGAGTCACAACTTGATTCTCTTTAATTTTGATGTTTGAAAACTTCGGTGTTTCATGCTGGTGATGTCTTCAAGATTTTTTCTACATGTGAAACTCATTTAAGTCTCCAACTCTTGATGTCTTTGAGAGTCCATTTTTCACTTCATTTGAGTTTTTAAGTCTTAACTTTCTTATTCCTAGGAGTCTTGAATTGCACATCATCAGATCATGACCTCTTACATGATCGGGTTACTAACTTGAGGACTTTGACTTATTTGTCTTTTAGAATTTCTTGTAGATCTCAAGTTGTGTCCCAATGGTAATGAATCACAAACTTAATTTCCTTTGACTTTGATGAGTGTTGTGACCCTTCTATTAGTAGCAAGAGATAGTGGTGAGACTCTCATTGAGAGCTTCCATGTATTCTATCTCACAAGGAGTCTTTGTCTTCGACATAAGGCTTGAACATCTATATGATTCTTGAGACCCTTTTGTGAGCATCAAAAGGCAGTGGGGAGACTCTCATTAAGAGCTCCTATTCATTGTATTTCATAGGGAGTTTTTGTTTTCTTCATCATATCTTCAATAACTCTTTCAACTCGTGTGGCTGTCAAGAGTCAATGGAGATGCCTTCTTAAGGAGAGCAGTCTCCATGCATTGGACATCACAGGGACCTTCAAGAGAAGTCTTCAAATTTCTTTATCAACCCATTCTGTTCGTGTGACAATCAAGAGGTAATGGAGAGACCTTTTTAAGGAGAGCAGTCGCCATGTATTGGACTTCACATCGATCTTCAAGAGAAGTCTTCATTGTGGCTTCATCAACTATTTTAGCCCGTGTGACTGTTAAGAGGTAATGGAGAGACCCTCTCAAGGAGAGCAGTCACCATGCATTAGACATTATAGCATGTTTCGAGAGAGATCTTTATCATATGTCTTCATCAACTTCTTCAGTTCATATGACTTCAAGAGCCAATGGAGATGCTCCCTCAAGGAGAGCAGTTGCCATGCATTCTACTTCATAACAAGCTTCAAGAGAGATCTTCATCATATCTTGATCAACTCTTTCAGCTCAAGTGACTGTCAAGAGATGATGGAGAGACTCTCTTAAGGAGAGCAGTTGCCATGCATTAGACATCACAATGATCTTCAAGAGAAGTCTTCATCGTGCCTTCATCAACTCTTTCAGCTTGTGTGATTCTCAAAAAACAATGAAGAGATCCTCTTAAGGAGAGCATTCGCCATGCATTGGACATCACCGCAGAGCTTTAAGAGAGGTATTCAAAGGTCTTCATCAGCCCATCCGATTCTATGAGTGTCAAGAGCAATGGAAAGGTCTCCTCAAAGAAAGCAGTCACCATGCATTGGACATCATGGTAGACTTTAGGGGTCTTGTGAAATTACAAAATACCCCTCATCTTGTGAAATTACTAAAACCTTTTTCTTGTTTTTTTATTTTTTTGCACTATAGCTGTTCTAGGTTTATTTTTCATTTTAAATCCTACACTCTTCTTCTTTCACAAATTTTCACAATCATGCAACTAACCCTCTGAGTTCTTCTATTTTTCCATTTCCCATCATTTTTGCCAATAAACCCAAAATTGTTTTTATATTTTTACATTTACTTCCCAATTTTGCAAATATACCCATTGAGATTTCTTATTTCCTCATTTCCATTAACCTTTGTAATTATGCCCACTTTTTTATCTTTATATATTTCACTACTAAGCCCTCAGAGTTTCTATTTTCAAAACAAGATCACTAACTTTGCAAATAAAGCCTAATTTTCATCTTTTTATATTTTTCCTATGAACTTTTCAATCAAGAACCCCGGACCTCACATTTTTTTTAATAAGTTTTATGCTTACATAAATTTTTCCCGAATGAACCCAAATATTCACATCTTTACATTTTTTTGTGAAGTAAATCCTCGGGAGTTTTATTTATGCATTCCCTTCCCCAAATATGCATATAAACCCACCTCTATATTATAACCCAAATTAGTCAACAATCTCATTATCAACGACCTTATCATTTGATATTTATGACTGGATTAATGCAAATAACAAAACTTCCTCAACTTTAGTAATGGACTTTTTAAGATATGGTATTTATTTTAAATAAGACACAAAGGATGAAGCAAGGTTTAGTGATCATGGAAGAAAGACAAGTCATAATTGTTGGGAAAATAGAAAGCCATGCCATGGATATCATTGCCCTGAAAGCGAAATTTTGGCACGGTCGAGGTGCAATTGAGATCGCCATTCGCCCCCCGAAGTTAACACAGCAAACCCCTAACATGTGCAGTCATGGCAAAGAGTTAAAATAGCCACCAATTACCCACAAGCCAAAGCCCAAAAGGAAAAAGAAAACCTAGGAAGAAGAAGTTCAGTGTCCTTTTTAAAACCCAATGCTTATCTTATCTTTAGATTTTAAAATCTGAATATTCAGTCAATTCAAACGCACGTAATCCTGAGAACAATCCGGTAGTTACAAAAAACATGCAACTAAAATTTGAAAACCATAACAGATAAGCACTATTAGTTTGTTGAACATTTCAAACCACAATGGGACACGTCAACCAATAGATTTTTAAAAAACCTTTCTAGTAGTCATTCTCAACAATCCCCCACAAATGACTAACTAGTTACAAACACTATTTTCTGGGTAATGGAAGGAATTTTATTACTTAAGCATTAATATCTTTTGATTGAATTAATGCATAGTGAAATGAGGCAACAACTTTGCTAATGAAAGTGAAATGATTCTTGAACTTTCAAAAGCTCAAGCTGAGACCCCCACAACACATATTAACTCCTTAATGTAAGCTATTCCTCAATACAATTTTATCAAAGCACTATTGAAGGCCATGTGCATACACTTTGAGTTCTTATGAGTGCTCTAGAAAAAAACTCTTTATTCTTTCATAGAAGGCAGCCCATCTTCACACTCATATAAATAACTTTGTCAAGTCCATATCACAAAAGAACCACTTAAAGAAAGAGCTATGAAGTTTTATAAGATTTCATAAGACTCATACATCACAAAGTCATCAACTCATCCATCAAGTCCTCACTAGAACCACCCAACACATATGGCTATGGACACAATCATAATGAAGATTGGGGATAGAGAGTACATACTCACTCTATGGGTTTTAGGCCCATTCCCCTTGATGGCTCAAGAATAATCTTCCTTGTCAATCCTTTGCTGAAAGGATCTGCCAAGATCCACTCGGATCGCACAAATTCCAAGGGGATAACATCATTCCTTAATAGTTGCTTAACCGCACCATGTCTAATGTGAATATGCCTCCTCTTGCCATTATAAACACGGTTCTTGGCAATACAAATGGTAGCTTGTGAGTCACAATATAGGGAGATCGGTACAGATGACCCCCACACACTACAAGGAAGTATGTACTTAGCGATAACCATTTTGCGGCCATTCTACAGAGACCACGACAAATATAAACCACCATTAAATGTAATGAATTCATGGTGGTTGTTATGTAACCCGCTGTGAGGAGCAACATTTTACGGCGGGTTATATTGAAACCGCAGTAGTGTACCAATATCACTTGTTTACTTGTTATATTTTATCCCTCTCAGTTAATCCCTCAACCTTTACTGGATCATCAGATCAATCGATAGAGCATCAGTAAAATGGGGGGATCAAGGTGGATGTGATCGGTGAAGCCTCTTTTGCTCACATTTTGGTACTCCTTTCTTTGAATCCTATTCTTGTCAATCACCTAATTCTTCGTGATCTGATGCTCAGGCTATGGTTCTTGGTCTCTAGATCTTGTTTTTCATGTATTTTTGTTTGTTTTTTTTTAGGTTTTCTTGTGGTTTTTGATTAAGATATTGGTTTTGATTATTTAACTTTTAGGGATTTGATCTAAACTTTAGTTTTTTTTTTTTGAGAATACAATTTGTGATTGTTTGATTTGTCTTGTACTTCATATGATACCCTGTTATTCTCCTATTGTTGAATCATAACCAAAACTCCAAGTTCTCTTCCAGAACATAGCCAATGTCCCTTTTGAACTTCTCTTCAATTTCAGAAACAGCATGTGATTCTCAATTTCAAAAACAACCCATAGATCTTAATAGCTATTAATTTGTTAGGTTTTATTTTTTTGTTTGTTTAATTTGTCTTTAGTGTGTTCATAAATTGGCAGCTTCTTATTTAAGATCAGATAGAGTCTTGATTCAATCCACTGATGTCATTAGGAAGTGAATAAAGAAGGTGAAGTAATAGGTCCACAAACAATGCAGTGACCTCATTGTTTGGTCTTTTTACATAATTAGTTTTACTATTCTCTGATTAGGTGAGTTGATCGATAATTATCACAACTTGATTCATATTTAAGTGTTAGTCTATATATGAGAAATTTACTAAGCACAATTAGTTACAATTACTTCTTCATGATGACCAATAGTTTATAATATGTAGGTGCATATTTTAACAATTAGTTACAATATTCAAAATTGAAGTTTACTGTTAATTATTTATTTTTTTCCCTTCTATTAGTTTTGTTTATTACAAGTCATTCCACATAGAATTTGACTGGGGGAAATAATTGATCCTCTCACTTAGAATGGTTTTATTACAACTAATAGTCCTATTCTAGTTTAGTTGTGTTTATATTTCTTATTTATTTATTTAAATTGTGATTTGTTTATTTTTTATCACTAGTACTGAAAATACTTCAGAAGCCTTTATTTTTTTATTGTGGATGTTTAGAGTATGCAAAGGTTTTTGCTTTTGATCCGAAGATAGAAAGGGCTGCCTGCAATACATAGATTTGACTGTAGCATTATGTTGTTGCTAATTAAGCAATGCCTACAAGCCCAAGGAGTGACAAGAAGAGGTTGACACTAGCCAGAGAGAGATCAATGGCTGCGATTACGTAATCATGGTAGGTGTGTCATTTGATAAGACTCTCAGGGTGGAAGATGATGAAGCCTGAGAACACTAATGTAGCTAGCAAGAAGTATAGTGTGTAGACAACCCTATCAATTGGAAAACATAGCTTCACAAGATCATAAAATTTATTTTTATTCAGAAGAATTCACTGCAAACATTACTTTATAAGTTATTATTTCTATTTCTTAATTCTAAAAATTAACAACAGCATTATATATATAAAGTTTAGATATGAGAAATTAAAGGTAAGGGAGAGATACCTATATGATGAGATAGACTAGTAGGACATGAATGGTTGCAAACAGAAAAGTTTAGATGTCATATGGTTTAGTTTTGTATTAGAGAAACATGGAAAATTTCTTGTTGTTTGTCTTTCAGTATCACTTGCTCAAAAATATTAGTTGGAATTCAATGACAAAAAATCACACCATTCATCTTTAGCCTTGCAAGTTATTTAATTAACTAAGAGTAAATAATTACTTATCATGGAATTGGGAGCCCATTTTTACAACCTTTCTCAATTTGTTGATTTTCTATAGCTTATGATGCATTTTTTATTCTCACTATGAATGTTAATGTTGTTCTTATCTTAAATGTTACACTGATGTGAGATTTTCCATTTCAATGATCAAGTTGATCCCTGATAAGAAGTTGGGATTTTCATTTGATTGGAAAATCCCAACTTCCTATAGGAAAGATGCCTATATGATCTAGCAACATTTGAAAATTAACAACATCATTATATATATAAAGTTTAGACATGAGAAATTAAAGGGAATGGAGAGATACATGTATGATGAGATAGGCTAATAGAACATGAATGGTTGCTAACATAAAAGTTTAGATGTCATATGGTTTAGTTTTGTATTAGATTTTTTAGGTAATGTGAATTAAAAAAAAAAGATGTTTTATTGATGTCCTGATCTGAATAATTTTTAACCATTTGAATGAATGTTTGTAGTGTCTGGTCTGTTATTCCTTTTGTCAAACAATATATGAATTGCAGAGTGATCTTCTTACCTCATTTTATGAACTTTAGGTTGGACAGTAATATGTAAACATGGTGATATCGATAGTTTCATTTGAAAATAAGTTGATAGTAATTTTGTTTTTTTGTCACAAGTGATTCTTTTACTATCTAAAAACTAGATGCCATTTAATTTTGCAATATTAATCAAAATCAGAATGCTCATTAAGTTAAGGCCTCCAGGTTCAGTTAATGTTTACAAAAATAATTAAAATTTCGTTTAATTTTACATACTCAAGTGATTCCCCTTTGAGTTGAACCGATCTAAAAGTAAGATTTGGCCTTCAAGTTTTGTTCTAATGTGCTAAAACAAATGTTTATTAGAATGCTTGTCTTTTTTTATTTGATATTTTTATGTTCTCAGAGTAGGATATCATTAGTTTCAAGGCTTTCTCGAGTCTTTTTTTTTCCAATAAAGAGCAACAACTATTGATAAAATTATTGCCTTCTGCCAATACTCAGACAAGGTTCATTCTATTTTTATTTCATTGTACATGATAAATTTTTCCAAGCTACAATAAAAATTTTCACAGTTAATTCCTACCTCGGGTATAATTTTGTTAAAATACAAGGACTAGAAACCAACTATAATTGAATAAATCTTGGTTTTGCTAGTTATGGACAAATCATGGTTTACAAAGCCGCGATACTCACCTGTGTATGACCATGAACTTAAGACTTTCATTGAGTTTGCCTTTCGACATGGGACATGATGTTATGTCCATGCCCTAAATGTGGATTTAGTAAACGTCAAACATGTGCGGAGGTGTACGACCATCTTATTTGCAAGCCTTTTCCAAAAGGATACACAATTTGGTATCTACATGGGGAGTCCCATTCAAATGAAACAACCAATGTTGAATGCAGCCACAACGTTGCTTCACAAAGCAATAACTTTGTTCATGATACCTTAGGGATATGTTAAATGATGCATTTGGAGTACATGACTATTCTAAACAAGCCTCACCCACATTAAATGAAGGGAGCATACATAACAACATGACACCGAATTTGAACCAAAATTGAAATGTAGCAGATGAGTTTTATGACTTATCAAATGACGGCCAACAACCACTTTATGAAGGATGTGCAAATCACCCAAAATTATCCTTCATATTGAAATTGTATCACATCAAGTGTCTTTGCGGAATGAGTGACAAAGCAATGACGATGATATTGGAGCTATTAAATGACTCTTTTCAAGATATTAAAATTCCAGGATCTTTTTACGATGTGAAGAAAACCATCACAAAGATTGGATGGAATTACAAGAAGATACATGCATGCCCAAACAATTGCATGCTTTATTGGGGAAACACAGAGGTCAAGAGAGACAAATTTGTAAGGTTTGTAGTACCTATAGATGGAAAGTGAAGAATGGAAGGTCAAATGATATTTCTATCAGTAACAGAGATGGAAGAAAGATTCTTGCGAAAGTGGTTAGATATTTCCCATTGAAACCTCTATTGTAATGATTATTCTTATCAATAAAAATGGCTAAGGATATGATATGGCACAGTTTCGACACCAACAATGATGGATTAGTTAGACATCCAAGAGATTGTGAAGAATGGAAGAAGTTTGATTCAACCAACATTCATTTTGCAGTAGATCCCCAAAATGTGTAGCTTGCATTAGCTACAAATGTATTTAATCCTTACGTCTAGTATAACCCAAAGTTATAGTATTTGGCCAATTGTTGTCATCCCATACAACCTGCCACCATGGATGTGCATGAAGCAGACATTATTTATCATTTTAACAATAATACCTGGTAAACAACTGCCAAGAAATGATATAGATGTCTACTTATAACCTTTGATAAGGGAGTTGAAAGAGTTATAGTTTAATGGGGTTGACACATATGATTACTTTAAAAAGAGATGTTTAAGATGTATGCTACTTTATTGTGGACAATTAGTGACTATCCTAATCTCAGAAATCTATCTAAGTGGAATGTTTATATGGTTGTGCTTGTGTACATTGCAATTATACCTCTGATCCTTGTCGTCTATCTTACAGTAGGAAATTGTGTTTCATGGGTCATCGACACTTTCTTGATGCTAGCCATAAATTCAAATTAAACTAGATCATATTCAATGGAGAGCAAAAGCTACGGAATCCTCCAAGAATACTATCAAGGACAGAAATATTATAACACATTAAGGATATTAACGTCATATTTGGTTGATCCATGAATAATCAATTTGGGGGTAAAAGAAGAAGTGGTGCAAGTACTTCTCGAGATGAACCACAACAATGGAAGAAGAAGAGCATATTCTTTGAGCTCCCATATTGGGAACATAACTTCCTACTTAACAATCTCGATGTGATGCATATAGAGAAGAATGCCTATGACAAAGTAATTTTCACGTTGTTGAATTATAGTTATCTCTCGAAAGATCATGTAAATGCTCATAAAGATCTCAAACATATGTGTTCCAAATTAGATCTATGGCCAGATAATAATGGGAAGTTTGCACTAGCAATTTACACAATGAACAAGCAAGGGAAGAAGTTATTTTAGATACTATAATGAACATTTTTGTGCTAGATGGATACTCAAGTAACATTTCTCGGTGCATTGACACCACTAATCTTTGAATTGTTGGTACATTGAAAAGCCATGATAGCCATATACTTGTACAACAATTTCTACCACTAGCTATATGCTTAATTCTTCATGACAAATATTTGACAAAGTGTTGAGTTTCATGAAGTTAGAAAAACTACAAACACAAATTGTAGTCACATTATGACACATGGAAATGCTCTTCCCACAGTCATTTTTCACATTGATGATATATTTGGTTGTTCATTTGGTCGATGAAGCGAAGCTCGGAGGTCTAGTCTACTACTATTGGGTGCATCCAATAGAAAGGTAATTAATGGTTAACTGCTTTATTTGTAATTAATATTAGCAAAATATGTATTCTTTATAACTACTAAACACACAAGTCTATAGGTACTTGGAACTATTAAAATTATATGTGCGTAACAAGGCATGACCAGAAGGATCTACTGCAGAAGGTTATATCGCACAAGAAGTTCTTACTTTTTGTTCCTGATATTTTGAAAATATTGAGACAATTTGGAATCGACCTAGATGTGCCGATGATGAACCTGCCATTTCTCACCATCCAAATGCTCGAATTACAGAATTATTTCCGTATGTTGGCAAAGCAATTGGTGGTTTTACATGGTTAACTTTAATATCTATTGAGAGGGTACATGTCCATCGACAAGTTCTAATAAATTACCCCTGCAGTTAATTCTTATGTTTAGTAAGTATTATTAATCATGTATTTTACACATTGCCAAAATTGATTTTGCTAGTTGTAAACTACCAATTCAAATGCTACAAAAGAATTCAATTTGTTGAAGATGAAAATTAAGGACTCGAAGTAGAAATTCTATTCACATAGACAAGATGGTTTACAGAGAGCTTAATTAGTGGTTTGCAAATCGAGTAAGATTCCTATTGATATAAATAAATTTATTTGATAATATACTTTCAAATAACTTTAGTTTGCTTTTAGATAATCCTATATCACAACAAGATCCAAGATTTTGATAAACGTTTGCTTTAGCTCTTGCATAAGGACCCATTACCATGCAAAACAATATTCTACATACAATGTTATTGGGTACAATTTTCGTACTTTGGAATGTGAGAGGAGATCTAAGACACAAAATAGCAGAGTTTTGAGCACATTTGGAAAAAAGGAGTTACTCAAGCATTGGTGATGTCAACATGCGGCATGGAGGTGTGCCATATTATGGAAAACTGGTTTACATCATTGAACTCAATTACAGTGGAATATTTATGGTGACATTGTTCAAATGTGAATGGGCCAACACTACTCACACGAGAGATATAAAAATTGACAAATTAGGTTTTACATCTATCAATTTTTGAAGGCCTATACACACCGGATCATTCGAAGATGATGAGCCATACATTCTAGCTTTCGAGACACAGATGGTGTTTTATGTTGATGATCAAAAAGAGGATGGATGGTGTATATTTATACATCTGAAATCTAGAGACTTGTATGACATGGGTGAGGGTGAAAAACGTACCATGGGCAATATTGAAGACTACCTGAGGCAAAATTTGAATAGTTTATTTCTTGCTGAAGATACTCATCTTCGGTTGAGGGGAGATGATGTAAATGATACCAATGATATATAATTTTGAAATATTTGTGAGCATTGTTATGAATTGGTAATTATTGGTTACTGTTGTTTTTATGTGTACTTATTTTATTATTTTCTTATCTTTACATTCTACTAAACCAATACTTTGCTTATGTGAATAGTTTACAATATGCCAAGGACAAAAATGACACGTTGCCTCCAGCATATCGACGAATCCTAATGAGGACTCCAGCCCATCTGGTGCCCCATGTACAACGTCATTAGTGCCACCTATAGCAGCAGAAGAACATGTTGATGCTCCCATGCAGCCAAAACAAATTGGGACTAGTGAGCCTTCACATTCCAGGGGCAATAAAAGAAACACAAGGACATGGGACGTGCAAATAAAAGGTGAATTATATATTTAATTTATTAATTACATTCAGATTATGATTTCTTTCCATGGGTTTGTGTTATAAACAATTATCAACATATACATGTTGTCCTACAATTTTTTATAATTGGTAGATGGGAATGGGGAAATGAAGGGATGGAAATTGCTAGCAATTAAAATATTCTCTCTTCCAATGGGAGAGAGAGTTATTGTGGAATAAAATAATCAAAACCAACCAATTGATTCATCTGATTGGATGCTTGCTCAATTCCTAGGCCATATTGCAAGTAAGTTGTCAATGCCAGACACATTAGGCTCAAAATCGATTGCTTGACTTCAGAAAGAGATGGTTATCAATTATTTTATGAAAATTTGAATATTTGCTTATTAATTATCAATATATACTTAACCAAGGCTTATATAGCAAACACCAAATATTTTTGTAGGAAACATAACTTCATCGGCCTGTTACAAGGGCTGAATTGTTTCAAGTCAGCCATACGATCTCAGATGGGTCTTTTGTAAATAAAGAGGCTAGGCAAAATCATGTAAGTAGTACATGGGGTTATACATTATGATTGATGGTTGTTTGATAATTATAATGTATATAATCACCACTTTTATTATGCAGGAAGAGCTACTTATTCAAAGTCAAAATTCTTCTGAAAATGAAGGATTCATTAATGTTTTTGGAAAAGAACACCTAAGTTACATACGTGGGTTAGGGCTTGGAGTTGTCCCAACCCAAGTATATGGAACATCAAGCAGCTCAAGTAGCATACATAATGCTAGTGGTTGTACACTATCCGAATTTAAAGCCCTTAAGGAAACAATGCATCTATTAACACGGCAAGTTGAACAAAATCAGCACCAAATAGCATTCCTTACACAACAATCAGAAATCAAGGTCAAAATGCTACACCTAATATGGTATGGTTTTTATCTTTTATATTAGAGTTATTATTACAAATTACTGTAGTGATTTTGTTGGGTTCCTAATATTTATTGGTGTTTAATTTTTTTAACATTTAATATTTCACAAAGTTTGATCAGGAAAATACAGGGTCTGCAGGTATTGGAAGTCATTCATTGAGGATAGGCATTTAGCTCACAGTGAACATAGTACAAATCCTGATGCATAGGTGATATTGACTTTAGTCCTTATGGATAAGTTTAAAATACTGCACTTTACCTCTTAAATTTTATTCATCCACTTTATCCATTTTCTTCCAGTGTTCTTAGGAATATGCAATTTAAATGGAGTTGGAGCATGGACTATATATATATCATATGGAATCTATGATATGAACTTTGGACTTTGGTTTATGTTGTTGTTCTTAGCACTTTTACTTTTATGTTCTTGTTCTTAGCACTTTTAGTAATTGAAGATGCTAAACATTTAGAATTTAAATTATTAAAAACTTTGTGTCTTTTGTTTTAATGTTTGGAGTGTGGTATTGTACAAACTTTTCTAACTTTCGAATCGAAAACTTGAAGTTGAGAAACATCAATGCTATTTGGGCATAGTATGAGGAGCAGGCTATTTATCATATTTGAGCATAGTATGAGGAGGGCCCACACACTCTCTTTAATTTTCTGTAAACTTTCTTCTTCCCCATTCTTAATTTTTGTATGTTCATTATCCAATCTGTTGTATTTCGTGCATTAGAATTCTTTCTTCATTTGCTTTTTAGTGCAGATGGAGAGAGAGGAGGGAGGTAGTGATGACTATGGTAGGGTCTCTCATTCATTTGGAGGGATATGCTTTGAGATTACTGCAAATGTAAGTGTAAATTGTTAATTTTCTTCCAATTTAATAATACCTAACAAGAATTTGATAGCATTTCAAGTGTTGAGTGGTATTGAGACTGATTGAGGCAGCCCAAGCCTGAATTCATGTGGGAGCCTTTGTATTGTTATGATATTCCTTGAATTCAATAGACAATAATCATTAAGTACATTGTTGGAAGTGGGATTTTGAAGTATGGCTTGTGCTTATTTATAATTACTGTAATTGTGTTTTATTTTATTTATTTTTATTTTTGGGATATGTTTGTAATTTTGGCAGTTTATGAATTTAGCCTCCAACTTAATTATCAAAGCCAATGGACCTATATTCTAGATGGACATGAATTGACAGTAAGCTTATATGTATGCGGAAATATATTATAGAAAGCTTTGTTATTTATTGAATTTTTTATGAGTATGAACTCAACACTGCTCACCACTTGAAGTTAAATACAGAAATAATGAGTGGACAAACTGAGTTCTATTGCAATATTTTTTTCGTGTTATATTGACTAGCTTTGTTCTCCATTTATATTTTGTTGGAGGGAGAAAGAAAAGTAGGATTCAGATGCTTCGCCTTGGAAAAGGTGCACTTAAGGTAGCTAACGAGTTGCAGAAATGTAAATTTTTTTCTCCAATGAAAACATTTACCATGTTTTATATATGAAATCTGCTTAATTTAAGTTTAAATTATCTTCTTGTTTACATTGCATCATAAAACTCTATGTTTGCTCCATTCTTTTCTTGATGATGAAATCCATCAATCCAATTCATTTAATTGGTCAATTTCAGTTGATCAAAAATGTTGTTTAGCTTCAAAGAAAAGGCTGTGCTTATAGTATCAAATGATACATTCTTGAGCCCTTCCTTATCAATCATGATGATTTCCATGCATAACAATTGTTAGGCTATCCTGTGCTAACATCTCAACTTAAACAATCTTATAATCCACTGCTAATTGTCATCGTATCAGCATAGTGATGATGAGAAAATTCCTTCTCTTGTTCTTCTTATTCTTTGAAGCACTTAGTGTTGGTTTTGCTGACACTGATCAACAAGATGGTAGGGTCTCTCTATTACTAGTGAAATGATTTAAATTTTATGTTGATTGATTTCAATTAACTTTGATGTCTTTTTTAAATTAAACAATACTTGTAGTCAATGCTCTTAGGTCCTTGATGAGTCAATAGAAGAACACACCACTAACTTGGGGATAATTAGATGATCCTTGTGGCACACCATGGGAAGGAGTTATTTGCTTCCATGTTAGCTTTTATCTAACTATTTTGATACAATTTGGGTAGACTTCTTGATGGGAATAACTTCATTGGTAAAATACCATCAACTATAGGATTGGTTCAATCCCTTGAAGCTCTGTAAGTTTTTATCATAACATGAAACCATTATTAATCTAAAAAATCACTATTAATATAAATACAAGCACCATAGGTACTTCAATGATTTGGCTTTCTTTTGTTTTCGTTTTGACTCAGGAACTCGGCAAACAATAAACTATGTGGGCCCTTGCCTAATCTCATTGGAATGATCCACCTTAATTATGTGTAAGAAAATTCATACAGATATTATTTATGTTTTCTTCCTTTTATCATTTATTGATTAATTGTAGATATATTCACATTGCTACAGAGATTTAAGCAACAAAACATTCACTCCTTCAGAAGCTCCTGTCTAGTTCTCGATGATGCAATTTCTCATTGCTCTATAGGTTCTCCAAACACTTATGATCAAGCTAGATTACTTTTAGTTTATCAGGACTTCTTATCCAAGACATTCTTATTGTGGAACTTTATTTATTCAGAGTGATATCTCATCAAGAGGACTCAGAGGAAAGGCGCCAAAAAACCTCTTCAGTTTTCCTTAACCCTGGAACAAGTGTAAGCTTCTCAAACACAAACCATTATAAATTGAAATGAAAACAAGCACCAATAGTTATAAACCTTTTTCTTTATTTGAATAGGATTTTTAACAACAATACATTCAATGGAACACTAGACATGGGTAACAACATTAGTCCTCAGTTACAAATTGTAAATTTCCAAAACAATGATATCATGTTATACACTACGAATTCCATCTACAATAGCACACTAATGTAAGCAATAGCAATGTCATCACAAGGTTCCTTTTTGGTATTGAATTCATCTTTTTAATAAAATTTGTCACATTGCAGACTTGTTGGGAACCCTATTTGTAGCACACAGACTGAGAATATGATATATTGCTACCTTGAGCAGAATCAATTGTTATCATACTCTACTAGCCTTGCAAACTGTGGACCAAATTATGTCCACCATATTAAAGTCTTATCCATACACTGGTGTTCTGTTCTTTAGATCACAAAACTTTAGAGGTGTGACAAACATCACATTGTTCCAATTTTACGTGCCCATGTAGATCTCTATGTTCTGAATCCATTAGGCATTTCTCATGTATGTTTGATTTGTTAATTAAGAAACTTGTATTTGGATTATGTATTTCAAAACCTGTATTCCTACATATATTTGTGCATTAATGAAATGTAGTCTTGCTTTCATTAGTCATTAAATTTTGTAAGTTTTTAATTATATTCGTTCGATGTATATATTGCAATATTTTTATCATTAATCCAAAATTTTATTAAAAAAATGGATCCACAATCGCGACGGTTTGAATTGCCGAGATTCTAAATATAAAAAAATGAAATTGGTTTAAGAATCCCGGCGGTTAAAATGGTTGGAAATCGTAAATCATAATTCCCATATTTTGCATTTGATGGCTATTCTCATGGCGGTTCAAAACCGTTGGCAAATACATACCGAAAGGGCGATGATGGCATGTGGCATCAGTTGTGATGGTGGGTTATAACCGCCGATAAATGAAAATGCAATTTGTGATGTTTATTAGACAGTTGGATAAAACAGCTGCAAACGATCCTGTCAATGCCTAAATGGATGACGGTTTATTCGCCGCCACCAATTATAATTAACGGGGGTAGAACCACCGGAAAATGCCATAATAACCGCCACTAATTGTATGTATCCTTGTAGTGACAAGGGCATGTCTCCCAATAGTTTCTCAGCCACTCAGCCTCTTGTTCTGCTAGCTTGAGAGCTATAAACTTAAATTCCATGGTGGAGCATGCTATACATTTTTTATTGGCTGATTTCCATGAAATAGCTACTTCGCCAATGTGAACACATATCCACTAGTAGAGCTCACCTCGTCATTGTCCTTCACCTAGTTTGCATCATAATATCCTTCTAACACTGCAGGAAATTTGTTAAAGTGCAAGCACAAATCCATGATACCCTTAAGATACCTCAATAGACGATGAAGTATATTCCAATGCTGATTCTTAGGGTTAGCAGTGTACCAGCTAAATCTGCTCATAGCATATGCAATGTTAGGTGTACTATAATTCATTAAAAACATAATAGTACCAATGAACTTTGCATACTCAACTTGAGACATACTATCACCTTTATTTTTCTTAAGACACATGTTGGGATCATAAGGTGTTCTCACAAGTGTCTCATCAAAGCAATCAAATCTCTTTAGCATTTTCTTAATATAGTGTGATTGGTTTAAAGTAAACCCATGTTCAGTCTTTCTAATTTTGACACCAAGAATTACATCAGCTTCACCCAAATCTTTCATTTCAAAATGTGAAAACAAAAATAACTTAATCTCATTAATCACATGAAAGTTCATACTAAAAATAAATATATCATCCACATATAAGCAAATAATCACACAATGAGACCCAAACAATTTAGAGTAAACACATGAATCAGATGCATTAACTTTTATAACCATTACTCACCAAAGTTTGATCAAATTTCTCATGCCATTGCTTAGTTGCTTGTTTGAGCCCATAAAGAGATTTTTTAAGTTTGCATAACCATTAAGAAAGGCTGTTTTTCACATCCATTTGATGTATCACTAGGGCTGTGAATTGGGTCGAAAGGGCAATCAAAGATCTCATGGTAGCAATTTTAGTTACAAGAGAATATGTATCAAAATAATCTATACTCTTGCTTTTTGCATATATTCCACAACCACTAATATAGCTTTGAACTTCTCAATTGAACCATCTAGCATAATCTTTTTCCTAATGATATATTTATACCTATTAGGTTTGCTGCCTAAAGATAATTAGGCCCAAAATTTTTGGCAGATTTCCTTCTCTTACTTCTCCTAAGTTCATACCCAATAGGTTCAAAAGTAGAAGGAAAAAAGATAGACACATTGTCAACGTTTGAAGTACCAATGGAAGTGTTAACAGCTTGACCATAGGAAAGTGTATTCTCCTAAAACTCCACATCTCTAGATTCACAAATAGAATTGTCATTCAAGCACATGAATCTATAAGATGCACTGTTATGAGCATAACCAAGAAAAACACATTCAAACATTTTTGGTCCAATATTAGGTTTTTTAAATACCAGATATGCAACCTTTGTTAAATACCTCCACACTTTCAAATAGCTTAGGTTGGTGCAAACCCTTTCCATATCTCATAGGGTGTCTTTATCCAGCTTCTTGTGATCGACCATATTAAGAATAATAAAAAAAAAATCAGACAACATGGCTTCCCCCCACAAGTTATCAGATAACCCATAACTCAACAACGTAGCATTCAATATGTCCTTTAAAGTTCTATTTTTTTATATTTTTGCTATGCCATTTTGTTGTGGTGTGTATGGTGCACTAATGTATGATGCCATGCAATTCACAAAATTCTTTAAGAAAATGTGTACCATACTCAACACCTCTATTAGACCTTATTCTTTTTATCTTTATGTCTAATTGGTTTTCAATTTATGCTTTATATTATTATAACATTTCAGTGACCTCATCTTTTGATTTTTAAAATTAAATTCTTGTGTACCTGGAAAAATCATCTACAAAAGAGATATAGTATTTTCTTCAGCCTCTACTCATAGTGTTTTTAAAATGTTCCAAGTCAGAATGTACCAGTTCAAGAAATTCAATGCATCTAGATGTGACAAGTTTAAAAGGCTTTTTCACAAAGTATGCTTCTACACAAATTGAACATTTAAAATGATCACTAGCCTCAAATGCATTGATAAGATGTAAGTTTTGAAGACTTTTAATGGATGCAACATTCAGATGGCCTAGTCTACCATGCCACACATCAATAGTCTCAACATTATAAGTGAAACGGTAAACATTTTCATTAACACTAGAAGCAAAAATAGTGTTTAAAACAAAAAGGCCATCAACCAAATACCCTTTACCAACAAAGTCACCATTTTTAGTGATGATCACCTTGTGAGCCTCAAACACAATCTTCAACCTAGACTTGTTTAGAAGATTTCTAGACACTAATTCCTACACAAGGAAGGGACATAGAAAACATCATTAAGTGCAAGAGTTTTTCTAGAAGTAAGTTTTAGAAAAACCTTCTTTCTTAAGTACATTAGCTGTGTCGGAGATGCCCATGAACACACACTCCCCCATCAAGTAGCCTCTTGGAACTCGTGGAACATCTCCTTATTAGAGTAGAAGTACCTTAATGCCCTTGTGTCAAATCCAGCTTTGACTTGTTCTCTACTAGATTGGCCTCCATGACCACAAAGCAACAATGATGTCTCTTTCTCAAAGAAGGTTAGCTTGGTTGTCAAACTTCTCGCCCTACTTAGATTGGTATTTAAGCATGTAGCACTGGTAGGCCTTTGAATTACGTACCTTTCTTGTAAGGCTTGTCCTTCATTACCTTCTTACCCTTTGTTTTTTGGATTTTATCTATTGGTGTTGAACTAGACTTAACCAAGTTAGCTTTAACAAACATAGAGGAAGTTGAGTTTTGCTTATTTTTCAGCCGGTTCGCCTCCTCAATGCGCAGTGTGGACTCGATTAGCTCCTTCGTGGTAAGGCTCTTCTTCTTATGCTTGAGATAGTTCCGCTTGTCACCCGCATAGCGGAAACTTGTCAAACAACACATTGGTATGTAGTATCTCGCACATCTTCATCGGCTCAGATAGGACGTTAGCCACCAAGTTTTCATACTCATGGATTTGGTCCATCACGGATTTCTCATCCACCATCTGGAATCGCAGTCACATTCTGACCACATACTTCTTCCTACCTGCATCATCTACACCATATCTAGTTTTCAAGGTATCCTAGATAGCTTTTAGCATACCTTTGGCTACCAAACAAGTCGAAGAGAAGGTCAAACATGTGGTTCAGGAGGTGCCCATAAATCATCTTGTTGTCCTTCTAAAACTTAGCCTTAGCGATAGACGTAGTTGGGATGGAGATTGTATCTGGTTGGTCAACGTGGTGGTCAGTGAAGAGGACGTAGTCGACCTCCAGTTACTCGAAGAAGATGAGCAATTTCTATGAACCATCTGTGGTAATTGGTGCCATTGAGGGGCTCTAGTTTTGACAAGTCGAGAAGGGCCTTTGTGGTTGGTACAACCATAATTAAAGTTAATTTTCACTTTTAGATTGTTGTAAAAATAGAAAGTTGTGCCATGGATACACTACCTTGAAAGTGAATTCAAGCATGACTGAGGTGTAATCGAGATCACTATTCATCCCCCAAGGATAGCACAGCTATCCCCAGACACGTTCATTCATGGCAAAGAGTTGGAATAGCCACCAATTACCTAGAAGCCAAAACCCAAAAGAAAAGGAAAAACCCCTAGGAAGAAAAAGTTCCGTGTTCTTTTTAAAAGTTAAAGATTATCTTATCTTTAAATTTTAATACCTGAATATTCAGCCAATTCAAACAGACATAATCCTGTAGAAAAATCTGGTTGTCATAAAAAATTTGCAACCAAAATTTGAAAACCAAAACTAGTAAGTACTATTAGTTTGTTGAACAATTCAAACCATAATGGGATATGTCAACCAACAAATTTATAAAAAACCTTTCTAGTAGTCATTCTCAACAATAATGAGGAAACATGCACCTATGAACGAAAGAATATGTAAGGCTATGCATGTAATTTTCAATCTTTTAAAAAAATTCCAAAAGATGATAATTGGGAATCATGCATACATCGTTAAGTGTACTCAATATACCTATCGTCGATCAATAAAAGATTTGAGAACATATATACTTGGCCTTTCATATCATTTCAACAATCTTTACATACATATATTCCATGAGATCAATTTTATGAACTTTTAAAGGACCATACCTAGTTTGCTTCTTCATCAACACGTCAATCCAAGGCTTGAGTCAACCTATTGTATGCGATTTCTCTGTCTTTTCTTCATTTCCTCACCACTTTGTCTTTTTTCCTCTCCCTTCTTTTCAAATCTCTCCTTCCTCTTCCAATGTCTCGCTTTTTGTTCTTGATTTCGCCTCTTTTTTTCTTCCTTTGTACTTTCTCTTTCATTCTCTGCTTTCTTTTCTTTTCCTTTTTTTTAAATCTTCCACCTCCGCACATCCTCCGTGGGCGGTTGGAGACTTTTTCTTCTTTTATGTTTATTTTATTATTTACTTATTTATTTATTTTTCTTTCGAATTTCAAAATATTAATTTTTTATTTTATTTTTTAATTGATATTATATATATACATATAAATATTTAATTTAATACTTTGCAAAAAGTCCTTATAAACACTTAGAGAGGACTATAGAGGGGTAAATTTTTGAGGAGGTGACTATCTTATAGCTGATTTTCAGTTTGATCATTGTGTTTCAATTTGTATTTTTTTTTGTCATCATGTATTGATTTCTTTTCACCAGGCAATCACTCATGGAATTCTGGCTAATTTTGACTAACAAGGCAAGTGGAGATGCAACATCACATTATTTTAAAGATTATTTCATCCCAGCTGGAGAGGACACATCAACCCAATGAAAGTTGACAGGGATAATGACATTATTAAGGTAAGATGACATGGCACAGGGCTGGACTGTCAAAACACTTTTACGTAATGTGACGTGGCATCTGCGGCTGCCACATTAGTCAAAATTGGCCGAAATTCCATGATTGACCTCATGGTGAAAAGAAATCAATACATTATGGCAAAAAAAAAATACAAATTAAAACACAAATGACCAAAACAAAAACCAAATATACTACAAAGTTGACCTTTTTCAAAAATTTACTCCGATCGCAGTAACGGGCTTACAAAGGAAGTCTTGGGCAACTTTAATCAAGGTGCTAAAATATGAGTCGTTTGTAACTCACTATAGATAAAACTCAACCTTGGAGATCGTGCATACCGGAATGAGATGATGCAGACAGTGATGTTTTGTTTTAATTATTTTTTCTATTAAAAAATATCATGTCAACTAAGTGGAACATTAAATGTGACAAGCCATTGCATTGTAGACTAGGATTACCCAAAATAATAAAACCAAGGAAAAATTACTTTTTAACCCCCACCGTAAATTTCAAAAACATCCCGAACAACCCCTCGAGGTTATGAATACCCCACATCCCTTCCATTATTTTTTCACTTCCTTTTTTGCCTATTGTAGGTCAGTCGGACTGGGTCCATGTTGTGAAATTCCATCGCTGTTCTTGAAAAATGGTCGGGAAAAACCTCCCAATCACATCGATTTATAAAAATTGTACTTTGAACCATCTCATGTCCAATATTTTTTTGTATTCCCTGCTTTGTTTTTTTCTTAAATAAACTTTGGGAGACTTCTATGATCTTGGAGTGTGGGAACTTTTCAATTCCTCCCCAGTTGGTGTGTTAGAGTTATGCCATTTGCCCAAGAAGGTGACTCATCTCTTCCTTGCCCCTCACATTGATTTACATGAGAAGCTCTGCGAGAGAGCAACAAATTATTTTTTTGTATAGATATACTATTGAGAGTTTTTTTGTGCTATTGCTAGATACAAAAGGGAAGGGACTGAGTGTTATTGTTCATGATAACTCGACTTTTGGGAATCGCACAGTGGAGATATGTGAGCGATTGGGTCTCGATGTTTCCCCGTGTCGTAGGTGAAGTTTATCACACCCGATGCACATCAAACAGTTTGTCCAATAGAAAATGAGGTTTACTTCCAATGCATATGTCACGCGTACGCCCTATTCAAATGCATTGCAGCCGATCTCGTGGTTGAGACAGATGATGTGTCATTGTCCCTTCCTACTGACAACGATTTCTTCTTGTTATAAAGTTCTTCTCTTTTATGTTCACATAGTTTGTACAAGTTAATTAGTGATTAAATGAAACGTAGCAGTTTTATCTCTTAATTATCCCTTTAAATTTCATGTTTTCTCCTGTAGATTTCCTGTTTTGATTAATTATCCCAATTTTTTTGCTTTTAACTTTTTATGTTTTTTTGCTTAATTATCCCAGCTTTCCACTTTTAAATTCTATGCTTCTATTTAACTATCCTAGTTTCCATTTAAAATGTTAAGTTTGTGTTTAATCTTCGATTGTACCAGATATTCAGATTCTACTAGCGTATCTGTTCCATCATAGGGATACCCTAATGTCGCTATAGGCCTTCCCCGCCTCGCCGATCAATCTAAAGTTTTATCGTTGGATATCGAACAATGTTTTCTAGGCACTGACCATTTTAGAGACGCACTCCGAAATTTTGCAATAAAGCTGAAGTTTGACTTCAAATTCATAAAGAATGAAAAACACAATGGTAAATGTCGAATGCGCTACTGTTGGTTATGAATGGCGCCATCATGCATCAAAGGAATACAATAAAAATACTTTCAAAATCAAGACAATGTACCCATCACACACTTGTGGTGGTGGAATTGGCTCGGTGTCACATTTAAAAGCGTCCAAAATCAAGACAATGTACTCATCACACACATGTGATTCACAAGCTTAAGGACCAGCCCCTGTAGAAGGCCATCAACATTCAGAAGGACATGCTACGGGAACATGGTACCCACATTCCTTACAAGTAAGCTTGGTTGGGTAAAGAGTATGCTCAGGTTATCCTCGAAGGCAGTGAGGTCTCCAGCTATGATTTGTCACTTTGGTACGCTAATAAGGTGGTTGAGATAAACCCCAGAAGCATTGCGATTGTGGAAAGAGATGGTGAGCGTTTTAACCGTGCATTTTTTTCCTTGCATGTATCATGGGATTCAAGAGAGGTTGCAGACCGCTGTTGTTTCTCAACGGTACTCACCTACTTGGAAAATATCAGGGTACTTTTTTGGGTGCCACAGGCAAAGATGGAAACAATGGTTTTTTCCACGTGGCGTTCGTTATTGTCAACAACGAGACCGATGCCAATTGGATGTGGTTCATTTTCAAATTAGGTTATGCTTTATGCGATGACGGAGATTATGAAGAGATTATTACTTTGTGTTGGGCAGGTCTAAGGCCCTTGTCAATGCCATTACAAAGGTCTTCTCTTCTTACCCACATGCATACTGCCTTCAACACTTGGAGGCCAATTTTGTGAAAGGCAATATTAGTCTTGGGAAGGCATTGAAGAAGTAGCGTTGGTTCATATACTTTCGTATTGCATATGCGTCCACGGCTGAAGAATTTGATGATGAGGTGAATGAACTGCAGCCCACATCACCTGATGCCTATCACTTGCTGCTACATAAATCAGATATGTCACATTGGTCAAATTATTTATTAAGAGGTGAACGTTGGAACGAGATATATTCAAATGTCACCGAGTCGTTTAATGCTTGGATCAAAGAAGTTCAACATTTACCGGTGACGAAAATGGTCGACTCTATACGGTATTTGAATTCTGATTTCATTCCATAGATTTGTCCAGATTTACTTCATGATGTTTCATTTACTTACTTCATTTAATGCTTAATAGTGTTTGTTAATATTTAAAATTATTTGTTTCTATTTAAATTTCAAGGTCTTCACTTAAAATTGTTTGATCCTATTTAAATTTCAGGGTCTTCACTTAAAATTGTTTGTTTTCGTTTAAATTTTAGGGTCTTTGCTTAATAGTGACTTATAATGTTTCCGTTCTACGTCAGGTCTTCGCTTAATAGTGATAAGCCTACAGACAACAATTGAGAATTGCATTTGCCTCCACCTGTCATGAGAAGGCAACCTTGGCATCCTAGATGGAAGAGGATTGGATCGCAAGCGTTTGAAGTCCGCGAGTTACATTGTAGTCACTGCCACACGCCCCATCACAATAATAGATCTTGCAATGAAACTATCGCCGACTAAGCATGGATGACTAGTTATATTCGTTACATATGTTCATTAGATACTATTGCAGAATACTGTATATTTGTTACAAATTTAAACAGAAACAATGATAGTTACATGAAATATCAAAGACCTTTAAACAGAAACAATGATATTTAAGTATTATCTTAAACGTAAATGTAATATATTATCTTAAATACATAAGTATTATCTTAAATGTAAACGTAATATATTAAACAAAAACAACGATAGTTAAATAAAGACAACTAAAAATAAACACAAACATAATTTATTAAACAAAATCAACGATATTTACGGGACAAATTAAATAAGTTAGTGGCCACGAGTTTAAGTTAGCATGACAATATGTTATAACGATAAACAAGCCTAATGTTTTTGCTCGCCAGTTGATTTGGCGGCCATACTTGTATCCACTTTCTCACTAATACCGGTTGCTTTCCTTTCCATGAGTATGCATGCAACACACTTTAGTCTTAAATAAAGGTTGTCGGTATGCGGTAGCGAGTAGCTTTTCATCGTCGAGTATTTGTTCAATAAAACGCATGACATACACAATGCAATCGAGGCTTCCTCGTTTTTATATTGGAGCGTCCCTGTCGTGAATTGGGGGAGGGGGGGTGTACTAGGTCGTCGCTGTCTCGCCAAACTCCATCTTGACATAATTCTCAAATAGTTTCCGCTGCAAGAAAATAGAATTTGAAGTTAGAGTTCCGACTAAGAATCTACGATATGTGTGCACTATTTAGCATGTAATTACTATGTTGATAGCGCCTCTATCGCATCCCTCACCTCGCATGAAAAAAATAATGCCCTGCACTTTTGTTTTTCATTATCAAGAACTACAGCATGAAAATGCCCATTAAGGATGATTGGCAGAATGACGATATCAACATCATACAAGTTACGAGTGGCATCGTCAATCATAGTGAGAGTTGTCTAAAGCTGCATCCTCCTGTTTGCACATGAATAGCGCTAGTGACCGCATGATGGAAGCGCACTTTTTATATCGATATGGTACTCTTTTTAATAACTTCTGAATTATGCAAACAAATACATCCATGACGTCATCGCCCACCATTTTCTTCCCCTCCAGTAACGCGAACAGATTGGGTCGTGTTGTGTTAACCTATTCATTCTTCCAGATGACAGTCCTGATGTTAAATGGTAACACATATATTTAAATGATAACATAAATACTTAAGCAGAAACTACTTATGTTAAATGTTAACACATATATTTATTTGATAACATAAATACTTAAGAGGAAACTACTTATATTAAATGGTAACATATATACTTAAATGATAACATATACACTTGAGCGGAAACTACATTTGTTAAATGGTAACACATATATTTAAGTGATAACTTATATGGATACTTCATACATACTTGTCTATCTAGCGCCTGTAGATCCTTATTATCTCCTCGCTCGAATTTATCTAGGCGCATGTATTTGGAGTATCGCTTTTCTTGGGAAGAAAAATTCTTCTGCACATCTTCATATTATTTGTTTGCAAGGACTGTAATGTTCATGTCACTAATCTGTGTTTGCTCATTGATATTTCCTTTTCCTTCCTTAGTAGCATCTTTCAGTTTGAGGTATCACCAGAGGGTTCATCACCGTGAATAGTCGAGACATCTTCGACTCCCGGCGATGACTGCTTGGGTGATGTTGTCTACAGTTGTTGGTGTTCTGTGCTTGGTGCACAAGTTGCTTCCCTCGCTAGGAAACAATGGTCCACTCCGAGTAGTTACCGCTTCGTTGTTGTGGGATTATGTCCACCTTCAATGTGGCACCATAGTTTGCCGCCCATCGAGAGGGATTTCATTGGCAAAAAGTTTTTAGTGATCCCGCTAACATCGATCGCTGATGACATCATCAATCGGAGAAACATATGCTCGAGGTTGGTCCATTGCAGTATGGAGCTATTGTTGGGGTAATTTCTTAAATGCCGCCCTTGTATCCGCCTACCCACTCGCGGTGGTGCAAACTCGTTGTTTCAACATCACCCGTGGAGGGAGAGACATTATTGATTTTCTTCTCGCAGTAGCCTCTTCAAACGCTGGGCCTTTTTCGGATGGTCATCACAATTAGGTCATCCGTAAACACCGGGGATACGTCAGTAGCATCAAGGCTATTCCCAGAGAGTCTGTGAGTGTGTCTTTCATTTGTTGGTAGGGACGTAGTATTCAACTGTAAATGTCCTTCTAATGCTTTCACACGAGCAACAAACTGGGGGAACTCTTTTGTTAGTATTTCGCACGCCTACAACAGACGTGCAATGACATCGGCGCCTGTCGCCCTCGAGGAGGAGAGGGCTTGTATGGCAACGAGAAGTGCGTGCGCGAGTTGGGCTTCTAGATGATGAACAGCGTCGAATGCACCTTGAAGAGGTTGGCCTCTCATCTTTCCTTCGAGTATATTAAACAATAAGTAGATAATGTGACCAATAACAATAAAAAATAAATATTTAAAAAATTTCGTATTCAAGAATGTATGAAGGTAAATATAATGCCTTATATATGAATAGGAAAAATGAAAGTTAGAAGACAAGATAAAGTGGTAAACAGGAACATTATTATGTAAACAGTTAGTGTAACGTACGATGGTGAATATGGCACATCCTAACTGCCAATCATTCCATCCACAACATCTACAACCATATCAACTACATTTTTATTGAACATATGATGAATATGGCGCATCCGTTGAAAGTCACTTTCGAAGCTAATTGAAGATATTGTCTTGTGCTCATCCGGAAGTAAATATTTCACTCTCACCTGAGAAGCTTCAAGATTCCATCGTTTGCATAATTCCTCAAGTACTTGCTCCCATCTAGTCAAAATAGTGAACTGCAACACATAGCCCTCATCCTCATATCGGGCAATACCATGAAATGTGTCCATCCAAGGCCTACACATTAAGAAAAAATTACACCAATGAGGGTGACATCAAGAAAAACAAGCACCTCAACGAGGGTTTCTTACCATCACTTTATTATCAGCTTCACATGCACCGCAAGGACTGCAAGAACCCTAGTAACGAAGAATAAGAAGAAGAATAAAGGACACTAGTAAACAACAAGAACAAGAAGAACCCTAATAAAGAACAAGACCAAGAAGACGAATTAGAAAAACACTAATAACCAACAAGAACAAGAAAAACTCTAGTAAAAAAGATGAAGAAGAAGAAGAAGACAAAAACAAACATCTCATGCACGTCTAGGAGGACATGCAACCATGACTGACAACACTTGGCGCCATTCTTCCGGCGCCATTCTTCCCACCAAAACACTCAATGGCAATTGTGGAATTAATAAAAAAAATCCACGATGCAAAGTAATGGAAGGGACCAAATGACATGAATTTTAAAAACGGACTAAAAAAAGTATATTAATTTGTCAAAAGAGAATGCTGATATTTAAATGGCTTCTGGGCTAAAAAAATAATTTACCTTTTATAAAAATCTCTATTCTATAAAATTTTAAGAAGAATGACAGCATGCAAGAAATGCCTTTTTATTGAGATTAATTAATTATCAAATAAGCAAGAAATCAATATACTGATTTTTAAATTATATTTTTTTATTCTTTAATCTTCTACTTATACTATATATCCATATAGATATGCTAGTGGGAGGCTTTTTTAGTTAAAGAAATAAAGGATTGCTCAATACATATCTATAGATTTCTTTTAATTATTTATTTATATAAATATTTACAAGTATTTGTTTTTAGATAATATTATTTAAATTACCATTGTATCAAACTCCAAACAGAATATATCCAAATATATATATATATATACATATATTTCCCTATACCTGTCAGAATTTTCTAAAAATTTAAATTCAAATTTGCAAACCCCCATACCAAATAAATAAATAACATAAACATAATTAATAATAAATCTCAAATAATCATCCATTAAAAACAATCAAGAAACAAAGAAAAATTAAAAAGAATCAATCAGCTCCCTCCGCCCAGAACACTCGCCGGCTCTGACCATCCCTTCCAAATCTCACACCTGAATTCAAGAAAAACAATCAAAACAAACACCAAGAACATCAAAACCCCAACCCTTTCTCCTATTCCAAACCCTTCTCTTCAACCCCATCATCCCTGAAATCAAAAACCCAATCAACCCCAAATTCCTCTTCTTTGATTCTCCATTCTCTGAAACAACGCTGATTGCAGCGGTGAACACCAACGAGATAACAAGCCCAACGAATCCGGGCCCTTTTACAGACTGCTCAAAACCAATCTCCTCCACCGGAACCGCGGCCGAAAGTCCAGAGCCCTCCGCCGCCTCCATTGCCTGTTCCTCCGTGCTGGAGCAGTAGATCCAGCGGTTTCAACGGTGGATAGAGCTTCCGGAAGCGCTGCGGAGAAGGAGAGGATGCGTTTGAGGGTGGAGATGATGATCGGCTTTCTTTTCCGGCGGTGATTCTGGCTTCGTCGAAGGGCGATGGTGTGGAGAACAAGTTGTGGTCGATGGAGATGGAGAAAGAGAGGATGGAGAGAAGAGTCCATGGGAAGAAGATGAAGAGGAACGAGAAGAGATCTAGGTTTGATTTCCATGAATGCCTGCATTGTTTTTGAAAAATTTGTGTGCTTAAATGGGTATTTTTGAAAGTAGAAGTAATGGTTTCAGTAAATTTTATATTTATATGATGGTATATTTTTTAAGTATGGGATTTCTGAAATTGGATTATTTTTTTAGAGTTTGTAGATAACTATCAAATTATTTTTATTTTTGGTGGTAAAATAACAATGCGTGACCAAGAGAACTGTTCATAGCATTTTTTTTTAATGAATCAAATCAATATAAGAAAAATCTATAATGAAAAAACCTCTATCCTTCGTTTTTTTTTGGGTAGGAAATGGGGATGAAGGAAATGATAATAAATCTTAGATATGTTTAAAAATTAAAATTTCAAAAAATATTATCCTTTAAATTAAGAGTTTGTTCATCAAAAGAAATAAGCCAAGTATGTTTGAATTTTGGATGAGAAAAGTGAAAAATAACGTTTCAATTGATTTGGATAATCGAATTGGCAAAATTTGGCACATCACAGTAACCATGATTAGGGTTTTCTAAAATTTTATTTTAGTTTATGTAATTTTATAAAAGATTGGAATTCGTTTGCAAAGAATATGAAAAAAAGTGTAAAAAAAAAGATAAAAGTTAGCATTTATTTGCAGATTATGAAAACTTTTTAGAAAAGAAAAGTATGAGGATCTAATTCTGAAACAAATGTATAAAAAGAAAAAGTAAAAAATAGGGTTCATTTGTAGAAGTATGAAAAGGGAAAAACCGAGAAGAAAAGATTTATTTGCTCATGAAAATGTGTGTGCATCTGATGTTAAAAAAGAAGAGAGAGAAAGTTAATGAGAGAGGTGAGTGTAGAGAGAGACGACAACAGTAGGATGAACACATCTATATAGATAATGGATAGGCTTGAAATGGGTTGATGAACGTTTTTCTTAAAAGTTTTATTTGCCCCCTCTCCTCTATATTTGTGAACGGACGTATGAGTAGATGTATTTTTTAAATAACAACTACATGATAAAATGCACCATTTTTATAAATGATATATTTAAGTTATTTTTTAATTAGATAAGATATTCAAATTTTAATAACATGATAATAATAATTTTATTAATAACGTGTTATTATAAAATTTTCTAACAATCCCCCACTTGTTCAAAATTGAATTTCTATTCTAGAGAAGATCAAATCATATTTATGCATAAAATAATGTATCTTTCGATTTTGAACATTACCTTAGTATAATAACACAAAGTGCAATCGAAATCTCTAATAGTATGAAGCTTTTGAACTAGTTATTCCTTATGAACATTACCATCATACACATAAACATTATATCCTTTTATTCCAATCAAACGCTTGCTTAGCACTTATTATGGCCATGTGCTATCCATTTTCATGAACTTTTATGAAAGCAATCTCCCTAAACTTTCAATTGAAGCGACACCACTTTTTAAATTCACATATCCAAAGGTCTTTGTCACTTTTTAAGACATTTCGTTGCTGCTCGCCTCTAATACAATCATAAAAGCTTAAGAGTATTAAATTCTTAAAAGGATACCATTAGAAAAACTTCCTCGACCAATAGGATAGATCAAGAAAAATGCTAGCTTTCTCAAAACTAAATTTCATTATAGTGTTTTGATACTCAACCCTCTTAATAGTGACAATAAGTACTTTCACAAAATTTGGCCAATCAAATTTAAGTACTTAATTGTGGACCCCGCCCATGATTAGATCTTGCTTAAGTTGCTAAACATACTTACCTTACCCCTTAATCCTGGCTGGTTGCTTTGAAAAGCTTGCAAAAGGAGGAAAACATGGAGGGATTCCAGGATTTTCGGTCCCATCTTTGTCTCCTGCGCATTATTTCCTCATCCCTTTGCATTATCAATACCCTTTCCTTGCTTCCTTCCACCCTCTAACCTCACTCCTCCATTGAAGCCTTAAGAGTGAAGCACCCTCACCGGATCACCGAAGCGCGACGATCAAACCAGGGAGGAGCTCTTCATTTCGCTCATCAACCCTAGAGGTATTTGTTGTAGGTTGCTCATGTTGTCCGGAAGATAACTTCTCTTTGAATGATGGTTGTTAGCTTGTTTCTTATGTTTGCATGGGTTGTTGTTTGAAATTTTTGGTGCTTATCCTTGCATGAAAAACTCCTCTTTATGCATGCTAAAACTTGCTCTGTGCCTCTTGAAGATATCTTAGTTCTTGGCCTCCAAGCTACATAAGTATTTACTCATGGAACTATCTTTATGTTTATGCATGGATGCTTAAAACCCAAGCCAAAATTCCAGGTTTTTGCTTGCCAAATGAATGTTTAGTTTTGTAGTTTTGGCAGTGTGTGTTGGGCCTTGAAATTCCTGCACCCTTGGTATGACCTTCTAAGGCATTTGTATTTTTGGTTACCGTAAATACCAGTAGAACTTGATCCTCTCTTGAGCTTTGCATCCCTACTTGTTTGCATGAAAAACAAAAGACTAGAAGCCTCCAAGATGTGGCCTGGTTGCATGTCATGCTTTGATTATTTAAGCATCAAGTATAGTATATATTTACATACACATTGACTCTTTGGCAGCCTTCTTAATATGGTAGTATATATATATCCACACATGTAGGTCCCCGCTACCTTAATTAATGTGATAATATATATATGCATGCATGCATTGATTTGTTACTTGTGCTAGAAGACTTATTTCCATCCTTGTTTCTCTCACATCCTATTCTTGTTCTTGTTAAAAATCATTCTATGTGCTTGTCTCATCATTGTTATTACCACTAGTATTAGTATTATGCTAGGTCTATTTGTAGACACTTTCGAACTATTGTTGATTTAATTAGGTATTTAGGACTTAGTCTCGATGTCTTTATTATAGGACCACCGTGAGGAATTTATTTGGATCTCAATTGGGATTAGACTTTTGTCAAGTAAGTGATCCCTTAAACCCTTGTATTTAAAATTTTGTTAATTTATTATTTATTTATTTATTTATTTCTTGTTAGTTCATTTCTTTGAAATTTTCTGAAAATTATTGGTGTTTATTCATTGAAATTTATGTTAGGGAATGCAATTACATTTTATTGCTTTTATCTTAGATAAATAACCCCTAGACTTAGTGGGAATATAATATATCTTACCAATCTTTATGCTTATTTGTTTTCCCCTTATTA